>NC_064615.1:911029022-911343890 GCF_023898315.1 Schistocerca nitens | reverse complement strand
TATAAGCAAATAAGATGTCATTTGTGCTCTGTAGATAGAGACATAAAAGTGATACTAGATTGAGTAAAATGGTGTAGGTCTGCGTGTAATGACCATAGAAAAGAAAATTGTATATCTTGTTTCTCTTGAAACACAATGTCCTAATAAGCGATGTTAAATTGCTCTAAAGTGTTTATATTTTAAAAAAATGTTGGTACGTAACTGTGGACCAATTTTCACTCTAAAACTTTGGTAATGTTGCAGCTAAGTACAAAATAAAACACTGGGGTGAAGAATTCACTCCTTTTACCTTTGGTTGCTGTACTGTTGACGGTGTAAGCGGAGGGTTACATTTCCCACCATGTATTCTAGTTCTAGGCCTCCGCCGAAATTTTGTTTTTGACCTCTTTTAGTGTGATAGCAGCGTTAGAATCGTCTGCAAATGCGAATTTGCTCCATGCTATTAGTAAAGCAGACATAGTTTTCTTTTTGAAAAACTCGGCCTTTGCCTCTCTACAGCTGCTTCCAGACGGAGCGTAAATATTTACAAATATCATACCTTCCTTTTGTGCCGATATTCCTATGCGGCTTAAAAGTCTCTGAGTTTCTGCTACTAGAATACCATCTTTCTTTAAATATCGCACTTTTGGATCTGTTGAGAACTGCGTTTTGTCCTGCAGTTTCATCTAGATTGCTGATTCTGACTTCTTGCAGTACACTTACATCTGCTGCGTATAAGATTCATTGGAGACACGCCAGTTTTAACTTAATTAATATTGTGCTGGTATTTAAACTACGTTTTATAATTTTGATAGGTCATTGTTGCGCTTTGTGGTTATGGGTTACTTATTTTCGTTTCTGATGTCGATATTTGTCCCTGATACTGTGATAAGTCCGGATTTTGGTCTGAGACTGGGAGTCACCGCTCTTTTCCTACATTTCCGCTTGGTTCTACTTGACCCTAAAATCTCCTGTTTATGTGCTTCCTTTTCATATTTATTACTGCCTGCAAACAATTGGCGTTCGGCTTGCAAGATCGCTTCCAAGTCAGGCATTGTTATATCTCCAATCTCGCTTTCTCCATGGTCCTAATGGAAGTTGCTGTGGGCTCTTTGATTGCATTATTGTGCCCCTCTTCGTTACGACTCGCAGAAATTTTTCTCTTAGGCTTTTCAGCTGAAACCTGTCTCAGATTTCCTATGCCAGTAGACTCTGTTGTGTCCAGCTGCGATTATTCTGTTGTTTCAGTTGGTCAGTCCTCAGATGATCCCGCTAGATATACCACTGACAACGTTTGAGGGCTTGGCTCTGGAGCTCCACCCTCGTGTGGACATTGGAGGACCTCCTTCGCGGACATTCTGAGTTATCTGTTGTAAGCCTCCGACCACAGTTGCAACGTCCCCTTGACGTTCGTTTATTTTCCGTTTGCTGCCGCGACATTGCTAGTATCAGTTGTGTTCTATCACCATCAACTATACTACTGGCTTGAGTTTGAATGTAAAGTAATCAATCAGTATTTCCCGTTCCTAAATCGTCCTGACCCTTCCCATGTACGCCTAAAGGCGGAAATGCATGATTATTCAATGCATTTTGAATATCTTTGCTGTGTTAAGCGTTATTGTTTACCGTTTCGAAATCATTAAGAGCAACCGAACGTCTTTCAGCTGAATTGGCCCTGTTTGCTATCGGTTCTGTTCCTCTTACTGCTTCGACGTCAAAAAAAAAAAAAAAAAAAAAAAAAAAAAAAAAACGTTTAGTTAGGATGAGCTGCATGCGAAATTGTCAGTTGGAACATCTCCATTTACTGTGGTTTGTTTTATTCTGTATGAAGGAAGCTGTTGGTTAGCTCATATACGTAATGTAAGTCTGTTAGTATGCAACACTCACTACGGACGGGATTGATTTTTTAACTTTTATTTTGATAGCTCTCATTCCATTTGGAACAAGAAATGGTTAAAAAGCTTCCCGCCGTTCAGAATTGCACGAACATTTTCATTTGTCCGCAATTGGAGTATTATAAATTGGTATGAAACTTTCATGGAGATTGTGAAGACACGCGGGTCTGTCAAGATGCCTTTTACGGGACTAGCGGTAACGCAGAGAGAGAGTCTTTTATTAACTAAATTACGAATACACTCACGAATTACTCACTCGTACACTGAGTTGTTGCAAAGCATGAAATAGATCAAATCGCTGATATTAAGTCGAATACTGTCTACTTGATCTCTTGCTACTTTCATAAACGCAGTTATCTAGTTCTGAAATTCGAGAGCTGCTCATTATCCTTGATGAATTCTAGATTCTCAATGTTCTTACGGGGATAAGTTTCCATTGCTTTTTATATTTTTTCATACACATAGATACCCCAGCTATTTAACAGTAGCTACGCGAGACAGCACAATTAGCACTGGAGCTGTAACCCTTACCACGGCCTAATTACCAATGTAGAAGAGCTCAGACCACTGATATTAATCATACCGGGAAAGGACGTGGCACCTTGAGGATGGGTCACCAGTAACCTATGGAACAGATGTGCTCTCTTTTCCGCCTTGCCTTGAGGGAAATGTAACTATCACAAACTGGGTGCGTTTCTATACCAGAAAACTGTGGCGTAGACTGCCACAAACAATGGCATCTTTTCGTCGTATCCAGTAACCAAGAAAGAGGTCGGTGAGCGCTCTCAAAACCAAAAGCGAATAGTGAATTAAATATATGAACACTTTGCATTGAGTGATCTGACAGATTACGCTAGTAATATTTCACATGTCTTTAAAGTAGATGAAACAGAAATTCTGAGGATACGCAGCTGAGAGATTGGATTACCCAGTTATTGCACAGCAATTACGAAAGAGAACATCAGTACACAATTCGGCATGGAGTGTCCTTTGGACACCGAAATAAAACAAAACACCATTCATGACTTCCGTAAGGGGGCGGTAATGGTAGATGCCCTTCATGACGTCACACGGCTACGCTGCGGGTGGAGTGTGAATCCCTCTGACTCATCTTCCCGCGCATGTGTTTATTATCGATGTAGCATTTTACAGCGAAATGTCGACTCGAACGACAATCAGAAATCCTGCATGTATCTGAGTCGACAGCATACTGCTCGCTCTGAGGTGTGTGATCACACAACCACTCCACTGCTCATTCCGACCACTGTCATGTGACACTATCTGGCCAAATAGTGTCAGCTACTCCTCTGAAATTTTGTGAGTTCTGCTGATTTGTGCATATATGGAGAGTACCTCACCTTTTCGGCAGTCAGTGTTTATATCTCTTGAAGATGATGGGGAGACAACTGTCTAACAGTGAGAGGATTTAGTTAAGGCTGAAAGAGTTAAAAGTGAATGATCATATAAATGAAATAAACTCTGCTGATCAAGACGTGAAAGAGGCAGGCGAGGACAGTAGAAGTTTGGAAAGACAGTTATACTAAGTGGTCAATACAATTTATCGACAGGTTGTCGGATTTACTGATATGTAAGATTTTCTAATTTTTGAAATACACATTATAGTTTATCAGCGGAAATGAAGATGTGTTTAACAGAATGTTGGTGCGTTCCTGATGGTATACTAGAACTTGTTGGTTAGACCATTTGGAAAGCCAATGAATGAACAAATTCTCTTAGCATGGTTACATAGCAATAGAGACAATAAAACGCAAATGTCGTAAGGAAGACGTGAACGATAGCTAATATAAAGAACTACAGATTTATTAGACATTTGTCAGTACTATAAACGATTTTTATTACACATCTAAGTAAACACCTAGAAAAAATTAGCTACGTTTTAACCAGACAGCAGTTCGTTTTCAAAATGGCTATAGCGCTACTGGCTATAGCGTTACTGGTATGTGGGGGATCTGATTACCATGTTGTATTAATCATTTATTCTGGAGAAAGCGGAGTGCAATATCGATGGATCATTTAGCGTTCTTCCTTTTTGACGTCACTGAAGTATTGGTAAAGAAATTCCTTCAAACGATATTTAAATCTCTTTGGACACTGAAAAACGTGACCGTGATTGGAGCGTATCTGCTCTTCACAGATAATCAGCTCGCAAATAACCGCTGCTCCACGTCCGAAGTTTTCAAGGAAGTGTTGACTAGTCTTAGATCAAACGATATGACTAGCTCAGTTCAAAGAATATACCTGGCCGGGTGTGCGGTTAGAATAGCATTACCCTTGTGAGTCAGTGGAAAAACAGACCACCTCATAGAAAGCTATCCTGTTTTCTCGATGCATCCGCCGACGCACAGCGAGCAATCATGTTGAGTCACCAGGAGATAATTCCATAAATAGCCATCCGTCTCACGAGTTGAGTGCCAGAAAATAATTCACTTTACCCGTTTTGAAGAAATAAAGGAGTAATTTTTTCTTGTTGGAATACACTCTTGCTCCACGAATAGCGCCTTTGATTAGTAATTAAAACGTCATCGGGCACGTGTTCGAACCCCGCCACCGCTTATCTTTTGAATAATAATAATCAGCAATGGTGTCCGTAGACTTCCGACATAAGAAGTCACCCTCATTTTGCCAACGTTCTTGACAAAGAGGGCGGAGGAGTGGACAGTGGTTCAGGGCACTCTCTAGCCCTAGGGGTGGGAAACTGACCCCTAAAGGCGGAAGAATCAGCTTTGAACAACGGCATGAGGATTCAGTAGGTAATGGAAACTGCTGCATTAAAGAAACATAATGTGTATCCACAGGACAAGTGGCCCCTAATTGAAAAAGTGACATGATGGTCTCTCCACTGGCAAAAGATTCCGAAATAGTACCCCATCTCCGGGAGGAGACTATCCAGGAGGAGATGACCATCAGAAGAAGATGGAATAACCAATGAAAGAATAACGTTCTCGAGTCAGGGCGAGGTATGTCGGAAGACTGAACGTGGTAGGGAAGCTAGAAAATCTGAAAAGGAAAATACAAAGCCTCAATCTACACTCCTGGAAATGGAAAAAAGAACACATTGACACCGGTGTGTCAGACCCACCATACTTGCTCCGGACACTGCGAGAGGGCTGTACAAGCAATGATCACACGTGCGGCACAGCGGACACACCAGGAACCGCGGTGTTGGCCGTCGAATGGCGCTAGCTGCGCAGCATTTGTGCACCGCCGCCGTCAGTGTCAGCCAGTTTGCCGTGGCATACGGAGCTCCATCGCAGTCTTTAACACTGGTAGCATGCCGCGACAGCGTGGACGTGAACCGTATGTGCAGTTGACGGACTTTGAGCGAGGGCGTATAGTGGGCATGCGGGAGGCCGGGTGGACGTACCGCCGAATTGCTCAACACGTGGGGCGTGAGGTCTCCACAGTACATCGATGTTGTCGCCAGTGGTCGGGGGAAGGTGCACGTGCCCGTCGACCTGGGACCGGACCGCAGCGACGCACGGATGCACGCCAAGACCGTAGGATCCTACGCAGTGCCGTAGGGGACCGCACCGCCACTTCCCAGCAAATTAGGGACACTGTTGCTCCTGGGGTATCGGCGAGGACCATTCGCAACCGTCTCCATGAAGCTGGGCTACGGTCCCGCACACCGTTAGGCCGTCTTCCGCTCACGCCCCAACATCGTGCAGCCCGCCTCCAGTGGTGTCGCGACAGGCGTGAATGGAGGGACGAATGGAGACGTGTCGTCTTCAGCGATGAGAGTCGCTTCTGCCTTGGTGCCAATGATGGTCGTATGCGTGTTTGGCGCCGTGCAGGTGAGCGCCACAATCAGGACTGCATACGACCGAGGCACACAGGGCCAACACCCGGCATCATGGTGTGGGGAGCGATCTCCTACACTGGCTGTACACCACTGGTGATCGTCGAGGGGACACTGAATAGTGCACGGTACATCCAAACCGTCATCGAACCCATCGTTCTACCATTCCTAGACCGGCAAGGGAACTTGCTGTTCCAACAGGACAATGCACGTCCGCATGTATCCCGTGCCACCCAACGTGCTCTAGAAGGTGTAAGTCAACTACCCTGGCCAGCAAGATCTCCGGATCTGTCCCCCATTGAGCATGTTTGGGACTGGATGAAGCGTCGTCTCACGCGGTCTGCACGTCCAGCACGAACGCTGGTCCAACTGAGGCGCCAGGTGGAAATGGCATGGCAAGCCGTTCCACAGGGCTACATCCAGCATCTCTACGATCGTCTCCATGGGAGAATAGCAGCCTGCATTGCTGCGAAAGGTGGATATACACTGTACTAGTGCCGGCATTGTGCATGCTCTGTTGCCTGTGTCTATGTGCCTGTGGTTCTGTCAGTGTGATCATGTGATGTATCTGACCCCAGGAATGTGTCAATAAAGTTTCCCCTTCCTGGGACAATGAATTCACGGTGTTCTTATTTCAATTTCCAGGAGTGTACATATAGCGGGAATGAGTGAAGTGAAATGGAAAGAAGACAAGGATTTCTGGTCCATGGGTATAGGGAAATACCATTAGCACCAGGAAATGGTATAACGAGAGAAGGATTCAATATGAATAGGAAGGTAGGGCAGAAAGTATGTTAGTATGAACAGTTCAGTGATAAGGTTGTTCTCAGCAAAATCGACAGCAAACGAACACCACAACGATGTTTCAGGTATACATTCCCAGGTCGCAAGCTGAAGAGATAGAGAAAGTACATGAGGATATTGAAAGAGCAATGCAGTACGTAGAAGGAAATGAAAATCTAATAGCCATGGGGAATAGCCAAGGAGAAGAAGAAAGGGTTACGAGAGAATGTGGGCGTGATACTAGGAATGCGAAAGGAGAAAGACTAATAGAGTTCTATAATAAATTTCAGCTGCTAATAGCGAATACTCTGTTCAAGAATCATAGTGGGAGGAGGCATACTTGTTAAAGGCTGGTAGACAGGGGAAGGTTTCACTTAGATTACATCATGGTCAGACAGAGATTCCGAAGTCTATACTGTACGACGTACTCAGAAGCAGATATAGAGTCAGAACGCAATTTAGTAATGATGAAGAGTACGCTAAAGTTTAATAAACTAGCCAGGAACAATCAATACGTAAAAAGTCAGATACTAAGGTGCTAAAGAATGAAGACGTGTGCGTGAAGTTCTCTAAGGCTATAGATATTGTGACAAGCAATAGCTCAGTACGCAGTTGATTGAAGAGGAATGGACATCTTTAAAGAGGACAACCACAGAAGCTGGGATAAAAACATAAATACAAAGAAGGTAACTGCGAAGACACCATGGGTAACAGAAGAAATCCTTCAGTTGTTCGATGAAAGAAGGAAGTACAAAAATGTTGAGGGAAATTCAGGAATACAGAAATACAAGTCGCTTAGGAATGAAATAAATGATAAGTACAGGGAAGCTAATGCGAAATGGCTGAATGAAAAATATGAAGAAACTGGAAAAGAAATGTTTGGTGGAAGGACTGACTTAGCATATAGAAAAGTCAAACAACCTTCGATGACTTCAAAAGCAAAGGTGATAACATTAATACTGCAATGGGAATTCCACTGTCAAAAGCAGAGGAGAGAGTGCGTAGTTCGAAAGATTACACTTAAGGCCTCTGTGAGAGGGAAGACTTGTCTGGTGACGTGATAAAAGAAGAAACGAAGTTGATTTAGAATAGATAGGGGAATCAGAATTTAAGAGGGCATTGTAAAGCTTAAGGACAAATAAGGTAGAAGGGATTGATAACATTCCATCAGAGTTTCTAAAATCACTGGGAGGGGAGGGGGCGAGGAGGGGGGAGAAAGTGGCTACAAAACGATTATTCCAGTTGGTGTGTGGAGAGTATAAGTCTGGTAATATACCATCTGACTTTCGGAAAAATATCAGCCACACAGTTCCGTACATTCCAAGAGCTGACAAGTGCGAGAATTATCTCACAATTTGATTAACTGTTCATGCATTCAAGTTAGTGACAAGAATTATACACAGAAGAATGGGAAAGAAAATTGAGGGTCTGTCAAATGACGATCAGTTTGGCTTCAGGAAAGGTAAAGGCACCAGAGAGGCGGTTCTGATGTTACGGTTGATGATGGAAGTAAGACTAAAAAAAGAATCAAGGCACATTCGTAGGGTTTGTCAACCTGGAAAAAGCATTGGACAAAGTAAAATGGTGCAAGATGTTCGAAATTATGAGAAAAATAGGGGTAAGCTACAGGGAGAGGCGCGTGACATACAGCATCTACGAGAGCCAAGAGGGAATAATAAGAGTGCAAGACCAAGAACGAAGTGCTCGGATTAAAAAGAGCGTAAGAAAGGGATGTAGACTTTCGCTCCTACTGTTCAATCTGTCCATCGAAGAAGCAATGAGGGAAATAAAAGAAAGGTTCAAGAGTAGAATTACATTTCAAGGTGATAGGACATAAATGATACGATTTGCTGATGACATTGCTATCCTCAGTGAAAGTGAAGAAAAATTACAAGATCTGCTTAACTGCAAGAACATTCAACTGATGTAATGAGAAGTAGCAGAAATAAGAACAGTGAGAAACTTAACATTAGGATTGATGGTCACGAAGTAGATGAAGTTAACCTATAACAAAAGTAGCAAGGAGGATATCAGATGGAGACTAGCACTGGCAAAAAGGGCATTCCTGCCCAAGAAAAGCCTACTACTGTCCAACATAGGCCGTAATTTGAGAAAATAATATCTGAGAGTGTACGTCGGGAGCACAGCATTGTATGATAATGAAATACGAATGTGGCTACAACAGAACAGAAGAAAATCGAAGTATTTGAGATGAAGTGCTGCAGACAAATGTTGAAAATTATGTGGACTGATCAGGTAAGGAATTAGGAGATTCTGCACAGAACCGGAGAGCAAAGGAATATGTTGAAAACACTGACAAGAAGAAAAGAGAGGATGATATGATATCTCTTAAGAAATGTTACTAAACCAAATTGTTTCAAGTACTATGTACAGGTGTGTGAGTACTGTATGTTAGTTAGCCCGTCAAAGGTAGTGCATTTGTTATATCATGGGCCTCATACCAACCTGATTTAGATTTTTCGTAGTTTTCCCGAAACGCCTTAGAAAAATGCCTGAATGATTCCTTAAAGAAGGCCTCAGTTGGCCACCTGTCCTGTGATCTCCTTATTAAACACTTGTGTATCTTCCTGTGTCTTTATGTATGATGTTCTTCCTTTTATTAAGCTGACAACTTCTTTATCATTGCAAAATGATCCTTGGAAAAATGGATACAGACACATCACTAAATGAAAATACATCATCACTGAAGTTTTATCTCCCTGAATGCCTTACATGTCAGAATACAGCATCCAGTCAATACCTTGAACCCTGCTTCTAAGCGCGTATGGATTTTCGCTCAGTTTCAGTTTGCGTACCAGCATTACGTATATATAATCAGTACGAGAAACCTGTAGATATTTTGTGCAAAATGACAATTTGCTTTGTCTTTACAATTTCCTGATCGTATAATGACTCAATTACAATGAAGGTGCTCTTACTTTCATTCTGAAACCAGTAGCTCCTTGTTTTAGCCTTATCTATGAATACCATATACACATTTCCACACCTCACACGCTGATATATATACAACTACGCCATGACCATGTGGCCGCCTAATTGCATTGTTGTTCACACCTAGCACTACGACCGAGATCAAATTACGATTTGCGCCAATGTTCGGAGAATCTGTCGGAAGTCCGCAGAGTTTTTGGACTTTATACATACAGCTTTCAAGATGTGCATATTATAGTGGAAGTGGATGTTTCAGTGCACCTTCACTGGCCCATTTAGTGTAAGTGTATTACTGATTCCAGTTCTGTCACACAATACACATTGACTAGGGATAGTGCACTATCACTGGTGAATGTATACCTTCACCGCCAAGAGGTAAGGAATGTGAACCATGGCTGTAATAACAAAACAATCGTACTTCGAATGTTGCATTTATCACCTGTAGCTTGAAAACAGAGTCATACTATGTAAAATTCATTTATTGCAGCAAGGACGTGCACCATGGCACTCTGAGTTGCACAATAAATTTTTGTTTTTGCAAAAGCATCTCAGAGCCAGACATTTTTGTTGACAATAGCATTTGAAGAATCCCTGGCCGCTTCCCGTCGACTGAGACGTCGCAACTGTCCTCAGGGCAACTGTTTTCTCTGGTGGAACTTCCTCCTCAGAGATTATTCTTAGAGGGTAAGAACTGAACTGGGATCTGAATCAAAATGTTGTAGTTGTAGCCACAGTGGCATATCGCATCGTCCCGTCCATAATTATTTGAAAACAAACAATTTATTACTCTGCATGTTGTTGGCTCAGCACACCATCTCTCGTCCCGATTCGGTAGAAGCCATATACCGTTGACTTCGGACGGCATCCAAGATCGATCTAGCATCTCCTCTTCCTCTATCGAAGTTGGGAACTGGAACTCTCACAGTACAGCCCTTTCCCACTATCGGAAAGTAGCGATCTGAACACTGCCGCATTCTTGCTTGTTTCGTTCTGTGTTTTTTAATAGCACTCGTCTAAATCAGTCAGGCAATAGTCATTATTGTCAGGAATAGTTTCTTTCTCTTTGTTCTCAACCTTTTTCCTGTTGGTATGTTATCCTCTTGCAATGAAGATTTACTGTGATCATTATCCTGCAACGTTTCAGTCCCTGTCTCACTGCTAACACTCACTTGATTAATTATGTTTTCAATGTCATCCTCCGAGTGAAGGTTCATCAATGCTTCAGGAGGTAAACTTATTGAAGACAAAACATGTTTCGGAGGGCAGCCAAACATCACTTCGTACGGAGATCTTTTAATTCCAAAATATACAGCGCTATTCTTCATTACCTACACAAATCTTAATGCGCGGCTCCACTCCACAGTATTGAGGTTCTGCATGCATATAGTTAGCATATTTTTTATGTCTTGATTTGCTCGCTCTAAGCTGCCTTGGATCTGACTGTGTCTAGGCTTACCGTGGATAATCTTAAAATTGGGCCATAGTTCAGTTAAGCTACTCTTTATTTTGCTAACGAACTCTCTACCATTGACAGAGTGCAATACTGAGGAAGCGCCTTACAACGTAAAAATGTCAATAATGTTTTCGCATACCTCTTCAGCTGTTTCGGACTTCAGTGGCCTGAGAGCAACGAATTTAGTGAGATGGTCCTGAGAAACCAATACGAATCTGTAATCTCCATCTGGTTGCGATTGGAAGTCGATGACATCTGGAATTAAGCTTCTTGAACAACATTGGGTTCTCTACTATTCCATTTTTCTGACCTTTCTACTTTTGTAAACAAGGCTCACCCAAACTAAGATAGATTTCGACATCTCTGTATGTCATATTATAGAACTTTGACTTCAAGCATTTCATCATTCGGTCACGTCTACCGTGGTCAGTCATTACAAGAGCATCATGGAGAATATCATACAGTTCTTCATCATAAACATAGTATTTAATCTTATCTTCTTCAGTTACAGGTTGTATTAATTTGGTTACTCCATTCACTTCCAGCACTTCATATCTCTCCATAAACTTGTAGTCTTTACCGTCCCTCTTTCGTCCAGATTTTAGTTCAAATGGTTCAAATGGCTCTGAGCACTATGGGACTTAACATCTGAGGTCATCAGTCCCCTAGAACTTAGAACTACTTAAACCTAACTAACCTAAGGACATCACACACATCCATGTCCGAGGCAGGATTCGAACCTGCGACGTAGCGGTCGCGCGGTTCCAGACTGAAGCGCCTAGAACCGCTCGGCCACTACGGCCGGCAGATTTTAGTGATATAGCCTTTCTGGTAAGAGACTTATACTTTTCTCTGTCCATTAAGACAGAATTATGACTGAGATTTCCCCGTTCCACTATAAGATGTTCGTATAACTTCACTGATTCAACCATACCTGCACTACTGTGAACTGTAACTGCACTACTGTCAACCATAACTGCACTGCTGTATAACATAACAAAAACGAGCTGACGACAATCACATTCATGCTGATGGATGGTAGCATTGTTGGACACACCATAAATAACCTGGAAGCAGCGATGGTACACCTTCACTAATGGATAATATGCTACTGTACACTTTCCCTAGCCGAGTACAGTGATGGTTCACTTTCACTAGTGGATGTGTTTTTTGCAGTTTATGGTAAGCTCTCACTGACCATTTTAGTGATGGTGTACATCCACTAGGGGAGTTTTACCCTCTCTAATCTTTCACTTCCACTATAACATATACAAGCATGATGAAAAATGAAGCTACATATTGTGTTATAGTCATGCTTGGCATACAATATGTGCATAGCTGGAGCTATCTTATTTTTAAGTTTTAAGAACGCAAGTTACTTTATTCAGACACGTGGAGCAGTAATTCAGTACTTTTCCAGAATGCGTTTACATTTACGGAAGTTAAGAAAAAGTAGATGGAAACAATTGGCATCAGGAAGATTGTGAGATGCTAGCAACTAGCAGCTGAGACTTCAAAGCAGAATGGTCGTCTCCCCTACTATAGATGATAAGTCTCAAAAGACATTCAAGTAGCTTAAATCTAACACTCATTTATGGAAATAATTCCAATAGAGAGATAGCTCATTGTGAGGAAAACTTTAAGTGTTTATTAAATCAATGGAGGAATGGCATTTTAAACAGCACTGATGCGACAACAACAGAAATTTAAGGTAAAGACTTCGTAAAACGATGTAAAAGCATAGCAGCCTGAATCCTATGGTTTGTCTGAAACGCACAATGTTTAAGTATGGAGGTTGTATGGTTTTGCCTTGCTTCAGTTCAGACAGTTGTAAGAAAAACTTCTGCTTAAAATAGTTGCTTTACTTCGTAGCTATTTTGCATTTTTCAGTATAATAGTCGTACCAAAGGTGGAAGAAGTGGTGAATGACTGCGAAACATTCAAAGTAACAAAACAGCTGTAGGGGCTGTACGATAACCTATGTTCTCGTAGGTCAGACGAGATACAGAAAACAAACAGCGTTAACTAACACTGAAAAAGTTAGCGGACTATGTAACCGAGCAAAGGTTTCGACAGAACACATTGCTAACGAAAGCGAGAGATGCAGTTAACTTTACTAAAGTACTGTCTCGAAGCAGAAATGGGCCGCTCAGTGCAAGTGGAACAATGTTACACCCAGAATAGAAAGAAGACAAACATGTCGTAATGACAGAACATAGTACTGCGAAATATTGTTCTGAAGCGCAGTCGGGTTAGCAAACTGAACAGCATAAGACAGTTAAAGAAAAAAACCTGAAAAAACGGATCGCATTTCTGCTACGCCTATGACGCTGCCGAAATTTAGAAAAGGTGGACGGAAAATTTGAAATCTATAAGAGTTTGTCATGCTGCTGGACCGTCAGTGCAGAACAGGTCACCTCCAGTCTCCGTATTGCACTAACAAAATCTTCAGGCTTTACCGACAAATGTGTTGAATATAAAATTCTCTAGTTTACCAGCAAATAACGTGTAAGTCATACGCTAGAGATAACCGCTCCACATCTTCAGAATGAAAAAACCGCACAATTGTAAGTAGTGCTTGCACTCTGAGGGTCCTGCACAAACTTAATTATTTATATAGATGATAATAATAAGAATTTAGTGTGGCTCAACGGCGTGGTGCAAGTCTTACTGTTGAACACCACTTTGGTAACACGTTCGTTCGTAGAAACACCCCAGTTATCCAAGTGAGAACGCACAGTTTAATGTGGAATCCGAACCATGTATTGTTTCTAGCGACTCCTTACATCTTTCAGAGGTGAAGACTTGGTTAGAACGAAGACAGAAAACTACATGCTTCAACCGGGATTCGATCCAGCGACATTTCGGTTCGAGGCACAGGCTTTGCCCGTTTCTTTTTTTCTTTTTTCTTCATGGCATTAGGTATGGTTTATAACGTTTCCTGGTAAAACATGCTTTATAACTATGCAATCACAATTTTATTTATATATAGGCACTGATTAAGTCTGTGGACTCTGAATAATAATAGAATGGAGACAATTACGTTATATTTTATATTTGTAAAGGACTACGTACTAGATATGTGAAATAATATCTGTCTCCGCGAGTTCTGAAACCGCCACAGAAAAGAATTAGTAAAGAAAAACTCAGAGATTTCATGACAATCAGCCATTGTATAAATAGTAGTGTAAGAATAATAATGTCGTTGTCGTCTTCTTGGAGTCACGTAGAGAGGAGGAACCTGTGACGCTATGTTCAACGCATAGGTAGCTTTCATTTGTCAAGATTGCACGTAGGACGCCATTAGACGCTGATTATAAAGAAAGGCGTGTGAACTTGTTATTATTCGAGTTTTGAATATAGTTATTTAATGAAAATTCGTATGGTATTATTAGAAAGCTTGCCTGGTATTTTACCCATTTATTTAAGACATTTTCAGCTTTTTAAGTGCAGAACTGCGACACGGCGGAACGAGCCGCCGCCGCGGCAGATTCAAATATGGTAATAAGGGCAATCATAAGGCAATAAGCAGCTGGTAAAAAGTGAATTTAAAATTATTTCTTACAGCAGTTCGAGATCGGAATACAAAGTAGCAGATTTTACGTTGTTTTTCACAGGCGGACGCGGGCTGCTAATATTGTAAACTTTAACAGTGTCGAAGTTAAAATACTTTCATGTTTCAAAAGGAAATCTTGCTATGCAAAAACTCTGGACTGGTAAAAGTTATAGAAAAATCACTTTCTGGTTAATAATGATAGTCTCATGCTCTAGTGTTAGCCGTGGCCGGCCGAGGGGGCCGAGCGGTTCTAGGCGCTACAGTCTGGAACCGTGCGACCACTGCGGTCGCAGGTTCGAATCCTGCCTCGGGCATGGATGTGTGTGATGTCCTTAGGTTAGTTAGGTTTAAGTAGTTCTAAGTTCTAGGGGACTGATGACCTCAGAAGTTAAGTCCCATAGTGCTCAGAGCCATTTGAACCATTTTTTTTTTGTTAGCCGTGATACTGATTAATAATTAATGTTGACGAAAAATCCACAGCTAGTTTTGAGGTTCTTTAAGCATTGCATACGGTAACTTCATTATTTTTGATAACAGAAATAATTTCAGAACGTTTTTGCGATAGTTGTAGCAGAAATGGATATGTTGTGCATTCTATTGAGTTACAGTAACAAAACTGTTCATTTAATAAGAAGCCAGTTCCAGTACAATAATAATTAATCTCATTTGTTCGCAACAACATATTTTAGTGCATACAATTAACCAAAGTAAATCAGTGTACAGAAAAGATACTGGAGCGCGAAAGGTTGCTGGGCGGGCGTCATACGACACCCGTTTCTGTTCATCGCTGATTTTTTAACTCTTTTTTTTTAATACAGAGGTCAGCCAGCCCTCTGACCGCTGGATGAACAGGTGAGTGAGGTTTCGAGTATCAAAATACTCACATACAGTGTCGTATCTTTTGACTGCATTGTCTCAGAAGCTTAAATTATTCATACAGGCAAGGGGCCGTTGACCCTAGTATTTGACATAGCTTTTTACTTCCTAAGTATTTTATATACCGGGCAACCGCAGCTGTTGAAAGGCATGCTGTCAGGAAGAACTCCGCTCACAGCAGGTAAAGTTGTTGTTTATTAAAACACGACCGGTTTCGCGGCTTTAAGCCGTGTTATCAGGTGAGGAGGGAAAAGAACCATCCCAGCATTTACTATAAAGATCATAGGCACACCCATCACTCCTAGTCACATAGCTGCCCTGCTGTCATACTGATGCAGGCAAATTTTAAAGAGTGGGGCACTTCTTCTTTACCTTCCGCTCGCCATAGTATTGACGATATTCTCTGAATAGTAACTTGCGACTATAAGCGATGGGTATGCCTATGATCGTTTAACGTTGATCACCTGACGATGTGGCTTGAAGCCTCGAAACCAGTCGTGTTTTAAAAAACAACAATTTTACCAACTGTGAGCCGAGTTCTTCCTAACATCATGATTTTCTACTTAGCACCTCTACCCATTCCTCGGAAAAATGGATCTTGACAGACAGACAGACCGAAGGACAACAATGTGACTCTATAAGGGTTCCATTTATACTGACTGAGGTACGAAACCCCACAAATGAAAGCAGATTAAGATTAAACATCCTGTACACGAGCTCAAATTGGGGAAAGAGGAGGAAAAGACATGGGCTGCGTCTTCTTTAAAGGAACCATCCTAGCATTTACTATAAACGGTTTAAGGTAACCACATGAAACGCACTTCTGCATGATCATACGTGATATCGAACTGCGGTCGTCCCGAATGCGAGTCCAATTGTCTTACCACTGCGCCACTTCGCTCCGTCGGCATCTTAAAATGGTTGCTACTGGAGCCTGCAGGTTAGCAGTACGTTATTTGTCTCTGAATTTCTGCAAAATAATCAAGTGAGCAGCTAACATTGTCCCCAAGTATTTTGCCTTCCAGTTGTGTATGTGTATTTTTAGCACACACCTCAAAAAAGTTTTGCATCACTCCGGTTCCCAGAACTCCTGAAGATAGAGGTTGACTGTGGATATTGTATCAGAAACACAGTCTCTTTGACTGTTAAGAGATATCACTAAACCCGCCCAATGATGTAATCAGCCATGCACGAGCAGCGCCTATTAGACGGAGGGGGTCAGACATCCGATCAGTTCCAGTCGTTCCACCAGGAAGCAGGTACAAGGCTCATGTTGTCTTTAGTTCAACCATGCCTAGACGGTCAATACCGCGGTTCGATCAAGTCCGCATTGTTACTTTGTGCCAGGAAGGGCTCTCAACAAGGGAAGTGTCCAGGCGCCTCGGAGTGAACCAAAGCGATGTTGTTCGGACATGGAGGAGATACAGGGAGACAGGAACTGTCGATGAAATGCCTCGCTCAGATCTCCCAAGGGCTACTGCAGCAGTGGATGACCGCTACCTACGGATTACGGCTCTGACAGCAACGCCATCATGTCGAATAATGTTTTTGTGCAGCCACAGGACGTCGTGTTACGACTCAAACTGTGCGCACTGGGCTGCATGATGCGCAACTTCACTCCCGACGTCCATGGCGAGGTCCATTTTTTCAACCACGACACCATGCAGCGCGGTGCAGATGTGCCCAGCAACATGCCGAATGGACCGCACAGTATTGGCATCAGGTTCCCTTCACCGATCAGTGTTGCATATGCCTTCAAACAGACAGTCGTCAGAGACGTGTTTGGAGGCAACCCGGTAAGGCAGAACGCCTTGGACAAACTGTCCAGTGAGTGCAGCAAGGTGGAGGCTCCCTGCTGCTTTGGGGTGGAATTATGTGCTGCCGACGTACGACGCTGGTGGTCATGTAAGGCGCCGTAACGGTTGTTCGATACGTGAATGCCTTCCTCTGTCCGACAATTCTCGCTCCCATCGTACACATATTGTGAATGACTTCCTTCAGGATAACGACGACGCTCAACTAGAGTGGCCAGCATGTTCTTCAGACATCAACCCTATCGAACATGTCTGAGATAGATTGAAAAGGGCTGCTTATGGACGACATGACCCACCAACCACTCTGAGGGATCTACACCGAATCACCGTTGAGGTGTGGGACAATCTGGACCAAAAGTGCCTTGATGAACTTGTGGATAGTATGCCGCCACGAATATAGGCATGAGGACGTGCTACTGGGTATTAGTGGTACCGGTGTGTACAGCAATCTGGACCACCACCTCTCAAGGTCTCGCTGTATGGTGGTTCAACATGCAATGTGTGGGTGGCATGAGCAATAAAAAGAGCGGAAATGATGTTTGTGTTGATCTCTATTCCAATTTTCTTCATAACTTTTTTTTGATGTGTGTATAATCTTTCCTCTTTAATTCAGGTCCTTCATACGTTGGGTGATAGTACACCTATTTTGTTTTTTAATCAGTTCAGCAATCGTTAGCCAATACGACAAAAACACTCGGACAAGTGTTCTTACAGAAAGAAGCGTTGAGGCCTCTGCCAGTGATGGGAGAAGAAATAGGCGACGTCCCATATTGCGAGCTCTAGTGACTGCATACAACAGCCTATTTCGGAAACATGGTGTCAGACGATATGTCTCGGCTAGACAGGACCAGTCCCGACTGGAACCCATGGAATGGATCTGAATTGGCCTTACAAACTTCCTACAAATCATTATTTCATATTTACTCATTTACGCGTCCATTCTGACTTATACTGCTGACATTGTGTTAAAATTGGGAGTTTTTCCATTTGAAATATATCCGTTACCGTATTATAAATTTGCAAGCGTGACCATACATCAAAATCTTCAAAACTAGGTCCTTAGGGGAAAACTTTACGTTTCATGCTTTTAATAGCGTTATGCATCTCATACTTGAGAATGAGAAGTAACTATAAAAAGCAAAGCTTTCCATTCAACTTTCACTCGTGGTTGTGTCGAAGGCCTTTTGTATCTTCCACGTCGACGATTAGGGGAAGATGAATAGTACGTCTCTTGACACCGTTGCTGATAACACAGAGCTGTAGCAATTCTTCGAATCTTTCGAGCCCTATCAGTTTTCGTGTAATTCACATATCGCAACCTTTATTCCCTACTAGTGGCAGTCCGAGACAGTGACGTGCACCGAATCATAATGACGAAAGCAAGAAACTCTTTCGTAATGGTTTTTGGGTTTTATCATAGCAGATATATGAAGCGATGAAGTGTTATCCATAGACAACAAGAGCGCATTTATGTCTCTGCGAGACACTCCAAAAACAGAGACAAACATGGACCATGATTCGCTTTATTCTGTTCTGCTACTAGTCGTAGAGCAGTATTTGCGCACTTAATTGTAACTTCGCTGGTAGAGCCAAAAGGCAACATGGATTGTGGTTCGTACACACGTTGGTTTAAATGGTAATCAGTGGAAAGAACGACAGCCATACTCTCCATTTTGAAGAGAATATGCTATATGAACATGTACTACATTCTTCAATGTGTATTAGATGCAGTTATTTAAAACTATTAGACAGTGGGACATTGTTGATAATAAATTAGCGTATGTCATTTGTAATGTTCCTTTTTGTGTATTAGAGTCATTTTCCTTGTAAAACTCGTGTCTATACTTACGACAAATACACCATATGTAGGTAGGTACTATGATGCTAACCTTTATTATAGGCCCCGGGGAATTAACAAAACACTGGTTTAGTGAGCTACGCAATGTGCTGAAGTTATTAGTGGAATATTCGAACAGAAACTATAAAAGAGATATTAACTGTGAAACACAAAAGAAAAGATTTTTTAATTCGGTATTACTTAAAACGATTCCATTCGTAACAGTTTTGTATGACTGTATCTAATCAACAACTAAAAACACATCGATGTTTATAACATACTTTAGAATGATCTGTGAGCTGCCTTTTATCATATGTTCGTTTCATCGTGAAACACACTGTATATAATAATACTTTTCGTCTTGGGCAAGTGGACTGATGCCCCCCCCCCCCCCCACCTCATGAACCATAGACCTAACCGTTGGTGGGGAGGCATGCGTGCCTCAGCGATAAAGATAGCCGTACCGTAGGTGCAGCCACAACGGAGGGGTATCTGTTGAGAGGTCAGACAAACATGTGGTTCCTGAAGAGGAGCAGCAGCCTTTCCAGTAGTTGCAGGGGCAACAGTCTGGATGATTGACTGATCTGGCCTTGTAACACGAACCAAAACGGCCTTGCTGTGCTGGTACTGCGAAGGGCTGAAAGCAAGGGGAAACTACAGCCGTAATTTTTACCGAGGGCCTGCAGCTTTACTGTATGGTTAAATGATGATGGCGTCCTCTTGGGTAAAATATTCCGGAGGTAAAATGGTCCCCCATTCGGATCTCCGGGCGGGGACTACTCAGGAGGACGTTGTTATCAGGAGAATAAAAAAACTGGCGCTCTATGGATCGGAGCGTGCAATGTCAGATCCCTTAATCGGGCAGGTAGCCTAGGAAATTTAAAAAGGGAAATGGATAGGTTAAAGTTAGATATAGTGGGAATTAGTGAAATTCGGTGGAAGAGGAACAAGACTTCTGGTCATTTGAATACAGGGTTATAAATACAAAATCAAATAGGGGTAAAGCAGGAGTAGGTTTAACAATGAATATGAAAATAGGAATGCGAGTAAGCAACTACGAACAGCATAGTGAACGCATTATTGTGGCCAAGATAGATACGAAGCCCACGCCTACTACAGTAGTACAAGTTTATATGCCAACTAGCTCCGCACATGACGAAGAGATTGATGAAATGTATGATGAGATAAAAGAAATTATTCAGATAGTGAAGGGAAGCGAAAATTTAATAGTCATGGGTGACTGGAATTAGATAGTAGGAAAAGGGAGAGAAGGAAACATAGTAGGTGAATATGGATTGGTGGGAAGAAATGAAAGAGAAAGCCGCCTGGTAGAATTTTGCACAGAGCATAACTTAATCATAGCTAACACTTGGTTCAAGAATCATGAAAGAAGGTTGTATACATGGAAGAAGTCTGGAGATACTAGAAGGTATTAGATTATATAATGGTAAGACAGAGATTCAGGAACCAGGTTTTAAATTGTATGACATTTCCAGGGGCAGATGTGGACTCTGACCACAATCTATTGGTTATGAATTGTAGATTAAAACTAAAGAAACTGCCAAAAGGTGGGAATTTGGGAAATGGGACCTGGATAAACTGAAAGAACCAGACGTTGTAGAGAGCATTAAGGAACGATTAACAAGAATGGGGGAAAGAAATACAGTAGAAGAATAATGGGTAGCTTTGAGAGACGGAATATTGAAGGTAGCAGAGGATCAAGTAGGTACAAAGACGATGGCTACTAGATATCCTTGGGTAACAGAAGATATATTGAATTTAATTGATGAAAGGAGAAAATATAAAAATGCTGTAAATGAAGCAGGCAAAAAGGAATACAAACTTCTCAAAAATGAGATCGACAGGAAGTGCAAAATGGCTAAGCAGGGATGGGTAGAGGACAAATGTAAGGATGTAGAGGCACATATCACTAGGGGTAAGATAGATACTGCCTACAGGAAAATTTAATAGACCTTTGGAGAAAAGAGAACCACTTCTATGAATATCAAGAGCTCAGATGGAAAACAAGTTCTAAGCTAAGAAGAGAAGGATGAAAGGTGAAAGGAGTATATAGAGGGTCTATACAAGGGCGATGTTCTTCACAACAATATTATGGAAATGGAAGAGAATGTAGGTGAAGATGAAATAGGAGATATGATACTGCGTGAAGAGTTTGACGGAGCACTGAAAGACCTAAGTCGAAACAAGGCCCCGGGAGTAGACAACATTCCATTAGAACTACTGACAGCCTTGGGAGAGCCAGGCCTAGCGAAACTCTACCATCTGGTGAGCGAAATACCCTCAGACTTCAAGAAGAATATAATAATTCCAGTCCCAAAGAAAGCAGGTGTTGATAGATGTGAAAATTACCAAACTATCAGTTTAAGAAGCCATGGTTGCAAAATACTAACACGAATTCAATACAGAAGAATGGAAAAACTGGTAGAAGCCGACCTCGGGGAAGATCAGTTTGAATTCCGTAGAAATGTTGGAACACGTGAGGCAATACTGAACCTACGACTTATCTTAGAAAATAGATTAAGGAAAGGAAAACCTAAGTTTCTAGCATTTGTAGACTTAGAGAAAGCTTTTGACAATGTTGACTGGAATACTCTCTTTCAAATTCGGAAGGTGGCAGGGGTAAAATACAGGGAGCGAAAGGCTATTTACAATATTTACAGAAACCAGATGGCAGTTATAAGAGTCGAGGGACATGAAAGGGAAGCAGTGGTTGGGAAGGGAGTAAGACCGGGTTGTAGCCTATCCCCGATGTTATTCAATCTGTATATTGAGCAAGCAGTAAAAGAAACAAAAGAAAAATTTGGAGTTGGAATTAAAATTCATGGAGAAGAAATAAAAACTTTGAGGTTCGACGATGCAATTGTAATTCTCTCAGAGACAGCAAAGGACCTGGAAGAGCAGCTGAACGGAATGGACAGTGCCTTGAAAGGAGGATATAAGATGAACATCAACAAAAGCAAAACGAGAATAATGGAATGTAGTCGAATTAAATCGGGTGATGCTACGGGAATTAGATTAGGAAATGAGACGCTTAAAGTAGTAAAGGAGTTTTGCTATTTGGAAAGCAATATAACTGATGATGGTCGAAGTAGAGAGGATATAAAATGTAGACTGACAATGGCAAGGAAAGCGTTTCTGAAGAAGAGAAATTTGTTAACATTGAGTATAGATTTAAGTGTCAGGAAGTCGTTTCTGAAAGTATTTGTATGGAGTGTAGCCACGTATGGAAGTGAAACGTGGACGATAAGTAGTTTAGACAAGAAGAGAATAGAAGCTTTTGAAATGTGATGCTACAGAAGAATGATGAAGATTAGATGGGTAGATCACATAACTGATGAGGAGATATTGAATAGAATTGGGGAGAAGAGAAATCTGTTGCACAACTTGATTAGAAGAAGGGATCGATGGTAGGGCATATTCTGAGGCATCAAGGAATGGCCAATTTAGTATTGGAGGGCAGCGTGGAGGGTAAAAATCGTAGAAAGAGACCAAGAGATGATTACACTAAACCGATTCAGAAGGATGTAGGTTGCAGTGGGGACTGGGAGATGAAGAATCTTGCACAGGATAGAGTAGCATGGAGAGCTGCATCAAACCAGTCTCTGGACTGAAGACCAAAACAACAAGAAGAAGTGGACTGATTATAGCCAAAGGAACAACAACTGAGAAAAAACTGTTCATCTTAGAAGAGGAACGAAAAGTGTTATACCAGAGAAGAATGTGAAAAGTTTGTGGTACGAAGAAACAGAATTGGAACAAGAAGTAGAAAATATGATGGTCTATATGACAGTTATGTTGGAAGACGAAGAAATAAATTTAAATTTGTGTCACGCCCAGGACTTGAACCCAAATCTCCGTGCTTACTCAGCAGGTATGCAAGTCATTGCACCACCGCTGCTGTATAGGTAACACAGGTGCGGTGGTACAAATTTCAATTAATTTCTTCGGTTTCTAACGTTTTAGTAGATAAATTTGAAACTCATATGCCTCACGAAGAATTTAATTATATCAGAATATGACAGTTATACCTGAAATAAATGCGAAACAGAAGGTATACCGTGTATAGTTTTGATTTAACTAATACTCCTATGACAAAGTAGGAAAAGAAAATTTATGCTATGTATATACTGACCGAGAGTTTTTTGTGCCATTTAATTAGAATCATGCAATGAACATCCGAAAGAAAGTTTATCAAAATTGCAGATGAATGTTTATTGCCTGGAATGACCTAACATCTTAGTCTTGCATTATTGGTTTATGGACATGAATATTGAGATGAACCAACTAATAAGCCATAAGGACAGGGAAAATGTGAATGATATTTCTTAGAGGAGGTGAGGAAAAATTTTCGTAGATAGAAAGAGAAATTTAGCTGCCAGAAAGAATTTAAAAAAATCTGCTAGCCTGTAAAGTGACACGTAATCCATGCCTATAGAATAAATCTTGGTCACAAAATATGAAACTAGATGTTATAGCAAGTGTATATTAGGTTGGGAGAAACATTAATAAAAATGCTGACTAAAAGTAAATTTTGCATTCAGTGTAAGGCAAACATACGTTAACATCGGTGAAGATTGCGTACCGTATTTGATGTTTTACGATCTCAGTGACACAACAAAGCATAGAATTCATTGTGAAGCGAAAGGATGGAGAGTTGCTAGAAATATTAAATCTTCAAAGTGTTTGAATTACAGTCGACCTCACCAGGAAGTATTCCACCAGCATTCAGCATCATCAGTAGAGGAGACAAACGGATAAGGAAAGAAAATGTTTGCCACATAACCACTATTTAGTAACAACGTTTGAAGTAGTCAGTAACTTTTCATCTTCCGTCGATTAGCAAACTCACATGTACCAGAGGTGACACCTGAATTAGCTCAACTGCACTCACATCAGTGAAATCTTGAAGTTTTGACAGTAAACTTTGGATTTTCATTTATTTACGAATTCTCAACGTCGTCTAACTATGAGTTGTGTCTCCGAAAGCATAGCGCCATATTAAATACAGAAATAAAATATCCGTATAATATAGGGTGCATTAAAAGGAATCATCCGGTTTGGCAAGTCTATATCTGTGAAACTAATAAACATGTGCAATGAATTTCGTTTTTCGATGAACGGAAAACTCAAAAAGTTTTTTTTTCATACCTTTTCATAGGTTTTCAATACGCCCTCCTTGAGATGAACGACATATGTCAATGCGGTATTCAAATTGGTTCCACACTGCAGCGAACATGTTTTGAGTTACAGCTTCCACAGCGGCTGTTAAGCGATGTCTCAGTTCATTCATTTTTGCTGGTAATGGAGGCACGTAAACAGAGTCTTTTATAAACCCCCCACAAGAAATAGTCACATATAGTCATGTCCGGTGAGCTTTGAGGCCAGTATTGTAAGGCTGAGTCATTTCATCGAGTGCGACAGATCCATTGTTCAGTAATCCTTTGTTCTAAAAATTTCCGCACTTCCAGATGCCAGTGTGGCGGTGCTCCATCCTATTGGTGAGTGGGAAAAGGAAGTCCCCAAGCATGTCGAGATATGTGCTTCCTGTAACAGTGCTCCCGGCATATAAAAATGGACCATACACCTTTTCCCGTGAAACTGCACAAAACACATTGAATTTTGGAGAGTCGTCTTCATGTTGTGCGACTTCATGTGCTTATTCCGTACCCCATATTTTCACATTATGACCGTTCACCTTTCCATTTAAACGGAATGTTGCCTCAATACTAAACACCAAGCGTGAAACAAAACTGTCATCCTACATCTTACCAAGAACGAAATTACAAAACTCCACACGTTGTTAAACTTCCTGACAGATTAAAATTGTCTGTCCGCCCGTGACTTGAACTCTGAACCTTTGCCTTTCGCGGGCAAGCGCTCTACCATCTGAGCTACCCAAGCCCAACTCACGCCGCTTCCTCACAATTTTAGTTCCGCCAATACCTCGTCTCCTGCCTTCCAAGCTTCACAGAAGCTCTCCTGCGATGCTGCAGAACTAGCACTTCTGGAAGAAATAATATTGCAGAGACATGGCTTGCACACAGCCTGGGGGATGTTTCACATCAGCGCACTCTCCGCTGCAGAGTGAAAATTCATTCTGGAAACATCCACACGTTGTTGTTTGTCACCTTCACGAAGAGCTTTTAGTAGCTGAATTTTGTATGGTCTCATGTGTAAACATCAATGCAACATACGCCAGATGGATATCAGGGGTAGGGGGCATGTTGAGCTGTCGAGCGGCACGGCGAACAGATTTCTGCGGACTCATTGGGAAACAGTGGCGGATGCGTTCGACGTATGCCAAACACTCGGGCACGATCCGGCGATTATGCTTTACACAAGTAACCTGTTTCCGGAATTGTTCATGCCATCGTCTAATGATCCGCGCTGTAGGAGGGTCCACACCATACCTAGTACAAAGGTGACGCTGAACAGTTGTTGCTGATCTGCGCTGGTCAAAACGTAGAACACAAAACGCTTTTTGCAGTCCCGACTAATTTTTACTATAGCTGAAGTGGGCGCATGTTTCTTCTACCTAGCGGGAACCAAGTAAAGCTCGACAGTTTGCTCTTTCCAACAGTACGTTGTGCACGCACGTATCTCAAATAACATAATAGTCGTGACTTGTATTAAATCGGATGATTCTTTTTGATACAATCTGTATATTTGTGCTTTTCTGTAACTGAATGTGGCATTTTAAAAACGTTCACACTATGTATAATAATAAAATATGGGAAAAGGATCGTCCACTCGGCGGGAATCGACGAAAGAAGAATGAAAAAGGCATTGTTGTTCCACAACTGAACTTTGAGCGGAGGAAGGCTTGACGACAGAAAAAAAAAATGATTTCCCTATGAGCTTTTGAATGCGAATAAAATGATATATTGTGTAATCCCCACTCACGATAATGCCGAAAAAGTTTTGCTGCTGAATACGCAGCAAATTTGTGTCTCGCAAAACTTGTTTTCACACATTGTTTCTTGTGTCACAAGCATAAGTAACTGAAATAATTTTGTGTGAAAATATTCATAAGAAGCGAAGCAGTTTCTGGCTCTGATGTGACAGCGTCTTCTATGGTAGGCGCCCGCGAATGAGTAGGTAGTAAGCACTGTCCGTGTGGTCCGTCAACTACGCGGATCTCGCTGTTACGCAATGAGAAGAGCAAACACGCCGCCTAACCTCGAACCGGCAACTCAGTCTTTATCTCATGACGCCACTCACCTTCTGTCATACTTAATCTAAAGCAAACAAAACGAAACGCAGTCTGCGAGTAGGGACAGACTTAGCTCCTTCGTAAACGTCTTTAAGCAAATTTCGGAGTGGTACGAGATTCGTTTATAAGAAAGTGAGCTCGTGGCGGACAGTACCTGCTAAAGACGGTCCACGCCGACCGGAGGATCCTTGACGACTGCCCGCTATCTCAAGTGAACGCGATAAGGCGTTCGTCTCCGCCGGCGGTGTTCGCCAATCGCTGCCAAGTGCATGACGCATTCACTCAGTTCGGCAACCGGAAGTCATCAGTTAGTCCACGCATGGGAGGTAGTATGGCCCAGGCAACGAGACGTCCTGGAGCCACGTTCATCCACGTTCGTGGCAGGATACTACCGAGACACCGGTGCCACCAGTTTCTACCATGGTGCTACAAGTTAATGCAGGTTGTACTTAATGACGCCACTAGCCTTCCCCCACTACTGAAACACGCTATTCGACTGCTTAGTGGTGCCTACATCCCTTAATTTTGTTCCTTTATTCATGGAAAAACTTGCAGTAGCCGACCTTGCGGAAGATCTCTTTGGATTCCGTAGAAATGTTGGAATACGCGAGGCAACTCTAACACTAATCTTAGAACATAGGTTAAGGAAAAGCAAACCTACGTTTATAGCATTTGTAGACTTAGACAAAGCTTTCGACAATGTTAACTGGAATACTCTCTTTCAAATTCTGAAGGCGGCAGAGGTAAAATACAGGGAGCGAAAGCCTATGTTCAATTAGTGCAGAAACCAGATGGCAGTTACACGAGTCGAGGTGCACGAAAGCGAAGCAGTGGTTGACAGCGGAGTGAAAAAGGGTTGTAGCCTATCCCCGATGTTATTCAATCTGTATAATGAGCAAGCAGTAAAGGAAATAAAAGCAAAATTTGGAGTAGGACTTAAAATCCATGGAGATGAAATAAAAACGTTGAGGTTTGCCGATGACATTGTAATTCTGTCAGAGACAGCAAAGTACCTGGAAGAGCAGCTTAACTCAACGGAAAGTGTCTTGAAAGGAGGATATAAGATGAACATCAACAAAAGCAAATCGAGGATAATGGAAAGTATTCGAATTAAACCAGATGACGCTGAGGGAGTTAGATTAGGAAATGAGACACTTAAAGTAGTAAATGAGTTTTGCTATTTGGGGAGAAAAATAACTGATGAGGGTGAGGCAGAGAGGATATAAAATGTAGCCTGGCAATGGCAAGGAAAGCGTTTCTGAAGAAGAGAAATTTGTTAACATCGAGTATAGATTTCAGTGTCAGGAAGTCTTTTCTGAAACTATTTGTATGGAGTGTAACCATATATGGAAGTGAATCATGGACGATAAAGAGTTTGTACAAGAAGAGAATAGAAGCTTTCGAAATGTGGTGCTACAAAAGAATGCTGAAGATTATATTGGTAGATCACGTAAATAATAAGGAGGTACTGAACAGAATTGGGGAGAAGAGGAATTTGTGGCGCAACTTGAGTAGAAAAAGGGATCGGTTGGTAGGACACGTTCTGAGACATCAAGGGATCACCAGTTTTGTAGTGGAGGGAAGCGTGGAGGGTAAAAATTGTAGAGGGATACCAAGAGATGATTACACTAAGCAGATTTAGAAGGGTGTAGACTAAGGTAGTTTCTCGGAGATGAAGAGGCTTGCACAGGAAGGTGTAGCATGGAGAGCTGCATCAACCCAGTCGTTGGACTGAGGACCACAACAACAACATTCATTTATTTTCCGTCGACATAACAATCACTTTTTGGGCATTGTCATAGCTTAACATATACGTGAAGAGATACAAATTACTACTAACTGTGCTCATGTTACCAGTAAAACAGTAAACGTATCCGACGGTGGTTTCATAAGCCTCGTTAAAAGCAGGAAAAGTGATCGTTTCGTAAACAACTCACCTTCCTTCTCGATAGAGTCTCCTTTGAGGGATATAGATTTAGTCCAGCGATCCTCTAGCTTTTTCATCCCATCTAAAAAAACGGGTCTGTCAAAATCTGCAAAATACTCGTTGCAACCATCAGTTCGTCATTTGATGATAATTTCTTCCCAGCAAGCGAAAGTTTCAAGTTGGGAACAAACGGTCGTCAGTTGGGAACAAATGTGATGAATAGAGTGGATGAGGAACCAGTTCAAACCCCATTTCATGCACTTTCTCATTTTTATCGCTGGTGTATGGGATGGTGCATCATCCTGATGATAGAGAGACTTTTTGCGTGTCAGTCGTGGTATTTATTCAGCCAACGCAAGTTTTGAACGATCCAACAATGAAGCGTGGTAGGGTTCAGTTATCGTTCAGATTTTTTCCAAGTAATCTATGAGAATTATTCGCTTAAACATTGCCAGACATTGAGCTGAAATGTTGTGCTTCTTGTGGCGCATATGCCTGTGCTATTCTAGGGGCCTTAGTTGGACGGCCAGGGCGCTCGTCATCTTCGGTGCTTGTCCGATCACGTATAAATTCATTAATCGAAAAGTAAATGTTCTATTGTGCAGTGTCCGCGTGAACTTCAACCATTGCTGTTTTGATCTGTGCGGCACTCGAACCTTTCAAATAGCGAAGTTTAATAACAGCATGTAATTCGGTTTACTCTATTTTAAATTGCAGTCGACACACTGACTAATTCAGATATCTGTCAACAATGAACAGTACGTAGAGCATTATTGAAATTCTTTAAACGACCCTTGGAATAACAAAGCTTACTAACCATGAAGGTGCAACAAAAATGTTCAATTATTTCACAGAAATTGATCAGAGTTATCAAACCACCTTCATACACTAACATAAAATTCAGACATTATCGCTTTACTGCTACAAAAACAAGTTAAATAATGGTTTTACAAGGGGTAATGCAATTTGATCTTCTTCCTACTGACACAAGACTTTCTCTATTAACAAAGGTTCTGGTTATTCTTTGAGGAATTTACCTAAGCTATCTTAATATCAGATGCTGAAAAAGTCACCGTTATTTTATGTGGAGTGCTATTTCTTGCATTTGTGTAACTGATTTTTCTTAATTCACTCAAATTTCAACCTCCCCCTGTGTTGTAATTTCGTCCGTTACTCTTCGTTACATTATATTATGGACATAGTTTGCAATATGTACATGGAGTAGACAGTAAGTATTTTAATTGTGTGAAAATATTTCTACAAGACTCCCTCTTGATTATCTTAGCTAGTACCATTATTACCGCTTTTTATAGCCAAAATGCTTATTTGTATAGACTGCTGGTGCTTCACCCCCAGATCTCGATATCATACCGGAGATGCGCGGCTTTGTACATTAGCAATGCACGAAGAATGTTCTAGAATGTTGTGTGTTCCACGTTGGCACACTGGACTCAATGCTGATCACACATCTTTTAACATCTCTTACACACCTATAGGTTCTGCGTGGCGGGCTCATATCACATAAGATAAAAATACAGTGAGTGCAATTTTGCTTGCTATCAGTTTTGGGTAATAAGGTGAGAAACTATTGTTGCATGAAATACAGGCTGGATAATATATTTAACACTTCTGTAAAACGGTGAAAATTCTTGCAAAATATGGGTTACTTTAGCCCGCATCAGAGTGACCCCAAAATGCTAGAATATGATGGTGATTCTGAAAGTTTCTCAAACGTACAAGATGTTGAAAAATATGTCAGCAGTTGGGCAATATATTACACTTCTACACAGCAAAGAAGAATACTGCGTAAGTGGGACTGAGATGCGTGATGTGGTTGGTAAAGTGAACTGTAGGAAAGGCACAGACCTACTGCAAATAGCCATAACAAAACGATAAACCATTTTATCCTTGGGAGGATTTAATAAGTATTATCACTTCAACACGATTAACAAAACGTGGCTATTTTCAAGTTTCACAGATTAAGAAATTGGAGTAATGAGGCTTATATCCATATTGTACAGTATCTTTAACGAACGAAATATTCTCTTTGCAAATAGTGTATCATGTAATTCGGAAATGGTTTAGTCATTAAGTGAAACATACTACACTTTTATATTTACTGTATCACTTTCTCAATAAGTTCAATATTGCCTGTTCTTGCCTTCAAAATTTAGCATTTTATTTGTTTCTGATGCTCCTGAATGTCTACTCTAGCGCAAGGGTTTCCAAAGTTTTCCTTTGGTGGAACACTTTGAAATTCCTGGAGTTCTGATGGAACATTTTGTTTATTTTGAAGGGTAGTAAATTTTTTTTTTTGAATGAGAAGGGTTGTCTTTCTCAGTGATTACTTCAGTTTTAAATCATAATTAATAACACAGATACAACAATAAAATTTAAAAAATTGTTAGTACTGTTAAACTAGCGAAAAAAGCGACGCACTGTTATTAGTAGTTTTTTGAGGAGACTTATTCACTTCCCGTGGAAAACCAGTATTCCGCAGAACACAAATTGGGAATCCCTGCTCTAGAAATATTTCTCGACTTTAGTTTGTCCCCACATTACATTTCCTGTTTTTCATGAAGAAATGGCAAAGTGCGAATAATATCAGCTCTTTTCTTTTAAATGATACCACAGCAAGAGATGTGATGAATTTTTTAAATATCTTTATAGTTGTTCGTACTAGCTATTAACAATACTAGATAAATGTATTAGAAATTTTCGCTTTGCCTCTATCCTTTCTTTTCTTGCCTCATATAAAAGAACAGGCAAACTCCTGGTCAAAGTAAACTCAAGTTTACCGTATCCTACTTCGAAACACTTGCAGTACATTCCAGTTTTCGTGGAATATTTCTGCTGTAGTGCATTCGATTTAATTGTGTTTTCATTTTACTGTTAGAAAAGGTCAAAACATGGTGTTCAGGTTCCATTTTAAAGTTTTTGGAACTACTGGAATTGCGACGTGATATTAACGTAGAATTTAAGGTGTGTGTGTGTGTGTGTGTGTGTTTGTGTGTGTGTGTGTGTGTGTGTGTGTGTGTGTGTGTGTGTGTGTGTGTGTGTGTGCGCGTGCGAAAGTTCATATGTGATATTTATGAACGAGTGATGTGTATGATAATCTGCAAAACTTTTTGATGATTAAATAAATAAAACGAATACGAAACTAAGAAATGGACGTCGTATAAAGATGATGGTTTGAGAGAACGAACACTACAAATAGTATATTGTATATGGGAATGTGTCTTGACGGTTGAGATGCAAGTATTAGAGATGTTTGAAATGTCTACATTTGTGTATACAATGAAATTTTAAAATCAGTAATACTTCTGCAGATGACATTTAAATACCAACTATTGATTGGTTTGCCATCATAGCATTTTCGTTTTCAAATGTAATTTCTTTTATGTGGTGTTGCTTCAATTTAATTCCCGCGTGTAATCCAACATTTGGTTTTCTTTTCTTTGTATGCCACTCATTTCTCAGATCTAATGCCAATACCTGCTGAAGCGACTCTATTTCCAAAATTATGTGAGAAACAACTCTTGCAGCTTTTACCCCAATTATGTACTCCTCTAGCACCACAGATTGGTAATGTAATCCGTCTTGTTCAAAAAATGGTTCAAATGGCTCTGAGCACTATGGGACTCAACTGCTGTGGTCATAAGTCCCCTAGAACTTAGAACTACTTAAACCTAACTAACCTAAGGACAGCACACAACACCCAGCCATCACGAGGCAGAGAAAATCACTGACCCCGCCGGGAATCGAACCCGGGAACCCGGGCGTGGGAAGCGAGAACGCTACCGCACGACCACGAGATGCGGGCAATCCGTCTTGTAAACTTCAAGAAAAGATAAATTATTTACAAACAATGTTCGATGTATAGTAACATAAAGACGTGCTCATGTTTTTGTTTTACATTAACACGGTGCCCGTCGTTTTGCTAGAAGAGTATCTCAGGCCTTGGGTTTAGATAAATTATTTACAAACAATGTTCGATGTATAGTAACATAAAGACGTACTCATGTTTTTGTTTTACATTAACACGGTGCCCGTCGTTTTGCTAGAAGAGTATCTCAGGCCTTGGGTTTCTTACTGGCAAATTGAAGACACTTTTTCAGGCTATCACAGCACAAGTTTTATCTCACATTTTAACTTCTCACAACGGTTAAAAACATCACACAGTACTTAAGCACTGAAGAGACAAAACAAATGCTGTTGAATAAATATTTACGACCCGATCCTTAACGTATTTAGTAATGGACAAACTTGCGAACTTCTGAAAGTTTTGGAATGCAGACAACATTTAGCGATCAGAAGTTTTGCAACTGAAGAAATAACTATCCCTCACGGAAACTTTTCGGTCGCAGTCAAGGAGAAAAGTGTTGAAAGACATATTCAGCAATACTGCAAAAAGAAATACACATCTTTAATTACGTGAAATGAAATGAAAAAGAAAAAGGTTATTCCACTTTAATGTAGGGGTAAGTACTTCCTGCGTACGCGAGCGCACGCTTGAGTGTGAGTGTATGTGTGTGTGTGTGTGTGTGTGTGTGTGTGTGTGTGTGTGTGTCTAGGTACTGAAAAAGGTTCAAAGAGGCAATGATTCAGCTAAATTTAACGAAACTTTGTTATTTATAGTGCAACGCAACTGTAGCACGGATTTGTGAACCACACGACGGTGCAAAATCACAGCGACGAACGGAGCTCGGTACACGCCAGTTTTACTCACTGCAACTAAATGAAGACTTCTCAACCTACTAGATCAAACAGGAATTTTCAGTAACAAAAAAGTCCTTAGAACTGTTACATTAACGACGTGAGTTCGAAGATACACTCCAACTGATAGGTGCAACAATAAACAAGAGCCAGCCTGCAGATTGTGAATGGTGACGGCTACATAATCCTACAGTCTCGTTATGTTAGAGTCGTCGAACCTCGTAATCTTGTGGGGAGGTTGGTCGGCGGATACAATGGTGCAGAACTGTTCCACATAACATATTTGAGACAAGTTGTTAATGTAGTGCAGCGGCATAACTGATGTCGAAATTTTTTTCTCCGCCCATTGCAATCCACGACTGTCACACTTGCGACAGATCAAACGCTGTTAAGTCGCGCTTCGCAAATATAAACGAGCGCAGTCTGCTGTTTACGAGCCCGTCTCGTGGCTCGAACCCAATGCTAATGATGCGCACAGCAGTCAATTTCTTCTGTCGACCTGCTCGCGCAGGCCAAATTTCAATGTTATTGATAGGAAGACATGCGAGTCTTAACTTTTACGATTCTATTTTCCCTGTCCTGTACCAGTCGTTACCAATCAAAGTCATTAGTATGTAATTTTATATTGAAATGGGGTTCATAATAAATGCACATGAAACGATGGATGTATCGTAACTAACACTGTGTTGGGGGGACAGAGGTAACGAAGCCTGCTGGGTAATTTCCGGCCACCTGAAGAATCATTTAGAAGAGAACTGATTGTCCCGTAGTAAACGTACCTAACATAGAGTTCTAATTTTTATTAACATGTAATATTCTGCTTTTAAAAGTGCTCCAAGTCAGAAGCTGCATACGTTGCGTTATATTGCAATCAAGCCTTATTATGTTCTGTGGAAATGACATGCTAATGTTACATGATGTTACTAACTACCTAGCTATAACACAGGGGGAGAGTCTTGTACTTTGGAACAGGTTTCAGAATTTGGTCTCTAGCCACACCGTAGCAGATGTTTAATGTTCCTTCTTATCCCATTTTGAAGCAATACCATTCAAGCAATGTGGCTGGAGGCCGCTTACGAGAATGATATCAAAAACCTTTTTCGAACTCAGTAAATATGGAACAATATAAGAGCCCATGTAGGCAGTACATGATGCGAATAAAGTGTCCCACAAGAATGATGCTTTCCAAATCCATGATGGTTTGATGTAAATAGGTAATATATTCTGGAGTCTTTCATAACGCTGGAACAAATTATTCGTTCACACGACCTGCTACATGTCAATGTCAATGAAATGGATCTCTAAGTCAGTGGATTACATTTATTTTCTCCCATATGTATGCGGTGGTCTGTGCAACTTTCCGTTCTTCTCTCTAATAATAAGTACTAGACTACTCCCCATGACGATGTAGGAAAAGTAATTAAGTCACCGCATTGTTGATGCAAACACGGAACTCCTAAATTGTTAGTCCACACACGAAAGATATTGCATGTAGAAATATAATAGTTCTGCTACGACTATGATAGGGCCATGACAGCATAGTGGAACATGTCTGGTAACGCTTGATATTTTTTTTTTTACTTCTTGGAATGACAGGGAATTATCTTGATGCACTTGACATCTTGGTATACCGATGAAATATTCGGAGTGAATTCCACTTTGGTATTTCATCGGCTTATCAAACATACTTTACAGAGAGGAAGATTACTTCTGCTACGGTCGCAGGTTCGAATCCTGCCTCGGGCATGGATGTGTGTGATGTCCTTAGGTTAGTTAGGTTTAAGTAGTTCTAAGTTCTAGGGGACTGATGACCACAGCAGTTGAGTCCCATAGTGCTCAGAGCCATTTGAACCATTTTTGAAGATTACTTTCACGCAGCAGCTACAACTAATCTCGTTCACTACATTGCGAATTATATGTATCAGCCAACAACAGGGCTATATGAAGGCGATGAACGCTCCAATTGGTCGCTTCCTCCATGAAAATGTCGACGCACTGTAAAGAGTAAGAGACAGTAGCTCTTAGTCACAAACTGGCGCGAGAGTAATGTTTTACCTCCTCTGTGACATATCTACAAACAGTTATATCGAACTTAGATCGACGTGTTTAGAAACTTTGTCATAATAAGACGTCTCGCTATGTTTAGTAACCAGTAGATCTAGAGGTAAGAAACATAAAATACTGCGGAACTGCTTCTGAAAGAACATGGGTCTCTTAATGAAATCGTATCGCTGAATACTCTGTTAACTGTGTTTCTTTCGGCAACGACTCTCACAACCACATTGTCGTATTTACGTTCCAGTCCAGTAATGATCCTTGAGTTTGACAGAAGATATCACGTTTAATTAAGACATCCATTCGTTGTATGTATTATGATAGGACACCAGTTGTATTAGTGTAGTGCATATTACTAGCGTTTCCCGTTAAGTTATTGAACAAAATAGACACAGATACCAGAGAAATTCCCAACAATATATGCCACCTCGATAGCGAAAACCGTCTGATGACGTGCAGGTAGATTTTCGATCCCATGCATGTCACGACTTTCTAATTGTAATTAAGCCTCGTTTCAAGTGCAATCGCCAAAAAACAACAAACAAAAGCAAACAAAAGAAAACAAACACTAACTTTCTTCGTGGTCGATCGATAAGGGACGAGAAAGTTGAACACATGCGGATGATAGATTAGAAGATGTGCAGTAGGCGATTTTGCCAATCAAGCTCCTTAATGCTGTCTTTCAAGTAAACATTTGTTACTCTGTAATTGCAAGGCATTTCGTCTGTTGGCAACAAATAGCAACTGCGGTCACATCCCTGTGAAGCAGTTTGTAACAAAAAAGATTTTCTTTGTGCCACCAGATTTGCATCAATAACAAAACGTTTACAGATGTATACAGGCCATAGATTGAGATAATTTTTGTTAGAGCTTACAGACTAGCTTCTCCGTATGAAGTTACCATACGATACTTCAAATCACCATCAGGCCACACTGATTTAGGTTTACGGTGAGCTCCTTAAATACCGGGTGATCAAAAAGTCAGTATCAATTTGAAAACTTAATAAACCACGGAATATTGTAGATAGAGAGGTAAAAATTGACACACATGCTTGGAATGACATGGGGTTTTAATAGAACCAACAAAAAAAAAGTACTGCTAGACGCGTGAAAGATCTCTTGCGCGCGTCGTTTGGTGATGATCGTGTGCTCAGCCACCACTTTCATCATGCATGGCCTCCCAGGTCCCGAGACCTCAGTCCGTGCGATTATTGCCTTTGGGGTTACCTGAAGTCGCATGTGTATCGTGATCGACTGACATCTCTAGGGATGCTGAAAGACAACATCCGACGCCAATGCCTCACCATAACTCCAGACATGCTTTACAGTGCTGTTCACAACATTATTCCTCGGATACAGCTATTGTTGAGGAATGATGGAGGACATATTGAGCATTTCCTGTAAAGAACATCATCTTTGCTTTCTCTTACTTTGTTATGCTAATTATTGCTATTCTGACCAGATGAAGCGCCATCTGTCGGACATTTTTTGAACGTTTGTATTTTGTTGGTTCTAATAAAACCCCATGTCATCCCAAGGATGTGTGTCAATTTATACCTCTCTATCTACATTATTCCGTGATTTATTCAGTTTTCAAATTTATACAGACTTTTTGATCATCCGGTATATTACGGCAAATGCCAGGATCAACCCTCATAAAAGGGTCGCACGATGATTAATAGGTTGTCACACTGGCCAGTTATCGGATACACTGTCACTGACCGTAGTAGTAAACCGCAGAAACGTCCTTCATCAAAGCCTGATTGTCTTCCTGACTGTGGGGATCAATTTATCTCCAAACGATCGTACTTGATACGAAAAGACTTTACTTTCTCGACAGCACTCACTCCGTACAGGGTGCAAGTCTTTCGAATTGCCTCTACGCTTTCACTCTTTTATTAAACACAAACTTACCACGATGTTACAAATGTTAGAGTTTATTCCATTGTGGAATAATGATGTCAAAAATGAGAAATATTCAAGTTGTCGTGGTACGAGTAATACTACAAACTTGAACGAAGTACGACTATAGTTAAATACGTAGGTTGGAACTTAAATAATGGCAACACTGCTGTGGAGACATTGTGCAATGGAATATATTACTGTCTCTGATAGCACATAACTACCATACTACGAGAAAATAGACTCGCCCGTCCCACGTCACCGGCGTGCTCACAATCGAGGGAAAAACAGTCATTTGTGAGCGAGCAGTCTAACGTAACGGTGTCACTATGTTTTCGAAACAGGAACAACGAAGTTGTATCAAGATTGAACGTTCCAGAGGTCGCACAGCACGACAGTGTCATCAAGGTCTTCAAGAGACGTGGGGGGAATCGGCATTGCCGTGTAGAACAGTGGCACGTTGGGTAAAAGCCTTCAACGAAGGTCGGCAAACTGTGGCAGACATGCATCGGGTAGGTCGTCCTAGAACCTCTGAAGAAGAAGTGCATGCTGTTGCCGCGTTAGTGGACAGTGATCGCCCACGAAACCGGATTAGTGCACACGACTGTGCTTCGCATCCTGAAGGATCGCCTGGGCATGCGAAAAATTGAATCACGATGGGTTCCGCTTGACTTGACGGAAATGCAGAAATGGATGCGCTACGACGCTGCTCAGACGCACTTGGATCACTATGAGCGCGAAGGAGAGGCTTTCTTACGCCGTTTCGTAACACTGAATGAGACATGGGCCACGTCGTGTGAGACAAAACTGAAATGCCAATCCAACGAATGGCGTCATTATGGGTCGCCGCAAAAGTCGAAAGTGCGTTAGATCCCCAGTATGGTGGAAGTTATGGCGATTTTCGTGTACGAATGTGATGGTGTTATCCTAACGCATTACGTTCCTCCACGGCAAACCGTCAATGCACAGTATCACTGTTCGTTTTTGGAGCATCGCCTGCGACCAGCTTTGCGACAGAAGCGGCGACACTTTTTGCGCAACCCATCCATAATTTTGCACGACAATGCACGGGCGCATAGAGCGCAAGCTGTGGCTGCTCTGTTCGGTCGATGGGACTGGGAAGTACTGTACCATCCACCACACTCCCCGGACTTAAGTCCTTGTGACTTTGATTTTATTCCGAAGATGAAGGGACCACTTCGTGGAATTCGTTTCAGAACTGTTCCAAAGATTCGACCACTCCATTCGCACCATCAACAGAACAGGCTCTGCTAACGGTATAGTACGCCTTCCACATCACTGAAAACGGATTCTATACATCGCTGGTGACTACTTTGAAGGACAGTAACAGGTGCAAACATGTAACTCTTTTGTATCGGTTGTGAATAAATAGTTGCCACTATTTAAGTTCCCACCTTCGTACTCTTATAGTAACATGTCATACAAAAGCGGCCGCTGTCTGGTAGCGTTGAAGTTGGTCTTAACATGACATACACCCACTAGCCTTTTCACGAACATGTTTCTGCAAGAATTTCTTTTTTATTACTGGCAAGAAAGGGAACGATACTGTCTCTGACCTTCTGTCAGCCTGATACTCATAGCAGACAGATGGAATACGGCTTACAAACGAAAGGAAAAGGATTGGTTTGATGTCACGACTTTGCCTTCGCACTGCATGACGTTGACTGTTGGACCACAAATAGGTCATTCACAACAACAGCTCAAGTGGAAGTCGCCGGCCGGTGTGGCCAAGCGGTTAAAGGCGCTACAGTCTGGAACCGCGTGGCCGCTACGGTCGCAGGTTCGAATCCTGCCTCGGGCATGGATGTGTGTGATGTCCTTAGGTTAATTAGGTTTAAGTAGTTCTAAGTTCTAGGGGACTGATGACCTTAGAATTTAAGTCCCATAGTGCTCAGAGCCATTTGAACCATTTTCAAGTGGAAGTCAACAGTTCTCATGTCATGTGCTGCGTACAAAATTATTACAAATACATGACGCTAACACGTGTAAGATTCGGTAGTTGGTTGGAATGAGGCTAGCTTGTAATGGCTATGGGTGGATTCGATTCTCGCATCGAGATACAAGTTTCTAACAGCCACAATCGTACCCATACATCTACAGCTCCAGTAATGCAAAGTAAACAACGAAGGACTGTGCCATGGCACCAAATCAACGTTAAACATATCCATTCGCTACAGACTGGAACAGAGTCGGATTAGTTTCGGCTGTCAGAGGTGGAAGTCGCTGCTTGCAGAAACTCTGTCTCTAGTAAGCTTTCTTACACTAGTAATGTTATTTTAGTTCCCGAATCAATCCTCATGTAACATCATAGGACATTAATTTCTTATTTGCAATTACTTTGAGTTTTGAATATATTGGCACTGGTCTGGTATTCGAGTACCGATTCCAATTTTCTCTGGATTTGAACCTTTCGAGATGATACTGTCCCATCATTTCGTTGTTTTGTCACGACGCGAAACTCCTCCAGCTCGTTTCTGTGAACGGAGCGATGCTACTAGTGAAGAGAACATGACAGTTGACACTTTGTGTGGGGTCAACAACGATGATATGCATGGGCTTGAAGTCACGTGCAGCACAACAATATTCATTGCGTTACCTGGAGCCAAATATGTGCACATTCCACTACTGTTGAAGAAACACTAAATATTTAATGTCTGTTCGTAGCTATAAGACAATAGCGAAAAGTCCTGGTTTCGAATCCACGCCAGGGATTCTATCGTCGCTTCATGTTCCAATATCTCTCTATTGGTGAGCATTTTTAATGTCTGATATACAACTGCACTTAGTTAACAATTCATATAGGTACTGGCTTCTGCCCCCGTCTATCACCAGAGCTTTACTTTATGGCGTTTCACACTTGTGAATCTCACTTTTTTACATACCTTTCGTGGTTACTTCTCAGAGGTAATATAAGCTTCGTGGGCTTCCCGGTGCAGTGCTAAATATATCGTCATTTATTTCCAGATTCGGAGATTCAGCCTTGTAAAGTGATGCTGGTGAACGACTCGATATGTTACGTCTCTTTATGCCTAGTCGAGTCTCGGTCAGACACAGAAACTTTGTTTCCTTGACAGTGGGATGTATTTCGGATTAGGAATAAAAACCCTTCATGGCATGTAATGAGTGTGATAAAACTTCTGCAGCGTCACTTATTGTAACGAAGTTTAATTTACAAGAATTAGCGACTGTCTCATCTCTTATAACGTGTTTTCTAATATTTGTTGTATGACGTTTATTGGTTTACATCTGGACTGACTGCCATCAAGTGCAGTGTTCTCTATTAGTCTCTTGTGGTACCCACTGCGGTACTCCCAACTATGCTGCAGAGGGTTTGAGGGCCTGCGACACAGCTATGCTGTGTTGGTTGCATACAGTCAGGTGTACCCTACATATTGGAATTTGGGAGTGGCAAGCTTTTTGTACGGTCGAGTGTAAATAAATCCTATATACAAAAGTTTTTACAGTACATACATCATGTGTATGGACATTTTGGAATAAAGAAATACATAGTGCATATTCCAAAATTATTTATGTAAAGGGATAAATCTGGTTGCCAGAAGGAGCTGCATAAAAGTACTTTATGCCAACAAACATATCCACTAATACAGCATCATCTATGGATTTGGTAACCATTGACATCTTTGGGCTTTTACCGTGAGGAACTAGTGGGGTAACGTGCACAGTGATTGTCTCAGAAGTCTAATCATATTTATCACGCTTTATCGTGTATAAATAGCGACTAGTAAGTCTGTAATAAACATTTTGCTGTAGGAGAACCTGAGGCAGAAGATGGAGCCCAGAGCTGTAATCAGACGCAGCTACAGTAGTGCAGCATTGGTCATTGACCGCAGTGGACAGTGGTAGGAAGCGCACCTGTGTCGGTAGACCACTGCATTACGACACCCGTCCAGTCTCCAGTCTCTATAGCCCAAACCATGGCAAAATACAATAGGTGGTCTTTGCCCCTGTTCCAGGTCGTGTTCCTAGTACCGAAAAGTCAGCAAGCAGCAGCACCATGTAGACCTGGTCAAACCAGATTTTCATCATCGAACAGCTCGAATAACTATATGATGCCCAGGCCATGACGAATAATGCAGTGCCGATGACTCAGTCGTATTTGCTGCCGCCAGGGTATGACATTATATTCGCTGCCAGAGCTTCTGAGAGCTCAGTTATTTTTTAACCTTCAGGGAACTATGATGACGAGGGTTCAGTCATCCCTGCTCTTTCCTTGGTATCAGAGTGGGACTTCCATACAAACAAAAAGTATATGCATTTTATGATATCAGAATCAGTGCTTATGCAAACAGTTATTCAGTTTGACATTGACTAATGGTGGTTTTGGATGTCTTCCTGAGGAGTATCGTCCCAACTTCCGTCCAATTGGCGCACTATGTCTTCCGATTCCGAGCCGATAATGCTCCAAATGTTCTCAGTTGGGGAGAGATCCGGCGACCATGTTAGCCAAGATAGGATTTGGCAACTGTGAAAACAAGCGACAGAAAATCTCGCCGCGTGCTGGCGGGCATTATCTTGCAGAAATGTAATCCCAGGATGGCTTGCCATGAAGGGCAACAAAATGAGAAGTACAATATCGTCGACCCATCGCTGTGAGGATGTCGCAGATGGCAGCCAAATGGGTCCTGCTATTAAAAGAAATGGTACACCAGACCATCACTTCAGATTTTCGGGCCGTATGGCGGAAGACAGTCAGGTTGGTATCCCACATTGGTATGGGCGTCTCCACCCATGTCTTTGCTGGTCATCGGAGTTCAGTTTGATGCAGGACTCATGACTGAAGAAAATTCTACTCTAGTCAATGAACTTTTAGGCCCAATACTTGTTTCGAGACGCCCTGGACGGCGGTGGGATTCCAACCTGACTGTCGTCGCACGCCACATGGCCCAACAACCGGTAGTCATAGTCTGGGATGTGACATCAGTTGGCATGATATACCTCAGGAGTTCGTCCAACAACTCTGTTAGTCAATGGAAAGAAAATATTTGCTTGCATAAGGGCCAAAGGTGGATCAAAGCGTTATTGACTTGCACAGTTTTTGAGAAATTGCTCTTGAATAAATCACAATATTTTTTCTGAAGGTGTCATCATTTGTTTGTCTGTGTATTTAAATCAAATATACCGATCTATGTCCCGTTCGGATAATTCTTTCAAGATGAGTGACTCTTTTTATCTTAGAGTGTATTTTCCCACCGATCATCGTGTATGAGAAGACAACGATATTTCCGTGATCTTACTTATGATTTATTGTGAACGTCTGAGGTAAGTAAACAGAGCAGGAGTCATGCTTTGTTCCATTTTCGTTAACAAAACTTCTCTAGGGGAGCTATGTTGTTGTGGCCTCCAGTATGAAGACTGTTCAATACAGCTTCCCCGTTAGTCTAACTTGTTCAGGCGTCTTCATGTTACAAAATTATTACAACCTACATCCATTTGAACCTGGGCATTGTTGTTAAGCCTTCGTAAGATCCCCTCGTGGCTATCAAACCACAATAAAAGTTTCCCTGTTTGACTACGATTCCGTAGAAAGCGGTATAGATGTTGTGCAATGCAATAGTACAAGCAGATCATGAACAGTCAGAGAACTTGTACGACTATATTTAACGGTAATTAAGTACGTAAAGGGTGATGAAAACCCAATAACTAGGGGGACTGGAACGCGGTGTTAGGGGAAGGAGTAGAAGAAGTTGTTTATGGGAGTGTTCAGGCTTTGCAGTACCAGTTAGCAGCGAGAATGACTAATTTCACATGATTTTGCAACCTGAGGGTAATTTCCGTGTTTCATATACCTTGCGTACATATTGCAATTGTTTAGCCACTCCAAAAAGGGAAAAGAATTAGGCAACCAGTCGAAAATCCAATTAGTATTTTCATTGCAAACGTTTCCAGTCTTAAATCCAATCAGTATTTTCATTGAAGACCTTGATTTCAGCAATCGAATAGCTATATCCAGTGTTATGAAAATACAAGAAAACTTACAAGAATCAGCATATAAATTATGTAAGTTAAACCGCATTGTACAACAGTAGTGACGAAATGTTAAATAACGTACCATTTAAACTGAATCATAGAGACTTGTCAGACTTGTGACAACTACTTTAAGACGTACGTGTCTACATTCTAACTGAGGCTGTTGTTTACAGAGCAATACAAGCAGCCACAGATTAAGTCATATGGGTAGAACACCTTTTATATCACTAACGCCAATCCAAAGTTACCGGTACAGTTTTTGTATAAAATCGTTTTAAAATTAATAAATTGAAACTAAGTAATGTTTATTAAAATTAACAATTTGTCATAAAGCGAATTCCATGCCAGAAAACTACAGGACATTGCATAACTATGAAATTAATCTACGCAACAAAGTCAAATACTCTTTAAAATACTGTAAAACATTTTAATGGAAATTATACTTTGGTGAACACCTGTAGTAGCCTGTTATACACACTGAAATTTGTTACAGTATTATCTGTTGAGACGTCCATCACAATTAACATAAAAGCATGATTTGGAATGAAGTGCCTTAGATACAGAGCAGAAAGGATGTACTCATATTGCCGCATATTTTAACTAATGAGAAATAAATTCAAAATATATTGTGTACGACTGACGCTAAAAATATTAAAAAGCAAGAGATTAGCAAACATTTGAAGACCAACAACACCCGCAATAAATTTCGTTCTCGCATAGTAAATTGCCAAATATTTTCATGACATGTATATCCGCTCTGATATTTAGCCCTCTCACCAACCTTAACTCTTCCTCAACTAGCCCACTTCATATCGGGGTTCCTTTCTCCTTTTCTCTCTCCATCCAGCCGTATCCACTTTCTCTTAATGCTACGCTACCAACGTAGCAACTTCCTTTTCTCCACCTTTCGTCGTCCCACTGTCTACCCTAACACCTAACTTCATATCTATGATTTTCTACCTAACGCACCTCCTCATTATTTCCTACCTACGCCCCTCAACCCAATGGAACATATCCTCTACTCCCAAAATCCTTCCCTTCCAGTGCAGGTCCTTCAGATTTTATGTGAAAAGGCAGTGCTTTTTCTGAGAAGAATTTCACCTTTCTGCAATGTGTGTTCAATATGTTTTGGTTTATTAGCTGTCTGTCCTTTCGTTTCTAATTTTAAAAAAGAAAACGGTCCTAATGTGTTTATGCAGATGCCAACAGAATTCATCATACCCGTTGTTTTCAGAACAACGTGTAACGTTTCTCGTTCAGTAACATACTCATTTCGTTGTATTTTTGAAAATTGATCTTGGTTGAAGAACGGATTATTGTACTGTTGACAGCCCATCACCCACCCATGAGGGGTGAGGGAATGAAATGAAAATAAGGGAAACAGAAATAGCCCTGCATCTTCCGGCAGCTGTTGAGATAGACCGGCTTGGGTACTCTTCAGCGCTATACCCTATTTGTCGTCGCCTACTTCAGTGTCTGTGTAGACTGGTGGGGTTACTCCTCTATGCTTCGCATCAATATATGTTCCTATGTGCAGTTTATCAGCGTCTTCGAGACTTCGTCTACGTATGTTTTCGTTTACTTTCCTGCTTAAACTGGAAGGAGTTTGATATCGATACCTGCAGTTTACTTGCCCCTACAAGATAATTTCCATTTGTGTGGATGTACGTTCCTCGTCAGCTTATTTTGTGGATCATCGTCACTGCTGCCACTTCTATCTCGCCGCCACCAACCATCCATCAACCGCCCCACACGCCGCCACCACCGCTACCTATGCATCCGTCTCTGCAGCTTTCGCCACCACCTCCATCTGTTTTTCAACACCACTGCATCACCCAGACATTCGTTTACGTCTCCACCACAACTCGTCACCGTCGTCCTGGCATAACTTCAGTGGCCGTCCACATCAATCAAAGTCACACATCACTGTACGTCAATCTGGTTCATCACACAACGTCTTGTTTGTTGTTGTGGTCTTCAGTCCTGAGACTGGTTTGATGCAGCTCTTCATGCTACTCTATCCTGTGCAAGCTTCTTCATCTCCCAGTACTTACTGCAACCTACATCCTTCTGAATCTGCTTAGTGTATTCATCGCTTGGTCTCCCTCTACGATTTTTACCCTCCACGTTGCCCTCCAATGCTAAATTTGTGATCCCTTGATGCCTCAGAACATGCCCTACCAACCGGTCCCTTCTTCTTGTCAAGTTGTGCCACAAATTCCTCTTCTCCCCTATTCTGTTCAATACCTCCTCATTAGTTACATGATCTACCCATCTAATCTTCAACATTATTCTGTAGCACCACATTTCGAAAGCTTCTATTCTCTTCTTGTCCAGACTATTTATCGTCCATGTTTCACTTCCATACATGGCTACACTCCATACAAATACTTTCAGAAACGACTTCCTGACACTTAAATCTATACTCGATGTTAACAAATTCCTCTTATTCACAAACGCTTTCCTTGCCATTGCCAGTCTACATTTTATATCCTCTCTATTCCGACCATCATCAGTTATTTTGCTCACCAAATAGCAAAATTCCTTCACTACTTTAAGTGTCTAATTCCCTCAGCATCATCCGAATTAACTCGACTACATTCCATTATCCTCGTTTTGCTTTTGTTTATTTTCATCTTATATCCTCCTTTCAAGACACTGTCCATTCCTTTCTGCTGCTGTTGCAGGTCCTTTGCTGTCTCTGACAGAATTACAATGTCTTCTTGTTTTTGTTGATGTTCATCTTATATCCTCCTTTCAAGACACTGTTCATTCCGTTCAATTGCTTTTCCAAGTCCTTTGTTGTCTCTGACAGAATTACAATGTCATCGGAGAACCTCAAAGTTTTTATTTCTTCTCCGAATTTTTCTTTTGTTTGCTTTACTGCTTGCTCAATACACAGATTGAATAACATACAACCCTGTCTCACCCCCTTCCCAACCACTGCTTCCCTTTCATACCCCTCGACTCTTATAACTGCCATCTGGTTTCTGCACAAATTGTAAATAGCCTTTCGGTCCCTGGATTTTACCCCTGCCACCTTTAGAATTTGAAAGTGAGTATTCCAGTCAACATTGTCAAAAGCTTTCTCTAAGTCTACAAATGCTAGAAACGTAGGTTTGCCTTTCCTGCTTTCTTTGGGATTGGAATTATTTTATTGTTCTTTAAGTCTGAGGGTATTTCGCCTGTCTCATACATCTTGCTCACCAGATGGTAGAGTTTTGTCAGGACTGGCTCTCCCAAGGCTGTCAGTAGCTGTAATGGAGCGTCTATTATCTATCGTACCTCTCTCCATCTTCTGCTCCCACTGTCACAACATTTGTGCTTACACCATGTGGTACTCACAACTGACCTATATGTAGTTCACTTGTAATTGCAGATGATGTACATTTCCAGGACCAGCCTACATATTGTATATGATTGTGATATTCCGGCTGCGAGTACCAGCGATGATGCGATACCGTAATTTGATGCGACTACGCTCTTTGGCCTGACGACAATGCGCTTCGCTGGAAAAAAAAGAGGAGCATCTATGTTTTCTTTTTATTGTTGGGGATAAGGTATGCCGATTGGACATTGTGCTTTTTGAGGTCAGATAAGTTTGCATATAAAAGTAATTTGAAGCGAAGAGGTCAACATGTAATCGCGATTATCAAGAATAAAAATTGAATTTGTGGACAAAAAGAAGGTAAATATCTTTGTGAACCTTTATTCGATATTGGATCCTCGGACCTTCATAAAAACCATTAGCGGGTTTAGCAATACAGTGCATAGTGATTTCTTCGCGAATTAAGAATAGTGGGTCAATCTGCAATATTTCGCCGTCAGCTTGTATGTTCAAGACCTTCCCTAAGCGACCAGTTTGTTAGTCAGAAGATATTATACTGCCACTGTTGTTCAACCTTATCATTCTGTTAGTGTTTTCAGAAAAGAAAATCCTACGGCGACTGTGAATATTGTAGCTGCTAATGGATACGGCGTCTTCACAACGAGTTGTAGCAGTTTTCTCCGACTTTGCCTGGGGTTCTCTGAGAACCGGAGAAGCAGAAGCCTCCGACCGCCAACTCATCCTGTACCTAACCCGTTCTCTCCTTACAGCAGTCACGAAGCAAAAAACATTAATCTATAGTCAAATTTTTTTCACAGATTGTTTGTATTAGACACGTAGAAATTTTTATAATGTATGCAGCTAGACAAAAAAATTCAAAAGAGAATTGTTTAATGGAGTACCTGTCTTATCTTAGTCAAAAACAAAAAGTCACAGAGCAAGTTAATTAATTAATAATGTTTGTTTTTGCATAGCAGTTTCATTTCAAGGTGTACCTTTTACTTTGTCTGTACCAACACCAAAAAAGGTTTTGCACAGAACAGCTGGTCTCTTTTTGCTGTCGGTTAATATATGGACACGCCTGAGTTTATCATTTCTCAAAACTTGACTCACTGTTCCGCTTCTGCTTGCAAACACAGTGATTTTAAGGCATAGGGCGTAGTTTGTTCGTCCGCTTTGCACTGTCTCTGTTATTCATGAGCTGTTTTAATTCTTCAGTTATCCAAGGCGCAGTCTTCCTTTAACCTTTTACGATCTTTAGGAGAGCATAGCAGGTTTCATTCTCACATTTACGGTCTTTAGGAGAGAATATTTGTCATAAAGTTGAGTAAGTTTGTTTGTAAATTCATAAACCTTTTCCTTTATGTCCGAGAATGGAATAGAAGACGTCTCCCAAACTAATTCTTGCACTTCAGTTGCAAGTGAAGATAAATTAATGTGCTTGAATTCTCGTTATGTGTCAGCTGTGGTTTCATTCTACAACATTCTGGTATGTCATGAAAGTTAAGTCACAGGCATGCCATGTGCAGATAATTGAGAGGTATAAATTTCCCTTTTTGTGGATTTAGTTACAAATATATCTATGAGAGTGTGACTGCTGTTCATATGATGGGTTGTAGCAAGCTGAAGTAGCGACCCATTTCAAGAGGAAAACATACGCTTGAATTTCTCGTTGGAAGGACTGCTGTATAGCAAATTTATGTTAGAGTCACTAGCTATAATTATATACTCATAAGTGGATTCGAGACAAGAAAGAACAGTTTCCACAAAGGCAAACCCACCTACTTTAGGAGTTTCCCAGAGGCCAAATATCAACCACTTTATGTTAGGGAATTTCATTTCTGTATACATGTATTCCACTTCTTTCTCTTCATTATTGTTGCTGGACATGTGTAACACAACAGGTGATAAATCAGACCGTATATACCCTCCTGCTACATCCTTCGTCTGTCACATCTGTCATGACTTTGAAGGATGTCGCCATCTAGATTTAATGGCCTTATTTGAGTACTTGGTTTGAGCCAGATCTCCGACAGAACTATTACATGAATGCCTATGTCCTGAAATATATGACTGAACTTAACGAGATGAGCTGGCAGAGAAAGGACATTCGCGGGTGCAACATGATGCATAGTGCACCCAGGTGCAGACCCTTCGAGGATGCCGGTGGTGGGCAGTTGCGACTCTGGGTTCGCGCTTCCGTGGGAAAAAAACGTACGAAAACGCTGAAGTGGGTGAGCGCATGTTCCAAGAAGTGAAAGTGATCGGTAATGTCAGGAAGGAGGGAGGTTTTGTAGCCAAGGTGTGCGGAGTTTGCAGCAATTCTTAAACAGCCAAGTGGTGACAGAGGAAGAAACTCACCAAATAGAGCTAGAATAATCTGTGCACAAAAGTAATGTAGGCAGCATAAATGGAATAAAAATAGAGTGTAGAATTAAAGGCACTAATTATGAATATCAATAATAATATGATAATAAATTGCTAAATGAAAGTGGAAGTAAGACTAATATTAATAATGTCGTGTGACGAGGGCCTCCCGACGGGTAGACCGCTCGCCTGGTGCAAGTCTTTCGATTTGACGCCACTTCGGCGACTTGCGCGTCTATTGGGATAAAATGATGAGGATTAGGACGACACAACACCCAGTCCCTGAGCGGAGAAAATCTCCGACCAAGCCGGGAATCGAACCCGGGCCCTTAGGATTGACACTCTGTCGCGCTGACCACTCAGCTACCGAAGGCGGACGAAGTACGACTAAGTTGGTACGATAATTGACAAAGCAGATAAGAAACAATTAATAACAGAAAGTAGTACTGAAGTAAAAGAAACAGTTAAGTTATTGCTGAATATAACCTTCAGTACAAACACACAGACTAGCGTCAGGAAGAGTTGACATGCGCTTAGCTCCTAAAGCAAAGGTTTTAGAGTCACTTTGCATTGCAAACTGATCTTTTTCGAGTTTCGGTCTTCACCATTGTCCTATTATCATTTATCCATACGTTTTATAGGCCAGGTCTCAAAACCGCATTCTTCATAATTTTTAAATTTTCAGGCGTGAGATCCTCTCGTATTGGCAGACTCTACGAGATTCTTCTTCGCTGTGAAGATTTCAAATCTTTTCCTGTACGACACAAACTTCACTAATATTGGCCTAGGTTTTGCAGATCATAGCGTCCTATGTCCCACTCTATGACTTCTGTTAACGTCATTCAGTGTCACCTTCAGGCGAAGCTTTTTACTCACAAGATTCATCACTAATTGGTCAGTATTCTTTCTGCTATGCTTCAGAATCCGGAACAGTCTCAGATTATTGCGTCTCTGAAACTGTTCACGCCCGTCAGACTTCTCTGTAGGCTTCTGTTAGAATAATCGTGGCCTATCCTGAGTTTCCTTTAACGATTATCAGTTCCAGCATCAGTGATGGTCTGGACAGCAACCCCGACCGTATCCTGTGCTTGTCGCGTGGCACTAACCTCAACCTTAACGCATTCTCAAAGTTCAAGGTTTACTTGAAATTTATTGCTCTGCTTCTAATCAGCATTTTTTCTTCGATTTATTTATACTTTCTCTACGGCGAATTCGATTTAACATCCCTGTACTTTCTGTTGATCTACTTCTTAACTCCTGTACTGGTGTATACCACTTCTTTCATAAAAACTTTAGTATTTCGTTCTTGGTTCAAATGGCTCTGAGCACTATGGGACTCAACATCGTAGGTCATCAGTCCCCTAGAACTTAGAACTACTTAAACGTAACTAACCTAAGGACATCACACACACCCATGCCCGAGGCAGGATTCGAACCTGCGACCGTAGCAGCCCCGCGGTTTCGTACTGCAGCGCCAGAACCGCACGGCCACCGCGGCCGGCATTTCGTTCTTCCAATGTTTAATTAAATTATATCTTCTGTTATACAAGATTTCTTCACATGCACTCTTCATAATCGCTAATCTGTAATCTGTGTCTATATTTGCTTCTGGGAATGCCATGCAATCCAACACATGATTTCGAAACCTCTACCTCATAGTGACGTAATCCAGGTGGTACGTTCGTGTGTCGTCCGGTCTCTTCCAAGTATACCTTCTCCTCTTGAGATTCTTGAGCAGAGTGTTCCTAATGCTTGCTGAAGTTAATGAACACATAAACGAGTCTTTCTCCTATCTCGTTTATGCTACCAGTCCCTCATTCTGCACTCTATGTTTCATTCCTTCACCTACTATATTGTTCCAGTCCCCAGTGATTTTAAGATTTTTGTCTTCCTCCACATTCTGAGTGACCTGTTGACAGCCTTCTTTGCAGCTTCAGCATGTAACATTGAAAATGAAGATAAAATACGTTCCGCACCATGCAAAATTTTTCGGCATTTGATATCCGTTGATAACTTGTGCTCTACTTCTGATTCTGAATGTGGAAGCTTTATTATAGAAACTACAATCAATATGTAATGCATGTAATAATGTATTTATTTCTTACTGTGTAAAATTCATGGTAATTACAATGGAAATATTGTAACTTCCTGGGTAATAGCCAAGGGAACTTTATTTTAATGTATCGTTAGCATAGACGAAATGGCAGTATGTGTGCCGTTGTTTATGTTAGCGTATGGAGAGTCTCTGTCGTGCTTCGAGCAGAGAGGAAGCAGACCATCCGAGTCATGAAAGAGTGCGGAAATGCTTGTTGGGCGCTGTTGCAGAGGCGGTGTGCAGCTACTATCGCGCCAGTGTAGGCGCTCCAAATTCGTTAAACCGCGAATATTGAGAGCACGGGAGGAGTGAACAGGCGCAGGAAGCTGCAATTCTAGCTTTTGCCTGCCCCATAGTTATCCGTGGCGCTGGAGACCAGCAGCAGCAGCAGCAGCAATAGCGGCAGCACAGCATTGTCGTCGGTTACTTTCTTCGTCGTCCGCGCAGCTACAACATCGTAAAACTGTTAACTAATACTGTATAGTCATTACCCAGTGGCATTTACAATTTGAATGAAAATGCCGGAGACGACGTAGCTATCTGGATGCACTCTGAATAATTCTACTTATGTCTTGTCCACACTTTAATTTTTCAACAACCTTACGCGTTTCGACTTTTCCTCATTTTCGAAAATCAGGGCTATGTCAGTCATATGATACAATGTATCTAATGTTTTTATATGACTGACATAGCAATGCCTTTGAGAACGACGGAAAGTCGAAACGTATAAGGTTGATTAAAAATAAAGGTGTGGTGAAGACATAAGTAAGGCTATTAAAAGTTCACTGACATTTCTTTCAGAAACTTCAATAATTTTCGTCAATAACAACCTGCAGTAGTTGAAACGTGTAGGACACCTGTGTTTCATTAACCTTAGACATTGTTACCAAACACAGTTCCATGCAATCACGGAGTGTAGCAAAAATACGAAAATTGATTTACTACTCGTACTTACTGCTAGTATTGTTTGTTTGCTAGTGCCAAGCTTCAATCTAAATTTTGCTGCCTCACTAACTGTTCAGTCTCGTACTGCAAAACAGAGGCTTAACTAATTTCCAATTTTGAGTATTAATTTCATTCAATTAAAGTAACGTAAAATTTCACTGGCAAAACTAATAACTAATGATACAGCACAAATTAAGAGTGCACAATTTAATTTATCCTGTATTTAGCTTAGCGAATAAATTCTGCTGGCTTGGTACGTACCTAATTTTTATGTTAAAAGTAAATCAGTAGCTCTTTTGCTTATAGTAAATTCCATTTAATCCTTCAATAATTAAAAGTAATTTGCTTGACTTTTTCCAAATTTTGCATTACGCTATCCTGAGGTTACTGAAAGTCACTTTTTACGAAAAAAGGTTTCAGTTACAGTCAGTTATTTATTTAACCAGCAACTCCGTTTTCTTTTCTTTCAAAATTTAATATTTCAGATGAGTCATTGCAACCCTGTGCTTTCTGGTTCATTTATTTTCTCGTGAACTCTTGTGTTATTGAAAAAGACGGCAAATCTTCTGTTGCCATGCCAGTGATTATTTGCTTAATTTTCTTTGCCATCACCGTTCTTAAGACTCTGGATATTCGTTGCCCTGACTGGCTGGCGACCGTTTAATTATCCCTTTCTTGACATTTAGTATTTTTTTTATCAACAATATTTTTTGTCTTAAAATATTACATGGTACCCTTTCTCCAACTGTGTGGATCGTGAGTGATTGCACTAAATTCCTCCCATTTCAGTTGCTTTCGATAACGATATCCTGTGATTTACTTCGGTTTCAGTAGCTTCGAAAACCTTCTCTCTTCCACCGGCATTCGACGCCAAAATCACCGTTTTTGAAGGGCTGAAACCATTCTCTATACGTCCTTTACTAATTGGTGCCTCACCATTGGTCTTACCCAGCATTTTATCAGCCTCAGCCCCAGATGTCTTCTTGGTAAAGCAGAAATTTTAAACTTCCCGCCGATGCGACTACTGGGCTCCTAAGTTGAGATATGCAGTCGAGAATAACTTAATGATGTAATCACAAATCGACTAATAATATGACGCCGTTATGCTTACAAACGCCGAACATTATTGTCTGATACTTATGACCTACCACCTATAAAACGAGTTGCCGTTACTGCCACATATTGCAAAACCGCGGAAGTAATGTTGTAGACCTGAAATTATGCGAAATGATGTTTTGCTGTTGTTTTCCTGCATTACCGTATATTCTGGGTTGTCAATCAAACAGGAAAGTTGTACATCAGGATAACGCTATAGCCTTTTCAGTAGTTGCAGAGGCAACAGTCTGGATGACTGACTGATCTGGCCTTGTAACACTAACCAAAACGGCCTTGCTGTGCTGCGACTGCGAACGGCTGAAAGCAAGGGGAAACTACATCCGTAATTTTTCCCGAGGCCATGCGGCTTTACTGTATGGTTCAATGATGATGGCGTCCTCTTGGGTAAAATATTCTGGAGGGAAAATAGTCCCCCATTCGGATCTCCGGGCGAGGACTACTCAGGAGGACGTTGTTATCAGGAGAAAGAAAACTGGCGTTCCACGGATCGGAGCGCGGAATGTCAGTTCCCCTAATCGGGCAGTTAGGTTAGAAAATTTAAAAAGGGAAATGGATAGGTTAAAGTTAGATATTGTGGGAATTAGTGAAGTTCGTTGGCAGGAGAAACAAGACTTCTGGTCAGGTGAATACAGGATTATAAATACAAAATCAAATAGGGGTAATGCAGGAGTAGGTTTAATAGTGAATAGGAAAATAGGAATGCAAGTAAGCTACTACAAACAGCATAGTGAACGCATTATTGTGGCCAAGATAGATACGAAGCCCACGCCTACCACAGTAGTACAAGTTTATATGCCAACTAGCTCCGCACATGACGAAGAGATTGATGAAATGTATGATGAGATGAAAGAAATTATTAAGATAGTGAAGGGAGACGAAAATTTAATAGTCATGGGTGACTGGAACTCGATAGTAGGAAAAGGAAGAGAAGAAAACGTAGTAGGCGAATATGGAATTGGGTTAAGGAATGGAAGAGGAAGCCGCCTGGTAGAATTTTGCACAGAGCATAACTTAATCACAGCTAACACTTGTTTCAAGAATCATAAAAGAGTGTTGTATACATGGAAGAAGCATGGAGATACTAGAAGGTCTTAGATTATATAATGGTAAGACAGAGATTCAGGAACCAGGTTTTAAATTGTAAGACATTTCCAGGGGCAGATGTGGACTCCGACCACAATCTATTGGTTATGAACTGTAGATTAAAACTGAAAAGACTGCATAAAGATGGGAGTTTGAGGAGATGGGATCCTGGATAAACTGAAAGAACCTGAGGTTGTAGAAAGCTTCAGGGAGAGCATTAGGGAACGATTGACACGAATGGGGGAAAGAAATACAGTAGAAGAAGAATGGGTAGCTTTGAGAGATGAAATAGTGAAGGTAGCAGACAATCAAGTAGGTAAAAATACGACGGCTAATAGAAATCCTTGGGTAACAGAAGAGATATTGAATTTAATTGATGAAAGGAGAAAATATAAAAATGCAGTAAATGAAGCAGGCAAAAGGAATACAAACGTCTCAAAAATGAGATCGACAGAAAGTGGTAAATGGCTAAGCAGGGATGGGTAGAGGACAAATATAAGGATGTAGAGGCGCATATCACTAGGGATAAGATAGATACTGCCTACAGGAAAATTAAAGAGACCTTTGGAGAAAAGAGAACCACTTGCATGAATGTCAAGAGGTCAGATGGAATCCCAGTACTAAGCAAAGAAGGGAAAGCAGAAAGGTGGAAGGAGTATATAGAGGGTCTATACAAGGGCGATGTACTTGAGGACAATATTATGGAAATGAAAGAAGATGTAGATGAAGATGAAATGGGAGATACGATACTGCGTGAAGAGTTTGACAGAGCACTGAAAGACCTGAGTCGAAACAAGGCCCCCGGAATAGACAACATTCCATTGGAACTACTGACGGCCTTGGGAGAGCCAGTCCTGACAAAACTCTACCATCTGGTGAGCAAGATATATGAGACTGGCGAAATACCCTCAGACTTCAAGAAGAATATAGTAATTCCAATCCCAAACAAAGCAGGTGTTGACAGATGTGAAAATTACAGAACTATCAGTTTAATAAGTCACGGCTACAAAATACTAACGCGAATTCTTTACAGACGAATGGAAAAACTAATAGAAGCCGACCTCGGAGAAGATCAGTTTGGATTCCGTAGAAATATTGGAACACGTGAGGCAGTACTGACCCTATGACTTATCTTAGAAAATAGATTAAGGAAAGTCAAACCTACGTATCTAGCATTTGTAGAGTTACAGAAAGCTTTTGACAATGTCGATCGGAATACTCTCTCTCAAATTCTGAAGATGGCAGTGGTAAAATACAGGGAGCGAAAGGCTATTTACAATTTGTACAGAAACCAAATGGCAGTTTTAAGAGTCAATGGGCATGAAAGGGAAGCAGTGATTGGGAAGGGAGTGAGACGGGGTTGTAACCTATATCCGATGTTAATCAATCTGTATATTGAGCAAGCAGTAAAGGAAACAAAAGTAAAATTCGGAGTAGGAATTAAAATCCATGAAGAAGACATTGTAATTCTGTCAGAGACAGCAAAGGACCTGCCAGAGCAGCAGAAAGGAATGGACAGTGTCTTGAAAGGAGGATATAAGATGAGAATGAACAAAAGCAAAACGAGGATAATGGAACGTAGTCGAATTGAATCGGGTGATACTGCGGGAATTAGAGTAGGAAATGAGACGCTTAAAGTAGTGAAGGAGTTTTGCTATTTGGGGGGCAAAATAACTGATGATGGTCGAAGTAGAGAGGATATAAAATGTAGACTGGCAATGGCAAGGCAAGCGTTTCTGAAGAAGAGAAATTTGTTAACATCGAGTATAGATTTAAGTGTCAGGATGTCGATTCTGAAAGCATTTGTATGGAGTGTAGCCATGTATGGAAGTGAAACGTGGACTATAAATAGTTTAGACAAGAAGAGAATAGCAGCTTTTGAAATGTTGTGTTACAGAAGAATGCTGAAGATTAAATGGGTAGATCACATAACTAATGAGGAGGTAGTGAATAGAGTTGGAGAGAAAAGAAATTTGTGGCAGAACTTGACTAGAAGAAGGGATCGGTTGGTAGGGCATATTCTGAGGCACCAAGGGATCACCAATTTTGTATTGGAGGGCAGCGTGGAGGGTAAAAATCGTAGAGGGAGACCAAGAGATGAATATACTAAACAGATTCAGAAGGACGTAGGTTGCAGTAGGCACTGGGAGACGAAGAAGCTTGCACAGGATAGAGTAGCATGGAGAGCTAGCTGTATCAAACCAGTCTCTGGACTGAAGACCACAACAACAACAACAACGCCACACTGCGCGACGCATATACCTGAAATTTGGCTCAGAGGCGCCTCCAACCTTCCTCTGGAATGTTGCAAGAGCATGGCGCCCAGCGTTATCACCCTTGGGCCATGCGACACTTCGGATCCCAAGGTGTCCAGACAAGTGAAAACAAGGCCACAAATCGAAATTTCATGCGAGCTGTAAGAGGGTTTAATATAGTCGCACTGTCGCCAAATCTAACCACAATTCTGCCCATCGCCACCATGAGCGTGTCACATGACGTAAAGCTCATCACAGCCCCCATTTCAGACACACCGCAGCTCACAATCGACACGAAAAGCCACACGGGGTGGCATAAATGGCGCCAATAAGACCGCTCTAAGGACATTGCGAGCTTGTATTTCTATTGAACGTGATTGCTTCCCTTTGCGGTGCAGCGCGACAGCAGTTTTAGTTCTCATGTAGAAGTTAGAACCACTAGGGAGCACTGAAAACCATTCAAATAAATTTGAGCGTGATCCAAAGTAGGAAAGGGTACTTTGGCTTTTTCAACCCTTCTGCTTTCCGTCTCCCTGTGGCATGATCACATGCGAGTGCAACATTAAACGTGCCTCAATAAAACGGCAAAAATGTCCCCCTAGGTTCAGACTCCCCTATCCCAAAATTCGGAAACTTCTTCGGTGCCACCCACGCAACTTTGGGCCGCGCTTTAGAAATGTATAGTAAGATATTTTTTTTTTTTTAACAAGTCAGCCTGGTTATTGCCCTAGCACCTGAGGGTTAGGCAACGCATTCGACACCCCTTGCGTGTGATTTGCCTACCCTTAAGCGCTGGAAAAAGCCGCCAACTGAATTGGTGTCAAGAGTTTCTGACGGGCACATTTCTAACCTGCTAGACAAAGTTGCAAGCATGGTACCAGGATTGTTGCCGAACTGGGGCGTCCCAAAGGGACCGTTTCCCATTTTATTCACACACAAATTAATGTTGCACTCCAGCGTGATCCAGCGACATAGGAGGGCGGAAAGCAGGAAGGCAAAAAATGTAAGTACCCTTTGCTGCTTCGGATCACGCTCAAATTTCAGCAGATGGTTTTAAACTGTCCGTAGTGGTTCTGACCTGTAACCGAGAGGAAAAAATTGCGGACGCGCTGCACTCCAAAGAGAAAATTCATTCATATATTTCCGTGTCCTGTCAGCCTTTTCAGAAGGTAGCAACTCAGATGGCCTTGATGTTACCCTCGATCAGGTCCTGTGTTGTGTAGGGTTGTTCAAGTTGAGGACAAATTAGGAGGTGGGCCGGGTCTTGCAGGAGGTATCTCCATCAGCTGGAAGAATGCCCCATTTTCGCTTGTTGGTCTTGAAAAAAAGGAACGCCCATCCTAAGACGATTGAGTGATCTCCAAATCGGGTAGGCAAAGTCATTTCCTGGAGCTAGCTCTTCCTTTATAGGGATATCAGGTGGTAGCTTGCTCTTCCACCTGGTGATGCGGTTAGACTCCTCTTGTGGTTCAGTCCTGGCCTCCAAAGAGATGCGATTACATTACACAGGGGCGTAGACCCCGATGATGTTAGAGAAAGATTAAAATGTCAGCAGCGTTAAAAATCGTCAATAACATGTTCCTGGTGCTCATCGCACTGCAGACTGCCGTTTTCAGCCTCGAAGTATGCGGGAATCAATTCCCCAGAGAAAGGTTTGGTTTTATTGGCGCCCTTTATGCCAGCCCTAGCGCCCTTTTTGTGTCTGAAATGTTTTCCTCGGCCACCCATAAGGAACCACGTGATTTCAGCGCTGGGTGACTTGATTCGATCACGACTTTCTCATCATGTGACATGGCCACAGTGACATTGGACAGAAATGTGGTGAAATCTGGTGCCAATGTGAGACCATTAATTCACCTTACTGCCCACATGAACATCTGAGCTGTGAGTCTTCTTCGCTTGTGTCGATACTCTCCTGTTTGAAACACTGCCAAGCCAAAAGGTGACGTCGCAGGCCGTCACGCTTTTGGGCGGACACAAAGGGAAGTTGTAGGCACCTTCGAGAAGAACTTTAAACTTATGTGATGCAATGGAAAATAATAATGTCGTTCCGAAAGAGTGATTTTGTTGTGCAGAGTATGATAAATTTGAGGTATAGATATTGGAACAGTTATTTCTTTCAGCAAAACCACTTGCACCTTTCCACATGTAAACGAGTGAAAAAGGTATGGGTACCGAAGATTATTTTGCAGACCATCCAAAGCAGTACTGCAGGAATGGAATCCGTTCACATTTTCACCAAAAACGTTGCCTTATGCAGCTACATCATGATTTTTCTTCATTACATTTGCATATCAGTATTTCAAATAAGTTAACGTTACGGGATTGCCATGCTGCAGCTTGCGGTTTAATTCCATCATATCAATGAACTCACTTTAATCTAGTGGTTAGAGTGTATTAGTGTGGACTTGTGGAGAGAATATGTGTCTCGAAATTATGTTGCAGAGTTTTTTGTTAAAACCATTTAAACTAATCATCAGTCATTTCTTAATCATTCTATTATTCAAAAATAGAAGAAAATTAATCAGGCCCCTATTAATGTTAAGTCTGTTAATTACAATAGGTATCTACTCGCATACTGGTTGAAACAATGTAGCGCTTCCGAATCCAACACTGTGGAATTTATTACTATATTGGCCTCGTAATCCCTTAAAACATGACGAGAATTAAAAACTTACAGAATATGAATATCGACCAACAGTGCATAAACATATTCTCGTCATATTTTGAGCGGACTGTGAGGTCAAATTGCATTGCTACGTTTCACGTAAAAATATACTGTGTGATAATGTGAGCTAAAAGGCGCAACGATCTCTTTTCTGGCAAATTGTTCATACTTCTTTATTTTCTATTGGCTACTTCAACATTCGTGAGTGACCGATTGAGAAAATAATTGGTTCAAATTGGTTCAAATGGCTCTAAGCACTATGGGACTTAACATCTGAGGTCATCAGTCCCCTAGAACTTAGAACTACTTAAACCTACCTAACCTAAGGACATCACACACATCCGTGCCCGAGGCAGGATTCGAACCTGCGACCGTAGCAGCAGCTCGGTTCCAGACTGAACGGCCTAGAACCGCTCGGCCACAGCGGCCGGCCAGCAAATAATTTCATCTCAGAATTGCGAGTGAAACACTTTGAGTCCACGAAAGGAAGAAAGTAACTAAAGCATTTATAGAAAAACGTGAAACCCTTTTTTCACTTTCAGAACAACCTAACGTCAAGTAAACTACTTTGCGTCTAACTAATATGCCAGTGAAAGTCAGCCGTCCGCTGTGGCCGAGCGGTTCTAGACGCTTCAGTCTGCAACCACGCTGCTGCTACGGTCGCAAGTTCGAATCCTGCCTCGGGTATGGATGTGTGTGATGTCCTTAGGTTAGTTCGGTTTAAGTAGTTCTAAGCCTAGGGTACTGATGACCTCAGATGTTAGGTCGCATAGTGCTTTGAGCCATTTCAACCATTTGAAGTAAAAGTCAAAGAATTGACTCCAAGGCATGGACCCCTAAGTATAAATATGTACACCGTGAGGTAGTAACGCTTATGTGACAGGAACGTAGGCGGATGATTCCGCAGATGGAGCTCTACTCTGTTCTCATGTTTGATGTAACAGTACTATGTTCACCAGGCGTGTACCAGACAGACTAATTATTGGTAGTAAGATTACTCTTTCAGTCACTAAAAAAATAAAAATAATTCTGGACCATCAAGAATCTCGTTTATCGTCGTTATCCTTATCTGTGTTTATTTGTATTTTTCCGTGTACGCAGCTCTTCCTCGAAAGGAAATGGAACTGACCTATGGTGAGGTCATAGCGATTAGTCCAACACTTAAATATGGAGATAGCCAGTCGTCTCTGTTCTGTAGGAGACACCGTCACCGATCCTCGTCATCGTAAGTAAAAGTCAGCTTTGTGAAATGGCAGTACTGTTACACACTAAAACTTTATCAAGCCCTGAAACAGAAGAAATCGAAGTGTTTGTTTCAATAGAATATGATGCCAGTTTTCAGAGTACTTTCTAATTACAGTGTGATCTACTACCATGTGCAATTTTGATCCTAATGTTATTTACACTTATACGAAATCTGGTATCTTCATATACGAAAATTCAGCTCGGGTATGTTTGCGCTCGTAAAACTCGAAAAGTAGTCAGTCGATTGACTTGAAATTTTGACACAATATTGGAATGGAATACGTGTGGTACACCTATTTTTAATACACATATGTAACGTATAAAGGGTAAACATTCTCACCAAAAATCTCGAAAAGTTCTTGACGGTTTTACTACAGATTTTCTCACGCGCATAATTAATACTTGAAACAATCTTCCTTTACGGATGAAAATGCGCTTCAAACGAGGCTCGACCAGTTGTACAGGAAAACGCGACGAACTTTAAAGCGATTGTGTAAACCAATCTACTTCTAAAGTCGTTTTTTAGTCTGGATGATGTCTGAGAAATTGGTAAAACTTCATTTCATTCTAAAATACGTAAATCTCAGTGCAGGGCAAATGAACTATGTGAAAATTAAATTTTCAACGGAAGTGTATGGAGCTCATGCTATACGATGTGAAATCCAGGCTACCCAGTACATCACACAATTCGCCTGCGAGAGAGCAGTCCGTTTTCAAAAATATTTACGTACACTGTCTGACTGCAAAACAAAATGATTCAGATTAAAATTGTGAACTTAAATATAGGTAATCACTTGTAAACAATCACTATACCAGAATTGTTATTTTAATTAAAGAAAAATGTACGTATAAATTAAGACATCTGATTTTTTGGTAAACAGCCTGATAACTTACACGTCAGCACTTTTCTGATATCTTTTACTCATATGAAATATCTGAACTTGTATTTTCACAAATACTTTCCCAGAATCACTGTACCATACAGTCGACATGAATTTTGAAATTAAATATCTTGGCTATCTGTCCCCACGGTACGTTCATCTGTTCTGCTACCTCTCACTTTTAGGAAAATGAAGAAACTGTCAAACATCAAATTTCATTTGCAGTGCTTGCGAAGTGCAGTACAAGACAGTATCTTATCTCTTTTCATAAAAATACTTCCTCAGCACAAAACTCTCGATGTGCAATGTGAGTATCCAAAGCACATTCATAAAGCTAAAGATGAAAAATGAGAAACTATACTTAACGACTCTTAAATGAAAACGAAGATTTCAAGTATAACTATGCTTCCTTACCAACAATACACTCTTTCATAAATTTCTCACAACTAGACAAGTTATCAAAAATTTTTCTCAATAATTTTCCTGTGTAAACTTACTTTCCTTGACATTTATTTCAATTATAAGACAAATCCACGTTCTGCACTATAAAGCTTCTTACCGTAAATTTTATCCGTACACAATTTTCTAACAATAAACACTACACGGTTACGAATATATAAAAAAGCTAGATTACTTTAGAAAACTTCCCTTCTGTCATTCTCACATTAATATCAACTCAGTTCCACGAGATTTTTCCTCAGAGTAAATTAATACAAAATGCTTTTCAAATAATGCTGACTCCGCTACAAGGCAGTCCAGCCTTCGCTCTTCACTAGGCAAGTACATAGCCAGATCGTCTAACGCACACTGACCGCTTCTCTGACAAAGTAAAAGTAGCCCCTCTGCCAAAATCTGTGGTTTCATGAACAGACTTAGAAAGAAATGGTTATACCTGTACTACACAGATTCAGTACAATAATCAAATTCGCAATGGATGGTGTTTATACTATGAAAATAATTAATATTGCCCAACGTACGGAATACATTATATCTTCACTAACAATTTACACTACGAAGAATTGAAAACTAAATCTTCTGACACAAAATTAAGGATTTTCAATAGCGCTCTAATTTATGCTGCAGGTATATGGCCAGAGCGTCGCGCAACTACCATAAGTTACTTTGACCCGTTCTCTCGCTTATGCTTGCAGGACAAAATTACTTTAACAGTAGGGTTAGGTTAGGTTAGTGTTGTTTAACGTCCCGTCGACAACGAGGTCATTAGAGACGGAGCGCAAGCTCGGGTTAGGGAAGGATGGGGAAGGAAATCGGCCGTGCCCTTTCAAAGGAACCATCCCGGAATTTGCCTGAAACGATTTAGGGAAATCACGGAAAACCTAAATCAGGATGGCTGGAGACGGGATTGAACCGTCGTCCTCCCGAATGCGAGTCCAGTGTGCTAACCACTGCGCCACCTCGCTCGGTGTAACAGTATTCCCCAGTGTTATGCAGAGGTGGCACCTTTATCAAATTACAGAATAACATGTATGAGATTAAAAAGTGCGCTTCTCTGATTTTTGTCGACGTCTATGGGAATATATGCCACTGTGAACTAGCTCTCCTGTTAAGCAAACAAGCCTATGAGCATATGCACTGACCTCTGCTAATCCAACGTGACATTTATCCAACAAACACGAACGCAGTTACGGCATAAACCTCAAACAATTTTCGTAAATTTATCCGTCTATTGATATTCTATTACAATTATTTTTAGGATATCTGTACTTGTGAAATTTCACATTAGTCTCAATGAAAGATCTCAGACGTGATTTCACATTTCTTTATGTTTTGAATACTATATACAAGAACGTAAATCGTGAAATCTACGAGATTTGCTGTAACATAATACGCTGTGAGATTAAAAAGTAGTTGTAGTAGTTTTATTGATCTTGGGACCCTTTTCGTAACGATATTGGACATGACGTAGATTGTCGATGTGTTTGAGGAAACGACGGTCATTGTTTTCGACGTGATACAGACGACTTCTACGACACGAAGTATTCAGCTGGAATGTTGGTGCAGTGGGTAGGGTCGTGGACGCTCAGTATTGCGCCCTGTGTTCGCAAACCAATTACTTTTTTGTTTTATTTTGTATCCTTTATTTATTTATTTTCTCATTAATCTACGTATACGTGTAGAATTTACTAGACGGATGTCTCTTATCGAATTGGGGGATACAGGGGCGCTATATAAATTGTAAAATTACAACATCGTTTTACGATAAGTGTCATACATACATTTATTATATCTTATTTGTGTGTATGTTATTTTCAGCGTCACAGTCTTTTTAAATTTTCACATTCTTATATTTCATTTTAATGTCAATTCTTATATTAATTCTAGCAGTCCTATTCTGTTTTTATCTTTATTTCTGAGGAATAATTGATTCATTCCCGTGGATGATGCCACTCGTAGAAGCAATCGAGACAGAGAAATTCCTAACACGTCGACCAGCGTACGACGGCAGGTTTGCCGCAGCGATATTCCATCGTATGGACCTCATTCGGGGAGGAAACGTTGTTAATATTGCTGAAGATTTCGCACATTGTCAATAATATGGTCACAAACCATACATAACGGATCGCCTTATGGAGAACTGGCGCTTGCAAACAATTGTGAGCCAAGATTCACTACAGGAATCTCACCGAAAACAATTTCAAATAATGTTCTCATTCATTTATTGGTCATTTTTAAATACAATTAGTAGATGCATAAGGGCAACGTAATTGCAATGTAGATTTGAAAACATTTATGTAGTACACATCTACTGACTTGATTAGATAAATGAAAAACAAAAATTACGTCGCCAACTTTGACCGTCGTTTTCTCAGAAACGCTTGAGTACCTAAGGATAAGCCGAGACACGCTTATCTTGACCCCTCTTGCACTGAGTAGCGTTTTTGCGAAATCGGCTGATGGCATTTGCTGTATTTTCCTCGTTAGTTCACTATTTTCCCGAGTCTGTGTACATTTACATAGTGCAAGTAATTTTGGGTACGTAAAGTTGTTTTTAATACAACAGTATATTCCATTATTCTGCTGCGGAGAGCCGTATATTGTGCCTTTCATATAGATGAGACATCCTTCTTTGCTAAAGTGATCATTTGTAAATTATGATCAACAGCCACGTTAATTGTGCTGCAAACTCGCTGTGGATTACTATACGAGCCCCATTGGTCACTGGAGCCTTCTAGAACAAGAGCGATTTGAATTCAAGTTCTATATCCCTAGTATATACATTTACATCTCTCATATTAGAAATTAAATTGTAGCAACGTTTTTTACCTTGTTCTGGGTGAAAAATATTCGATTACATATTACAAATTTTCAGCTTTCGCTTTGCTACTGTACTTTTCGGGTCACTAACAGTAATATGACAACATAAGGCTGTTCCACACAGTTTAGCATCCGTAACAACAATGATAACTTTGATGTGAGATGGAAGTGATAGACATAAAGGCAGTCTGGTTCCAAAAGCCCCATCTGCTTAGGCAACCGAAAATCATATCAGCAACCTATCTTGTGGCCAAGACAGACACGAAGCCCACGCCCACTACAGTAGCACAAGTTTATATGCCAACTAGCTCTGCGGATGACGAAGAAATTGAAGAAATATATAATGAAATAAAGACAATTATTCAGATAGTGAAGGGAGACGAAAATTTAATTGTCATAGGTGACTGGAATTCGATAGTAGGAAAACGAAGGAAACTTAGTAGGTGAATACGGATTTGGGCTAAGAAATGAAAGAAGAAGCCACCTGGCAGAATTTTGCACAGAGCACAACTTAATCATAGCTAACACTTGGTTCAAGAATCATAAAAGAAGGTTGTATACATGGAAGAAGCCTGGAGATACTAGAAGGTTTCAGATAGAATATATAATGGTAAGACAGAGATTTAGGAACCAGGTTTAAAATTGTAAGACATTTCCAGGGGCAGATATGGACTCTGACTACAATCTATTTGTTATGAACTGTAGATTAAAACTGAAGAAACTGCAAAAAGGTGGGAATTTAAGGAGATGGGACGTGGATAAACTGACTAAACCAGAGGTGTTACAGAGTTTCAGGGAGAGCATAAGGGAACAATTCACAGGAATGGGGGAAGAAATACAGTAGAAGAAGAATGGGTAGCTTTGAGGGATGAAGTAGTGAAGGCAGTAGAGGATCAAGTAGGTAAAAAGACGAGGGCTAGTAGAAATCCTTGGGTAACAGAAGAAATATTGAAATTAATTGATGAAAGGAGAAAATATAAAAAAGCAGTAAATGAAGCAGGCAAAAAGGAATACAAACGTCTCAAAAATCGACAGAAAGTGGAAAATGGCCAAGCAGGGATGGCTAGAGGACAAATGTAAGGATGTAGAGGCACATATCACTAGGGGTAATATAGATACTCCATACAGAAAAATTAAAGAGACCTTTGGAGAAAAGAGAATCACTTGTATGAATATCAAGAGCTCAGATGGAAACCCAGTTCTAAGCAAAGAAGGGAAAGCAGAAAGGTGGAAGGAGTATATAGAGGGTCTATACAAGGGTGATGTACTTGAGGACAATATTATGGATATGGAAGAGGACGTAGATGAAGATGAGAGATATGATACTGCGTGAAGTGTTTGACAGAGCACTGAAAGACCTGAGTCGAAACAAGGCCCCGGGAGTAGACAACATTCCAGTCGAACTACTGACGGCCTTGGGAGAGCCAGTCCTGACAAAACTCTACCGTCTGGTGAGCAAGATGTATGTGACAGGCGATATACCCTCAGACGTCAAGAAGAATATAATAATTCCAATCCCAAAGAAAGCAGGTGCTGAGAGACGTAAAAATTACCGAACAATCAGTTTAATAAGTCAAGGATGCAAAATACTAACGTGAATTCTTTACAGACGAATGGAAAAACGTAGAAGCCGACCTCGGGGAAGATCAGTTTGGATTCCGTAGAAATATTGGAACACGTGAGGCAATACTGAACCTACGACTTATCTTAGAAGCTAGATTATGGAAAGTCAAACCTACGTATCTAGCATTTGTAGACTTAGAGAAAGCTTTTGACAATGTTGACTGGAATACTCTCTTTCAAATTCTGAAGGTGGCAGGGGTAAAACACAGGGAGAGAAAGGCTATTTACAATTTGTACAGAAACCAGATGGCAGTTATAAGAGTCGAGGGACATGAAAGGGAAGCAGTGGTTGGGAAGGGAGTGAGACAAGGTTGTAGCCTCTCCCCGATATTATTAAATCTGTATATTGAGCAAGCAGTGAAGGAAAGAAAAGAAAAATTCGGAGTAGGTATTAAAATCCATGGAGAAGAAATAAAAACCTTAAGGTTCGCCGATGACATTGTAATTCTGTCAGAGACAACAAAGGACTTAGAAGAGCAGTTGAACGGAATGCATAGTGTCTTGAAAGCAGGATATAAGATGAACATCAGCAAAAGCAAAACGAGGATAATGGAATGTAGTCGAATTAAGTCGGGTGATGCTGAGGGAATTAGATTAGGAAATGAGACACTTAAAGTAGTACAGGAGTTTTGCTATTTGGGGAGCAAAATAAGTAATGATGGTCGAAGTAGTGAGGATATAAAATGTAGACTGGCAATGGCAAGGAAAGCGTTTCTGAAGAAGAGAAATTTGTTAATATCGCGTATAGATTTAAGTGTCAGGAAGTCGTTTCTGAAAGTATTTGTTTGGAGTGTAGCCATGTATGGAAGTGAAACATGGACGATAACTAGTTTGGACAAGAAGAGAATAGAAGCTTTCGAAATGTGGTGCTGCAGAAGAATGCTGAAGATTAGATGGGTAGATCATATAACTAATGAGGAGGTATTGAACAGGATTGGGGAGAAGAGAAGTTTGTGGCACAACTTGACTAGAAGAAGGGATCGGTTGGTAGGACATGTTCTGAGGCATCAAGGGATCACCAATTTAGTATTGGAGGGCAGCGTGGAGGGTAAAAATCGTAGAGGGAGACCAAGAGATGAATACACTAAGCAGATTCAGAAGGATGTAGGTTGCAGTAAGTACTGGGAGATGAAGAAGCTTGCACAGGATAGAGTAGCATGGAGAGCTGCATCAAACCAATCTCAGGACTGAAGACCACAACAACAAAATCCTTAAATAATACAAGCAGCAATGGAAAACTAGGAAAACCAAGGTTTAACGTATCTTGTTCCGTCCATCATTGGTTATTTTGCTGCCTAGGTAGCAGAATTCCGTAACTTCACCTTCTTCGTGACTATCGATCCTAATGTTAAGTGTCTCGCTGTTCTCATTTCTACTACTTCTCATTTCTTCCGCCTTTCTTAGATTTACTCTTAGTTCATATTTTGTACTCATTAGATCGTTCATTCCATTCGGGAGATCTTGTAATTCTTCTTCACTTTCACTCTGAATAGCAATGTCATCAGCATATTTTTGATATCTTTTCACCTTGAATTCTCTTCCATTCCTGAAACTTTCTTCTGTTGTCATCATTGCTTCTTCGATGTACAGATTGAACACTGGGGGCGAAAGACTACACCCCTGTCTTACACCCTTTTTAATCCGAGCTCTTCGTTCCTGGTCGTCCACTCTTATCATTGCCTTTCGCACTTGTACATATTGTATACTACCCGTCTCACCCTGTAGCTTACCCATATTTCCCTCAGAATTTCCAACATATTACACGATTTTACATTGTCCAATGCTTTTACCAGATCGACACATCCTATGAAAGTGTCTTGATTTTTCTTCAGCCTTGCCACTTTATCAGCGGCAATGTCAGAATTGCCTCTCTAGTGCCTTTGGATCCTAGATAAAGGGAAACCCGTGGTCTGGTCAGGTGAGTCCCTATTTGGTTGGTAAGGGAGTATGTGGTACAGGCCCGACGAAGCCATGGACCAAAGTTTTCAGCAAGGCACTACGTACGTTGGCGGTGGCTACATATTGCTAAGGGCAATTTTCACGTGGAATGGACTGGGTCCTCTGATCCAACTGAATAGATCATTGACTATTCGGCTACTTGGAGACTCTTATCAGCCATTCATCAACTTAATATTCCCAAACAACGATGAAATTTTCATGGATAATATCGCGCTACATCACCAGGCCACAGTTGTTCGCTATTGGTTTGAAGAACATTCTGGGTAATCCGAGCCTATTATTTTGCCACCCAGATCTCCCGACATGACACATAATCGAGAGGTCAGTTCGTGCACAAAATCCTGCAATGGAACACTTTCTCAGTTATTGACGACTGTAAAGTCAGCGTGGCTCCATATTTTTTCTGCAGCGGACTTCCAAACACTTGTTGAGTCGATACGACGTCATGTTTCAGCACTATGCCGGGTAAGAAGAAGTCAGACGCGATATTAGGAGGTTTCGCAAGATATTTGTAACCTTAGCGTAACGTGTATCCGCAGGACATATGCCTTTCGAGTCATTTTTGGTAGTGTAAACGAGGAGAGGTTCTGCCGATCGGGAAAACACTTACTTGTATTCAAGTTCCCCAAGGTAACCGTAGCCTAGCACCCTGTGATGGAAGGGCTATATAGATCCATAAACAAACCTATCGTAACGATTGCATTCTAAATTACGGGAGACATACACCGTTTGAATAATTTTATACACAAAGTCTTTTGCCTTCGTGTGTGGTAAAAAGATAAATTTTTGATAAAGATTTGATACAAATTCTGCCAACATGTCTAACTCTAGTGGCTTAAAAACGCAAATGAATTTTTAACGTTTATTTTACTCGTGTTTTTGAGCTTAACCTATAGTCAGCCTTTCCTGCCCGTTCTACCGTCCTTTCTTAAAGTCTACTTCCTAATGCATTGTGACGTAAGAATGGATAAAAGTTAGAGAACTACAAAATCATTCACGAGAAGAGACTGTGTAATAAATTTGCTTACATATTTTGGGGACAGAACTGCGCTTAAAATGCTGCCAGGGTATAAGCGATGGACACTCGTTCGAAAGAAGAAATTTCAGACACTCATCCAGCAATTCAGATCTGGTGTTTCAGTTGTTCCCTTATACAAACGAATGTTAATACCCGTATGCTTCCTTCCGAAACGTACTAACAAATTTCTGCTCCTTTACGTGCATCATATACTTGAGTTCCTCTTAAATTAACTTAGCGTCACGCGATTCTGACATCTCAATCTTCCTACGCATCTTAACCGTGGAAATTCCAACGCATTTTCCATAACGCTTAATACCAACGGAAGGGTAGGGGCTACTTTGTACCCAGCACCAAATAAACCTAAAGAGCCAAACTCATTAAATGTATTTCTATAAGTAGGGTACAGAACACGACAATATCTTTCAGTACAGTGATAGCAACACCAGCGCGTTTTGCACAGTGTTTACACCGAGTTGAGGGGCGCTTTGTGAACAGCCACATAAAAATTTAGAAAAATACAAATTTCACTGATTTTTATTCAGATTCATTCGCAGAATATTTTTCAAAGTTGTATACGGCGTGTTTTCCCCGTTACAGAGTTCTAGGGCTTGTAGAAGGGAATGAGTATATAATATTTTGAACATGAATCCATGCCCGGAAAAGTTCCGTTATCGTTCTACGATGGTTTAGGTTCAGATGTGTAACGCGTCCACGACAGCTGAGGTAAAGAGGAAAGTCTCAGAGTTGCTTGCCCTGGTATGCAACGGGGTAGACAGGTTCATGTCCACTACGTCAGAAGACGACGCGATGTCACTTAACGTCGTGTGCAAAGTTTTGTTTACGATACTTCTGTAGAGGCAGAGGAAGATCTGCTGGCACTAGTTCTGGACGCTCCGCTAGAAACTGAAGATACCAGGCTCTCATTCAAAATATGTAACTCACTCCTCTTTGCAAATCCTAGAAGCCTGTAACGGAAATTTGCGAATACCCTGCAAATGTCTAAGAAGGCTCCTGAAGTTGAAAATATGAATATGACTTTTCTTGTGAAAAGTCAGATTCACTACTAAAACTTAAATTTTTGGATTGAGTTTTACTGACAAATTTGAAACAGTTACCGAATCTGATATAAGAAATCATAAAAAATAGCAAATATCAACTACAAGACTAGGTTACGGCATTTTCACTACTTGGACGCGAAGTATCCTTCACCCCCCCCCCTCCCCCCCCCCCCCGGCGTGAAAGGACGTGTGCGATTATTTCAGTCAATACAAAGTCGAGCAAAAACTTGGCATTACGAGCTTTGTTACCAGTATGATGTCACACCCTCTCTGGCTTAGATGCATGCTATTATTCGTCTAGAAAGGGTCTCGTAAAGCCATTGTGTCGTCTCCCAAAGATAGCTGTCCCACAAGTGATGAAACTGGTCCTTAATATTCTGCATACTGGTCATGGGACGGAATGGACGTATCAGCTGAGGGGAATGGACATCTAAGCTGGTCCCAGACATGGTCTATTGGAGACATGGAAGTGCAAGATCACGCAATATTGCCCTGTTGATAAATGGCGCCACATTACCGTAGCATGAGAGGTAATACATGAAGACTCAAGGTGTCCATGAGGTACAATTGTGCCATCAGAGTTCCCACAGCTATAGCCGACCGTAACATGAAGTCAAGCCGTATCCTGCAGCCAAACTCGATGGTTTCCACACCATGACGTCTCTCTAAAACACTGCAAGAACTGAATTTCTCCTCAGCTCGCCGCAATACTCGCCAGCGATGGTCGTGCAGAAGCTCGATTCATTGGTAACACACTACATCGCCATCCATCAGCAGTCCGCGCTTCTCCGCCAGCATATCACTCCAGACGCAGCCACATGTGTTGTGATGTTAATGGCAGTCTACGCACGGGACGATAATTCCCTGTTTCGGCTGCCGCCAGTGTCCAACCAACGTTTGGGAAGGATACAGTTTACTGCAGGGAGACCATTACACGTTCTCGGAAGGGACGCGCGGATGTGCTATGTACAGAATATGGTGATCCTCCATTCGGGTTGTCAGACGTGTTCGAAAAGAACCTTGACGACGATTATGCTTGACCTCACAATGTCATGGAGTCCAATATCGCGTCACTGTCACAAGCGTGTGTCGCCGCAATCAGAATATCGCACGATTCGACCAGCCGATATAGCTGAGACCCACGATGACACGGCTTTCAAACTCAGTCAGGTGCAGACAACGTGTTCTCACAGGAGTACGCAGTATATCCGTGTCCTTCAAACTGCTCACGCAGCATCGGACGTTGCTCACGCTCTTTGTGCTCTAAGGTGACAAATGACGTAGGGCAGCGATATGGTGTAATAGGGCAGTGCATTAGCGGAGCTGTCGTTTGTACCCACATGATTCATGTGAAAAAGTTATGATTATGGTCACCCGACGGGAGTTAACAGACTCTGAATTCGTAATGGCAGTTGGAGCTAGACGCATTGTACATCCAGTTTCGGAAATCGTTACGGAACTCAGAATTCCGCGATTCACAGAGTCAAAAGTGTGCCGAGAATGCCAAATTTCAGGCATTACCACTCACCACGGACGACGCAGTGGCCGACGGCCTTCATTAATGACCGAGAACGGTGACGTGTGGACAATGCGGCGAAATCTGGCGTTTTTTTTTACGCTATATGGCAACATACGACCGAAGTGAGAGCCTTTTCTAACAGCATGACATCACCTGCAGCATCTGTCCAGGAATCGTGGCCGTATCATTTGACCCTAGACGACGGGAAAGCCGTGACTTGGTCAAATGAGTCCCGATTTCAGTTGGCAAGAGCTGGTTTTAAGGTTCGAAACTCGCGCAGCTCAGTAAAGCCATGGACCCCAATTGTCGACAAGGCTTTGTGAAGCCTGGAGGTGGCTCGATAATCGTACGGGCTGTGTCTGTATGGAATGGTCTGGGTTCTCTGGATGTTCGGATACTTGGAGACCATTTTCAGCTATTCATCGATGTGATGTTACCAAACAGTGATGAAAGTTCTCCTGGTGACAATGCGCCATGTCACCGATCGCCCAACATGAATCCCATATATCATTTATGGAACATAGTCAGAACGTCAGTTCGTGCACAAAATCCTGCACCGGCAATTATGGATGGCTGTAAAGGCAGCATGGCTTCCTGAGATTTGTTGACTCCATGACACGTCAAGTTGCTGCACTATGTCGGGCAATAGGTGGTATCCCATGAATTTTGTCACCTCAGTGTGTACCCTACCAAGGCTGGTTACAACACTCAGCACGAACAACATTTATGCATTCTTGTGACCATTCAATGTGTTGCATTGAAGTGCAACATTTTACACACTCGACGATGGAGCGTACATATACAGTTACATTGACATTCGACCATGTTTCAAATATTTTGTCAGGCACTGTGCTTTCGAATCGACCTCTGTATCGTGCCGGGGTACTTCGAAGTGTGTCTGTCTCATTTTGTAGAGGGCAGTATGGTCTGGGAATGCATTTGGCAGCTTCTGGTGGCACTTCTCATTATGGCATCGCCTCGAGAGCTCCTCGCAGACGACTGTGTGTCTTCCTCTGCAAGCAGTGTTAGCCTCTGGGCGAGCAGCTTCCGCAACCTTACGGGCCACTGGATTACCAAGGTGGGTGTAGATTCCTCTGTCGCTAATACTACCTTCACACTAGACAAACTCATCAGTTGTGTGGTCTGTTACAGGCGGCTCTCATCCGCAAAAGTAGACGAGATGTCAGCGAGCTGCGGTTTGAGCAAAGGCCGCTGCATTACGACATCGACATTACCCGTCAAAACTGTGGTGACGTCGAAAAGCTGACGACAGTTTACACTGTTGTAGGTCAGTATTAAATATCACCAAAGGGGCTTCCGAGTTCCCGCAAATTTTTGTTTTAGTGAAGTGTAGCTTCACCTCCGAGTGCCAACGAAGACCAATAAATGGAGGAAAATTTTGTTTCGATGAGAATCAAAGACTTACAAAGAAATCCTGAAATCCTTTCATGCATACGTATCTCGTTTCTGTTTCTGCTTCTTTCCTTGCGAATTAGGCTCTGTAGCGAGTAATGCTTGTGCTACTCGATGACGTTGTTGGTTTCCATTTCCTTCCATGCTCATACCGTGTTATTCGCACTTGTTGCTTGTACGTATTCAGGAAGACGGCGACTCAAACCGGCGCCGGCCATCCAGTTTTAGATTTTCCGTACTTTTTCTGAATCGTCTGAGGCAAACTCCCGGTTGGTTTTATTCAAGGGCACGGCCGCTTTCCTTTTTTCTACTCCGGAATCGCAATTTCTGCACCATCTCTGACGACCTCTTCTACGAATGCGTGTAAAAAGGAAACTTTCTTCTTTCTAAAATCTCCATACGCTGATGCAAAAAATTTGCAAGACCAAAAAACATTTAAAGAAGAGAAATGAAATTGTGGAAATACATTTGTCTAGATAACATATTTAAGTGATCAACACTGGAAGATCACAGAATAATGTAAACTCAAGATAAGCCATTGCAAATGTCAAATGCTGGTACATTAATAACCGGAGTAAGCGCCGAATGATGAATGTTAGCATGCAAACAGGTGCCGGATGTCAGTTTATGGGATGGAGTTCTATGTCTATTGCAGTCTCTAGGCCAATAAAACGGAAATGTCATGTGACTAGGGCCTCCCGGCGGGTAGACCGTTCGCCGGGTGCAAGTCTTTCGATTTTACGCCATTTTAGCGACTTGCGCGTCGATGGGAATGAGATGATGGTGATTAGGACAACACAACACCCAGTCTCTGAGCAGAGAAAATCTCCGACCCAGCCGGGAATCGACCCGGGCCCTTAGGATTGACATTCTGTTGCGCTGACCACTCACCTACTGGGGGCGGACACTACGCTAACATAGGGACGGTTACAGATGTTTGTGGATGACAGCTGGATTTTTCATCCGATGATGTCCCATATGTGCTCGCTTGCAGACAGATCTCGTGATCGAGCGGGTCTAGCCAAGATGTTGACCCTCTGTAGAGGTTGTTGGGCTACAACAGCGGTATGTGGGCGACCGTTATCCTGTTGGGAATGTCGTTCATTAATGGCAGCACAACAGATCGAATCAATAGATGGACGTACATATTTGCAGTCAAATGTGTGGGATAACCACGGGACTGCTCCTGCTGCCATACGAAATCGCATCCCAGTCTACCAGATGTAGATCCAATATGTCTAGGATGCAGGCAGCTTGGTTCCAGGCCATCAACTAGCCTCCTTCTAACCAACACACAGCCGTGTCTGTCATCGAGTCAGAACCAGCTTTCATCGGAAAACACTGCAGATATTACCCTGCCAATGAGCTCTGGCTTAAACCACTGATGTTAGCGGGGTCAGTGGAATGGATACTTCTGGGTACCTGGCTCTGAGCTGTCCTTGAAGTAACCGGTTTGTAACAGTTCGTTGTGTCACTGTGGTGCCACTTGCTGTTCTAATTGCTACTGCAAATATAGTACTATGCACCAGTGGCATACACTGAACACGACGATCTTCTTTCACGGTAGTGCCACGTAGCCGCCCGGAGCACAGTCTCTTGCGACAGTACATTGTCGTGACCACCGCTGCCAGCAATCTTGTACAGTGGCTACATTACTGCCAAGTCTTTCTGCAGTATCGTAGAAGAAACACCCGTCTTCTCGTAGCCCTGTTACACGGCCTCTTTCAAATCAACAATGACGTCTTTGTCGTCTTCAAGGCGTTCTTGACTAACATTAACTCATCACATGCAGTCTCAAAGGTAATACACGGTCACAGCGGTTACCGCGTGTATTCAAAAGAAACTTATTTTCACCGTCGTAGTGGCGCTACTAACCCGACTGGCCCGAAACTGGAATGGACATCATCTCTGAGCTGTAGACTTTCGTCTACGTCGCACAGCGTCTTCTTGGCGTTGCGTTTTTCTTCCGTGTCTGTAGTTCACAGCCAAGTTTCAGTGCTCTTACCATCATCAGGTATCATAAGACATGTGAAACAGTTCCTGATTGCATTACGTATTCCCACCTCTTGCCACATGAGGGTATGTAAGTCACCTAGGACCGCTGTCGAACACGATATTTGCTCTGCTCCTCCCGCAGGAGGTTCGAGTCCTCCCTCGGGCATGGGTGTGTGTGTTGTTCTTAGCATAGGTTAATTTAAGTTAGTTTAAGTAGTGTGTAAGCCTAGGGACTGATGACCTAAGCAGTTTAATCCCTTAAGAATTCACACATTTGAATACATTTGAACACGATATTGTTGATGGTCGGAGTGCTATTGTGCATCTCACGGACGCATTGATCTCCACATCTTTGAACGCGGTACATTCACCGGTAAACGTTACCCTGAATTCCTACTCAGTGTGCATTTTTCCACCAGTGCATTCGGTCCTGACTTCATGTTTGTGGATGACAATGCGCGACTGCGTCAACAGCGCAGGTGAAGAAGCTCTTGGCGCGAAATGATATTTGGCGGGTAGACTGACCTGCCCGTTCCCCCGACTTTAATCTGATGAGGCAGGTGTTGAATGCGACAGGTGACGTACTGCTGTGGCACGTAAACTTGCATCAACGATCACCCCGCAGTTGTCAAACCGCAGATGTCAAACCGCAGTTGTCAAACCGCAGTTGTCAACTGCACTGGTGGAGGAATGCAACGTCATACCGTAAGAAGTCCTTACCAACCTTGTTCCCAGCATGGAAACACGATGCAGAGCTTGCATTGTCGTACATGGTGACTACAAACGCTTTTTGTAATGTACAGGGACCCATCACAGATCGTGGTGGCTTCGTTGTAAATATTGTCTTGGAATGGAAGTGTCTTTTTTGTTCCTCTCATTCCGAATTTATTTCAGTTCCTTTGTTCTATGCTGCACAGTTCTTTCTGTGTATAGTCCAAATTTCACCGAGCTATGTTGCTTGGCCGTGACACATGGCGCAAGTTACTTTCGTCCTTAACTTTTACACGCCATTACAATTTCACATTTTTCTTCCACAGCTGCACTTAAATCTGTGCGGTGTCTCTCATTGACTAACCATAACAGTACCTCATGCACAGTGAAAAGTAATCCCTTAAATAAACAAATAAACAAACGTAAAGATGCAAACGGATGTCTTAAATGTTTCTCATTACTGAGGAGTTTTCGAAGGATATGAATGTTGAAAGTCAGCGGTCCAACAATCTCTACATATTCTTATGCTTTTTTTAAAGAAGAAAAATTCGTAGTTTTTGGTTGGTACAAGTAGCTGAGAAACTACTGATTGGGTTGCCGGTTTCTTTTTAGCCAATATTCAAGTAGTGTAGCTCATGAAAAAGGTAAATGTACTTCCAAAATAGCTCTCATGAAACAACAGAGTAAAAATTTCTCCAATCGACGCAAAAATTATATTCACATTATGAAATATTACGAGGTATTTATGTTGCACTTGTAGTGAAAGTACGTGACGAAAGAGTCAACTTTTCTGCGACGAATATGCTTTTACTTAAGTAGTAGTGTTCTAGTAATTTTGTTGAATGAATAAACTGTAAAACCGCGTCTTCGTATCCTTCTGTTATTTTTAATTTGTCGCCAGATGATATTTATCTCAAGATGGTGAAGATGTGTTTGTTATCTTCTACTTCATAATGCAAAGTGCTACAGTTTTGTGTAAGAGGGACAAGTTGAATGGGAGTCCAAAGCTTACATGACAGCTGATTACGTGGAGTTGGTGCACAAATTAACATTGGACCAATGAAGTGGAAAAGTCTATGACGCATCTGACACTATTTGAATAAGAAAAGGGCAGCACCTGTAAAAGGATGAGGGAAATACTCGAGTGAGAAAGATTTACATAAGATAGGTGACATCCTTCATGTTGACTAAACGAAAATTCTAGACGAGTTTCTCAGAATAGTTTCACAGTGTCAAGAAACTTTCAACTGGTTTTATTACTATTACCACTATTTTAATCCAGACGCGAAACAGCAGTCAGGTAGGGGAACAAAATTGCAAAAAACGAAGTGAAGCCAACTGCATTTCCCAGTAGTGTTTATAGTTATTGATTATCTCTCTGATTTTAAAAACGTAACTAGGGGAGAATGAATTTTCTGCACCAAATGAACAGAAAAGTGTTCATGGGAACAGCAGTGCTGCACCAAATGGGACACATCATGCATGATAGTACTTTCTGCAGTACGTGTCAGAGAATTACTATATAGTGTGGAGACGGTGATAATATTTTAGTTGTGTTTCGGTCTTCTTCTACGAGATCAGCGAGAAGAGACTTAGAGATAGAAATGATACATAGGTACTTCGCCTGCTACATCAAGTATTCAATTCTCTTCCACTTATCTGTCTACTGATGATTGATTAACTTCAGGAACGACTATAATCCTTTTTACCTTACGTTTTGGATTGTAATAATGAAGCCATTATATGCTGTTTTGTTAAAGTTTAATTAACACATTCAGTGTTTTAACAAATATTCCACTGTTCTGTCTGAAAATATTGCACCGTAGTCAAATTCAAAACAACAGGAAAAAGGACTGAAGGCTTATTCTATGACCATTTCATTGAGCTATGCCGATCTCCGTGTATTTAAACAAGGTCTTGGTTCTCTATGAGTCCGGCAAATGCAATAAAATCTACACACACTGTCTCGCTGAGACATAATGTTTGTACTGTTTGTATGCCTCTACACCTGGCTACAGTGTATGGAATGAGTATACCTTGCAGGTAATGTTCTCACGCTAAGAAATCACTTACATGCCTAGTGTTATATTAATGAAGATATGAATTTATTAACTCTTTTTTTGTTATATTTGATGAGAATTTATATCTTCCGCTCAATATTGAGTTTTATAATTTTTCCAACCCTACCATCTTTCACAGGCTGGTCTGAAACAATCTGAAGAGCTTGTGATAGGGCTGCAGCGTATTCTCTACTGAGAAATAATTATTAAGAAAAGGATATCGATATGTTGCTCCGTTCCGTACTTAATTCCATTGTAGTCAGTCAGTCAGGCCGTTAGATGAGCAGATTCAAACGGCCCACCAGAGACAGTGACGCCAAACATGTTCTTCATTTAGGTTCCTAAAACCGAACATGTGAGGGACGCAGAAACTGGTCATAGGACGGTAGTGTGGAACGAACCTGAGCTGAAAGCTGAGGACTCTCGTGCGCTATCATGTAGGCAATGAGAGCATTTGTCGCTTGTTGTACCTGGCATGGAGTTGCTCTATAGCAAATCTAAGGTATGATGCTTTTGGTGTAGTGCATAAATGGAGTAGTAAATTGTACGATTGCCAATAGTATAGGCAGCATTGGTAGGAAAAGAAAAATAAGTGTGTAAGAGAGAAACCAGGAGCGACAACTTCTCTTTGTTTTTCTTGTTTGTTTGGTTGTTAGTTTTGCACGTAATTAGAACCGCACATTGTTTAGTGTTAGTACATTTTGTATTTCAGATCCTTACAGAACAAAAAATTTCATTTTATAAGCAATATAAATTGGTTGATCGTGTAACATATGTGTTTTTACTTAACTAAACTTATTACTTTGGACAGAAGTACAGTTTACATGCAGAAATGCAAGCTATATATAAATAATTATTGTTCTTTTGTGCTCAATAGAATGTTCTCCATCATGATCAAAGGCAATACTTTGCTGTTATTGATAAATGTGAAATTTCTTTATGAATAACAGAACCATGGTTTATGTAAGATCGACGAAGTACTGAAGCGATGTTTGATACAGCATTCTTTTGCGCTTTTTTCATTATATTACCTTTTTCTTATAAAAGGGCGTATCCTAGCGCGATATGATATATCTGCGTTTTTTAAATTTTTACCACATCTTCCCTCTGTTTGACGTTAGAGATCAACACATTTCGAAAGAAATCTGAATTAAACATTGTCAGTTCCAGATTTACTGTAAATACTGCTTATTTTTAAGTAAGAAACAGGAGGATAACTATGTAGCAAAGTTTTCCCATAGGTTAAGCAGCTCTTTACACATCCTCAGTCAGTTTTTAGACGGTTCACCGCTTCCGTTTTCTTGGGGACTCTACTAAGGCACTGATCGCATGCACACGGAAAGCGAGCGTTATCGGTTAACGCCCAATAGGTATGCAACTTTTCTAACGGGCACATTAACCGACCAAAGCTACTATGAAAACCGTCGAGGTCTACGCTTACTTATGATAATCTACGGTAGCCTACCACCGTTCTACAACTCTGATCCGGAGGGCTGCATGAATTTGTGCGCACAATGGCCTGATTGAACAAATTCAGTGCTGACTCATTACCAGCAAAACGTATAGAAACATTTGATTAACAATTATTTCTCAGCGAAACCTACCCTGCAACATCCTTAAAAGCTTTTCAGACAGTTTCTGATCACACTGTATATTAATTTAATTAGCCACATCCCAGAGTTATTCGATAGCAGCATTCTCTGGCCTACCTACAAGACTGGACACTGTTACTGTTCTAGCCTGTTGTTGACCTATATATATGTATGTTTAACTTTATTTTCGCTGTTGTTTCATGGACCTGATGTATCATTTGGTATATCACGGACAGAACCACCTGCCCGTGTTGGTGCCGACTACAAATTCTTTCCAGATGTTGGATACTACAAGCTGCACACTGCCAAAACGAACTGGGAAAATGCTCGGAGAGCATGCGCAAAGGAAGGAGCGCACCTCGCCATCGTGAACTCTAAAGCGGAAGAAAATGCTATACGGGAAGTGATGAGAGCTCACTCGACAGAAAAATTCGATGCTTTCATCGGTTTCCACGATATGTTCAAGGAAGGAGAATACCTCACGGTCTTGGGTGAGTATTACTCCTATGTAAGTGACAAATTGAGGCTGGTTGGAAAGATTCGTATGTCAGTACTCTAAAGTGAAGAAAAGCGAAACTCACACAAGACATTAGTCAGTTTTTCGTACGCAGTTTCCAAAGTAGGGCCAATATTTGAGCAAATTTCTACTCTCCCTTTCCACAGCATTATTTCTTCCGCTAATAATACTTGGAGTAGCTAAGCGTATGGCGAACACAGCAGGAGTGATTATTAGGGGTTGACGTCCTGTTGATGGCTTCAGTTGTGGTTCTTACAGCCTGAGGAAGCATCCAAACATCAGGACTTCTAATTTTCTCTTTGATCAGACAGGATGGGCAGAAACAGTACAGAAAGCGCGTTTGGGTGTTGCACGGTATTGTTAAGAAAAAAATTCGATGCGTTGCGCCGTTTCCGAGTTGGCATTGAAGTCAGCCAAGAAGGCCATTTTACGAGCAAATTCAAGCCGCCTGCCAGATAAAATTAATGTCAGTTGTTCTGATTGCGTATATCAGTGTTCCCCAATTTTTCTCAACCGTTAGCTCTTAGTGCAGTCAGATATTAGCTAGTACATCCATCTCCCTACCATACCATCACCACTATCAACCATGAACATTAGCACTAACTAATCTTACTTTGAACAGTTCAATTACAAACGATGAAGGATAAATGATATTTAGTGTTTGTTGATATTTCATTATATTATGAACTAATGAGTGAAAGAGACAGTTGGTACTTCTTATACAGTATCTAATATCGCTTTTTGAAAGATTGATGAAATAGTTTTCAGTGCATAGCGATTGTTACCTACAAATCCATCTCGGAAAAGGAAGTTAACAATCCCTTCTCTCTCTACTGACTCTTGCTTCAGCCACCACCCGTCCCGATTTAAAATAAACCAATTTAAAATATGTGCACTGAACTTCTTCCTTGAAAATCACTTGATCGCTGGACTCCTTACTTCTGAATTGGCAGAAATTGGGCAATTTCAGACTGGGAGTGTCGCTAATAATAATAATAATAATAATAATAAACCCCGTGGAGGGCCGGGAAAAGAATAGTCCTCTGCCAGGCGACGAAAGGATCAAACCACTAATAGGGCTAACCCAACTTTTAGTGTGATCAGTTGGTTCAGGACAGAACTAATGAAGCCTCGGACAAGTGCTGTCGTGGTTGGGGACGACGCTTGAACCCTAAGCCCATCCACAATGGTAACGACATTGCTAGCCACACGGAAAATGATTTAAATCCAGATAGAGGTGTTTTGATGGATATGCTTCCTGCAACCACTCTAGAAGGAAAACAAAGACAGAGGATGAGATGTTCAGATGAAGTTAACTGACACCTCATGTTTTGTTATTACCAAGCAGCAAACTTAGGAACCAACACAGCTGGATACAGATCACAAGTATACACAACATTTATTACCAGATACCCAGAATTAAAAATTTTAACAGAACAACGACTAGCTGATCAGATCCGTGTAATAATAAAAAATAACAGGATACCCCAGTCAGAATTAGAAAACATCAAACAACAAGTACAACAAATACTGGAACAAAATAATGTGCAATCATAAGAAGAAGAAAATACAGTAATGGACTCAAACATCCCAGAGCAAACAAACAAAGAACAACACGCATCAATTAAAGAATAAGAGGAAAACGAAATCTTAAGACAGCCACCAGAACAAGCACAAATAGAACACGAAGTGACACACATGTTAGATACAGAAGAAAACTTTCAGCTGACATAAATAGAATACAAAGACACAAATACAGACATTAGACCATTCTTGCATAGACCCCCAAATAACCCACAAGTCGAAACAACAATAACAACTATCAACACAATCATACACAACAAAATAAATGAAAATACAACTATGGAAGAGTTACAACTACTGGTTTATATAGGAGCACTCACTACACTAAATATACACACTAGGCAGAGATCAGAACCAACCAACACACAGAAGAAACCCACAAAACCAGCATGGCGACACAGGCTACAGATCAGAATAGAAAAACTGAGAAAAGACATTGGACAGCTAAAACAATTTATAAGAAATGAAATATCAGACAAAAAACGCAAAAAGGTTAGGTAAAATCTCACAACAAGAAGCGATAGAACAATTAGATGAAAAGAAGCAGAAATTACAAGCTTTGGCCAAACGACTTAGAAGAGACAAAAAAGTGAAAATAGAAGGAAACTAAACCAAACATTCAACACAAACCAAAAGAAATTATATCAGACAATAGATAACACAAACATTAAAATAGACAATCCACCAAACATAACAGACATGGAACACTTCTGGGGCAACATATGGTCAAACCCAGTACAACAGAACAGACATGTATGGTGGATACAAACAGAAACAGACACATACAAGATGATACCACAAACGCCTGCAGTGATAACCTTGCAACATGAAGTCACCCAAGCAATTAATTCTACACACAATAGGAAAGCCCCTGGAAAAGATAAAATAGCAAATTTCTGGCTAAAGAAGTTCACCTCAACACATTCACTTCTAACTAAATTATTTAACAGTTACATTGCAGACCCATACACATTCCCTGATACACTTACACATGGAATAACTTATCTGAAACCTAAAGATCAAGCAGACACAGCGAACCCAGCTAAATATCGCCCCATAACATGCCTACCAACAATATACAAAATATTAACTTCAGTCATTACACAGAAATTAATGACACATACAACACAGAACAAAATTATAAATGAAGAACAAAAGGGCTGCTGCAAAGGAGCACGAGGATGTAAAGAGCAACTGATAATAGGTGCAGAGGTGACATATCAAGCTAAAACTAAACAAAGGTCGCTACACTATGCATACATCGATTACCAAAAAGCTTTTGATAGTGTACCCCACTCATGGATACTGCAGATATTGGAAATATACAAAGTAGATTCTAAACTGATACAGTTCCTAAACATAGTAATGAAAAATTGGAAAACCACACTTAATATCCAAACAAATTCAAATAATATCACATCACAGCCAATATAGATTAAGCGTGGAATATATCAAGGAGACTCATTAAGTCCTTTCTGGTTCTGCCTTGCTCTGAACCCGCTATCAAACATGCTAAATAATACAAACTATGGATATAATATTACTGGAACACACCAACACAAAATCACACATTTGCTATACATGGATGATCTAAAACTACTGGCAGCAACAAATCAACAACTCAACCAATTACTAAAGATAAGAGAAGTATTCAGCAATGATATAAATATGGCTTTTGGAACAGACAAATGTAAGAAAAATAGCATAGTCAAGGGAAAACACACTAAACAAGAAGATTACTTATTGGATAACCACAGCGAGTGCATAGAACCGATGGAAAAAACAGATGCCTATAGATATTTACGATACAGGCAAAAAATAGGAATAGATAATACAAATATTAAAGAAGAACTAAAAGAAAAATATAGAAAAAGACTAACAAAAATACTGAAAACAGAATTGACAGCAAGAAACAAGACAAAAGCTATAAATACTTATGCTATACCAATATTGAACTATTCATTTGAAGTGGTGAAATGGAGTAACAAAGAACTAGAAGCACTCAATACACTTACAAGATCACAATGCCACAAATATAGAATACATCACATACATTCAGCAACAGAAAGATTCACATTAAGTAGAAAGGAAGGAGGAAGGGGATTTATCGACATAAAAACGCTACATTATGGACAGGTGGACAATTAAAAAAAATTCTTTATAGAACGAGCAGAAACTAACAAAATACACAAAGCAATCACTCATATGAATACATCGGCTACACCATTGCAATTTCATAACCACTTCTACAACCCTTCAGATCACATAACATCAACAGATACAAAGAAAGTAAATTGGAGGAAGAAAACACTACATGGCAAGCACCTGTATCATCTAACACAGCCACACATCGATCAAGACGCATCCAACACATGGCTAAGAAAAGGCAATATATACAGTGAGATGGAAGGATTCATGATTGCAATACAGGATCAAACAATAAACACCAGTTATTATAGCAAGCATATTATTAAAGATCCCAATACCACAAGAGATAAATGCAGACTTTGCAAACAACAAATGGAAACAGTAGATCACATCACAAGTGGATGTACAATACTAGCAAATACGGAATACACCAGAAGACATGACAATGTCTCAAAAATAATACATCAACAACTTGCCATACAACATAAACTAATAAAACAACACGTTCCCACATACAAGTATGCACCACAAAATGTACTGGAGAGTGATGAATACAAATTATACTGGAACAGAACCATTATAACAGATAAAAAAACACCACATAACAATAAAAAGATGAAATTAACACAACTAATCGAAATATCCATACCCAATACAACAAATATACAGAAGAAAACAGGAGAAAAAATTGAAAAATACATCCAACTGGCTGAGGAAGTCAAGGAAATGTGGCATCAGGATAAAGTTGACATTTTACCAATTATACTATCAACTACAGGAGTCATACCACACAATATCCACCAGTACATCAACGCAATACAGCTACATCCAAACGTATATATATATACAACTATAGAAATCTGTAATTATTTTTACATCTTCAATTACCCGAAAGTTCCTAAGTGCAATGTAACATATACCGTACAATTAAAAGGAAGTCACGCTTGATCAAGGTCCGCGTCACTTTGCATTTTGAACCAGACATAACGTCTGAGAAAGGAAAGAAATAATAGTAATACAGTGCAGGCCCTACAGCAGTGAGTAGCCATTATATAGTTACTGTTGCGTTGCAGTGTCAATTATTTTGATTTATGTTGTGAAGTAAATAATGAAGCAATTTCTGGTCTATTGCGGGAACTGTATACAACTCAGACAAGGCATTTTAATGAGATATTTTAGTATACTTGTATCGCCTTAGACAGAAAAACAAAGGTGCAAAGATGATAACTATGAAGGAACCATGGCTAACAGACGTACTCCAGTTAAAGTAGGATAGAAGGAAGTACAAAAATGTTCAAGGAAATTCAGGAATACAGAAACACAAGTCACCGAAGATTGATTAGTCGATTTAGAAGCGGTAGGGTATCCAGTATTAGAATCAGAATTAAAAAGAGCTTCGGAGTACTTTAGATCAAATAAGGCAGAAGGGATCTAACATTTCATCAGAATTTCTAAAACCATTCTGGGAATTGGTAACAAACCGACTATTCACGTCGGTGTGTAAAATGTATGTCTCACGACATACCGTTTGACTTTCAGAAAATTATCATCCACACAATTTCGACTTCTGCAGGAGCCAACAACTGCAAGAATTATCACACAATCAGCTTAATAGTTCATGCATCCAAGTTACTTTCGAGAGTAATATTCAGAAGAATATAAAAGTAAACTGATGATGTGTTATAAGACGATCAGTTTGGTTTTAGGAAAGGTAAAGGCAGCGGAGAGGCAATTTTGACGTTGCGGTTGATAATGGAAGCAAGACTAAAGAAAAATCATGACAAATTCATAGGATTTGTCGTTCGGCAACGTAAAATGGTGCAAGATGTCCGAAATAAGGTTAAGCTACAGGGACAGATGGGTAATATACAATATGTATAAGAGCCAAGAGGGAATAATAAGAGTGCGAAACCACAAACGAAGTGCTCGGATTAAAAACAATGTAAGGCAGGGATGTAGTCTTTCACCTGTTCAATATAGACGTCGAAGAAGCAATGATGGAAATAAAGAAAAGGTTCAGGAGTGAAATTAAAATTCAAGGTGAAATGATATCAATGATAATACTTGCTGATGACATTCTTATCCTGAGTGTTACAGATAATGTTGAAAATTAAGTGGACTGATAAGGTAAGGAATGAGGAGGTTCTGCACAGAAACGGAGAAGAAAGGAACATCTGGAAAACACTGATAAGGAGAAGGTACAGGATGTTAGGACAACTGTTAAGACAGCAGGGAACGAATTCCATGGTACTAGAGGGAACTGTAGCGGGCATAAAACTGTAGAAGAAAGCAGAGAGTGGAATACATCCAGCAAATAATTGAGAACGTAGGATGCAAGCACTACTCTGATATGATGAGGCTGCCACGGGAGAAGAATTCGTGACGGGCCGCATCAAACCAGTCAGAAGACTGAGAACCCCCCCCCCCCCTCCCCCCCAAAAAAAGTACCGCCTCTGGTCGAAATTCGACGTATTGTGTTTGTCAAGTAACGTTCGTTCAATATCTTTACTTAACAAACTGAAATTTATCCATACGCGAATTCTTAGTTCTCACCTGAACGCATGCAAAACTTTAGTTCTTACATGAACGCTATGAAGAAAGAATAAGAAAGGGTGAAGAGTGTCAATGTTGAAATAATATAACTGGCCATAACATGGAGAACGATCGTACTGGAAGTCACTGGACCTGATCAATGATAAAATAATTTTTGCGTATCTTGAAAGTGATATACTGCATGTAAAACTACTTCTGCATTTTTAGGCTTAGAACAGACCATAAAAAATGCTGCATTGTAGTTACGAATATTGAAATAATTCTTTTATTTGCCTTTAACTTTTGGAGCATTTCAAGTGAGTCTTTGATAAAGTGCGTTGAAAAATAAATTTGTTTCAACCGTGGCAAATTAACTTTTAACTTACGACAACACAATGTGAATGCCATTGTATCACTTAAAGTAACCTCAGATGTGAATTGTTTCGCTGTACAAAATACCGCACTGTAAATTCATCGAACCACATTTATAACCGTCAAAATTGTTTACAATTACATTCGGTGAACATTTAAATGTATCTTTGAAAATAACAAAAGAATTATAATTATCAATGCCGACGTTATTCCTGTTACTTCATCTACACAAAAAATTTCTATGGCTCTTTATCTTTCAGTCCAACCTTTCAACTTTCTCCTTCTAGGCATAAATGCAGTTTCCATATAATAAGTGAACGTGGAAGTCATAGTTGTTCAAAACAAAGAAATTAAATATCAGGAACTTACTCGAAATTTTCTGGTAAAGGCGGCAAATGACCGCAAAGCTACACATATAGAGAAGTAAGTAAAATAACTACGCCTAAATACAACGTAAATTACAGACTTCGTTAACACAACATTCTGATTTCTACTGCAGATAGCACCATCAACCTAGTTGCTGTTGCCCTGTATGCGTGTGTTAATGCAAATGAACTATGTGAACATGAATGTCCCTAGAATACGATTTCACGAAACGTCGTTTCGGGTATCATTTCTATAGTAGCACGTGATCAGTATGCAGGGCAGAAGTTGGTAGTACCTAAATTTTCGATGCTCACGTATTGGACATTTTAATGCATGACAGAGCTATGAATATGAAACCATCTGCTTCCTTTTATCGCTCTTAACAGGAATGTACACACATTTTTTAATTTTTTTTGTACGCTTCTGTGTCACAGTATCTTTCAAATTATTTAAATCACATTGTCCTGCTTGTGTCATTAATATTAAAATTGGTACTTTAATCTTCTTGTTCACATATTAATATTATGCTGTGACGTATAAGTTTACATTTTACTGTCTGAAATGCATTGTGAGATTTATGTATGTTGTGAATGGACTATGTGAGTAAAATTTTGTTCATAAATTCGTTTCACAAGCTGTAATCTCCACCACATTGTGTCACATGTTAATGCTAGTATTTAGAAAAAGGGATTTTTAGTAACTTATGTAATCACTATTACACTCTCATGAATTATAAATAACAGACATGGTTTTTAAGGATTTAGTTTCATGGCCCAAACTCAGTTGAACACTTCTTATTTGTCCCTCAGAAATTCTCGTTTTACCTCTCAGGGTTAATTACCCCCATGTTGGGAACCTCTGGCGCAGATGATAGTGCACGAGACTGCTCAGCTTTTGGCTCACTTTCTATCCTTGCTGCCGTCCCATTTCCAGTATGGCCCTGTTGTTCGGTTTTACGAAATCAAACGAAGAACACATCTGGGTGCCTATTCTGTATTTTTCCGCCATTGTGCCGATCGTTTAGGTACTCAAGAGCACTGAACAGTCTAGTATTCGAATTAGAGTCCCATCTTTATTCAGTATGCATTTCCGTAGCGATACCGTTCGGGTCTAGAGAACCGAAGCGCTGTTGTCGGTTCGCGTCACGCAAGCCAATCAATAACAAGCGGCCGCATATCCACGCATGCGCACTGTAGCGCTCACAGCGCCACGAACACAAAGCGGCTAGCAGACGACACAGGCGCACTATTCTTCGCAGTATCGAACTTGGGTTTTCGTAGTACGAAGTGTTGCTAAAATACCAGCGGAAATGTCGGACGAAAATGATTCTCAGCTGAAATGCATAGAAATTTTTACAGTTTCCCTGACCGCATGTTTCCATGCATGTATAATAACGTTAGTGTTTTTGACTATATTCTGCACATTGTCGTATATTCCGCATTATGTCATCTTATTCTCATTCACACTGACATTGTGTTTTGGATTTTACTTTTCGGAAAATGCGTTAGGAATAGTGTGTAGTACCACATTGCACTGATACATCTATAAAAACACCCGAAAAATTGATTGAGAGTTTCAAAGAATAAGAAGATAAACAGAATGTGGTTATAACTCGCTCCTAGAGATCCAAATAATTAAGTAGCCCCATATGATACGTCAACGATTTCGGTCTTAAAGGCAAAATTGAAAAAAACGGGTTTTCGAGACCTCCTGCAGTTCACCAAAGTTTATAACATGCATCTCAAGAATGAAAATGTTTCGTATATGGTGATACAGTCTAAAAATATTACGGCGGAGATCTTTCATCTCTGCTTACTGTTGTTGAAGATTCGATCGCAGATAAAGACTTGTGACAAGCAAGATTATGGAGATGACTACTGCTAGTTACATTCCCAGTAATTTAAGTTGTGCTCTTATTATTCCTGTCTAACCGCATACTCGGAAATCGCTACATATTCGGAAAAAATGGTGAATTATTTCTGACAAGAAAAAATATAAAGGTCACTGTCGGTTGTTTCACTCACAGCAACTTCATCTCCAACAATTTCATATTTCGTATTTTAAACACACAGAAATCACGAAATCATTACTGAGAAAGTGCGCTCTTACTTGTAAGTAATATTGAAGAAAAATGTTAACACGTTTCGATAGTTACTAACTAAACCATTTGTGGGAAAAAGTACACAGAGTCACAAGTAACGTCAGTTCACACTCATATAATATACGTAAGGAGAGCCAATATCTTGCTATTTAATGATCTTTAAACTCTTATTTGCGCTAAAATAACACGTATTTTGAGAGAATATTAACCGAAAACGTTTTCTTTTTGGATGTAATCATTCACAGTAACAACCTAACCCAACCATATTTCTAACAATGGAAAATAGTCTGTTATGAACTCACTTTCCAACTGGATGCGTCCTCTCGTGTTTCTTTAGTAACAGAATCACTAAATCCAAAGCTAAAACCGCTACATATGTTTAAAATAACACATTCTAGATGTTCATAAACCACAGCTCACCAATCGACAGGGCCACACCGAAATCCAAAACCTCTCGGTACAATTGTCATAAAATCGTTAGGGCGACCGTTCGATAACAGGTTTCAGAAGCTTACTGAATAGGATATTTCGATAAAGAACCGAAAATGACGTCACTATCGAATCAAACCAACTACACCGATCGATATGAACGATACAGAATAGGGCCCCTGGCAACACCTTCTCTGGCGGGCTGCTTGAATTCGCACGTGCGATTGGATAATTTCGATGATAATTAACTCGGGAGCGCCGCAACAGATCGAATTTTTCCCCTTAACAATCATTTCTCAGCACAATCTACCCTCCAACATTCTTACAAAGCTTTTCAGACTATTTCTGACTACACCGTATATACAAGCTAAGACAAAAAAGTGACGCACAACGAAGGATTTATGTGAATGGGACGGAAATCGGTATCAGGTAATGAGTTGGTCCATCCCTGGCCCTTATGCAAGCGGTTATTCGGCTTTCCATTCATTGACAGAGTTGTTGGATGTCCTCCTGCGGGATATCGTGAAGAATTCTGACCAGTCGGCGCGTTAGGTCGTCAAAATCTCGAGCTGGCTGAATGACACCGCCCATTACGATCTATACTCCCTCAATTAGCGAGAGGTGCCTTGCTGTCCGATGTATTGTTTGTCAAGCACGACCACAAGCAGTAGAACCTCTGTGTATCTGGGCATTATCTTGCTGAAATGTAATCCCAGGATGGCCTGCCATGAAGAATAACAAAATGGAGCGTAGAATGTCGTCGACGTAACGCTCTGCTGTAAAGATGCAGTGGATGAGAACCAAAAGGGCTCCTGCTATGAAATGAAACGACACATCAGGCCACAACCCCTGATTTCGGATCGTATGGTGGGAGAGTCAGGTTTTGTTCCACCGCTACCTGGGATGTCTCCAGAAATTTCTTCGCTGGTCATTGGGGCTCAGTTCGAAGTGGAACTCTTCATCGAAGACAGTACTACGCCAGTCAGTGAGATTCCAGGCAAAATTTGTCCAATACCACTGTAATCGGGATGTTGGTGCAAAGAAGTGGTGCAAGGGGCGCCATGATCTCAGCCCCGTTTCTGTGAGCTACCTACTAACGGCCACTGTGGTCACTCAAGCATCTGTTGCACGTTGGATCGGTAATAATGATAAATCGTGGGCTATGAGTATTTCCCTGATGATTGTCGATCCGCTAGTTATGGAGTATCTCTAGGTCGGCCACTTCCTTCATGTCGCAGTATTCGGACGTTGGGCCGCGCTCGGTGGACGAGCTGTTCTAGGCGCTCCAGTTCGGAACCGCGTGACCGCTACAGTCACAGGTTCGAATCCTGCCTCGAGCATGGGTGTGTGTGATGTCCTTAGGTTAGCTAGGTTTAAGTAGTTCTACGTTCTAGGGGACTGATGACCTCAGATGTTAAGTCCCATAGTGCTCAGAGCCATTTGAACCATTTGAACCATTCGGACGTTGTTCATCCGTTAGGATATTAAAATATTTCTCTCCGTTGATTTTAATGCCGTAGGTTATGCTTTGTTTCCAAGCTCTGACCAGATCGTCCATGCAGAAGTTTAGAAGAATTGGACACAGTCTACATCCTTGTATAATTCCCTGTGTTGTTGATAACTATAGAGACAAGTTATCTTCATTTTCGATTATAATTTTAACATCTTTGTAAAAAGCTTTGGCAGCTGTAATTAGATGGGAAGACTCTTGTTTCCATAATCTGCCACAGCTTTTGAATAATCCATAAAGGCTATGTGGTATCTGTAAGCTAATTTTTTTCCTTTTCTCTACACATTGTTCTTTAATAAAAATACCATCAGTGCAGGATCGTCCTTTCCTAGAACCATTTTCTTTTTCTACTAAAACTGTATCACCAGCATGGTACAGTTAATTATTTATGATACTGATACAGATTCTATAGCCTGTATTAACAAATGCAGTTCCTCTGTAATTATTTCCGTCGCTTCTGTTGTCTTTCTTGAATATCGAGAATGTTTTGGCCATATTCTACTCCTACGGTACCTTAACCGCTGTCCAACGCAGGTTAATGAGAGGAAGCATGCGCTCCTTTAGTGAAAGACCTCCGTATTTAAGCAATTCGGCATTCATATTGTCTGTCACCGTTGCATTTCCGTTCTTCAATTTTTCACTGTTACATCTATCTCATTCATCTCCATGTAATGCGACAAATGGTCTGTGTGCCAAACACAAACATTTTGGCTCTAGAGGCTTGAGGCAGAATTCTCCTAGTCCTCTCATCAGTGGTTGTGAGTTCGACAACTCACAGCGAGTGAGTGCGAGAGGAGTATGAATGTGTAGTGTCTGTTCTTTCCTAGATTTCTGAGAGAACAGACATCACACGGAATCTGCAGCTGTGATACATGTTATGCAAATTGAGGCTGGAGCGGTGAGAAAGGAAGAGAAAGGGAAGGAACTAATGGTATCAGCTGCCTCGGGACATCATGCGGAATCAGCAGCGATAAGTGAAAATCTGTGCCATGACGTGACTCGAACCCTGAACCTTCTCCTTAGTTGTCAGTTGCGTTAACCACTGCACCATCCGGACTTAGTATTTAATGTATTGGTCAGAGTCGCCTCGCTCCCCAGCAGACCCTCATTCTCAACCAGCACCAGGTATTCGCAGTCCCCATCCACGTCCTCCATGCTCACTACTTCGAGATTCCCACAGGAAATCGAACGTAATTGTGCACCTGCACTGAAGTTGGTGGATTCATTGCCCATCGATGTGAATCAATTATATGAGTGCTTGGTGTCTGTTTCGATGCAGCTGATATCATTAGTTCCTTCCCTTCCCTTTCCTTTCTCCCCTCGTCAGCCTCAATTAACATAATGAGAGCAGCAGACCAGATAGGTAGCAGTTTCGAAGACCGAAGCCATCTTGGCGAATGCTAGCAGCATATCACAGGCTCGGCCTAGTAGCTGGTATACTACAACGAAAAGATGCCAAGTCTTGGAAGCCTGTGTATTACTGCTCGTATGAGGCAATGACAATATGCCTTGCGATGACCAAATGTGGACTACTTTTCTGAGTTCACCACTAGTCTTGACCATCCCTCTATTTCACAAGAATGGCTTTCTGGGCTTCTGATTGTTTCCTTTCCACCATATCAGCGTTCTTGTGACACCACTTTTTCTTGCTAAATCAAACTGTGCTGTTAGAATGAATGAATCTTCTCCTTGCTGAGGTCATGCTACTGAGTTTACAACTTCGGCGTCTCACTAGCGCAAAGTGAGGCAATTTTTTGCGGTTTTGTTCTGCTTTCCACAATGTCGGCTTTCTGCCTCTTTATCGTTTTGATTGCGACACGGGATACTGGCCTGTCTTGCCTTGGCTTTTGACTGGTTAGAGAGGACACTGAAAAAACGCTACATTCGTCCGTAATACATTTCTGCTGTTTAACACTTGCAGCATATTGACATAAAAATGAAAAAAAATACTGGGCTTAACGCACGTCAGGGAGATGACGATTACAGCGTTTGTAGATTTAGAGACAGCTTTTGACACTGTTGATGGAAATACATTCTTTGAAATTCTGAAGGCACCAATGATAACAGGTTGTTTGCAACTTGCACACAAATCAGACTGCCGTTATAAGAGTCGAAGGTCATCAACCTCATCAACGGTGGAAAAGGAGTGAGTCCGGGTTATAGCCTTTCCCTAATGGTATACAACATGCACTTTGAGCAAGCAATAAGGGCAACTAAGGAAATATTTGGAGAGGGAATTACAGTTCTGACCTTTCCCAATGTTACTGTCATTATCTCACACACAGCAAAGGACGTGAAGGAGCAGTTGGGTGAAATGGGTAGCTTTTTGAAAAGAGAGTATAAGGTGAACATTAACAGGCTGTGGTAAGTGACTGTAGTCGACTTAATTTAGGTGATTCAGAACAAATCTGATTACTAAATGTGAAAATAGCATGCATAGCGAACACTACGGATATTGACAAATAACTGGTGGCCTAAGTTTTACAGTAACTCGCAGTAAAAGATACGATTGGTTTAATTTATAGCTCAGAACAGGTTGGCATTACCACAGTGAACTAAATAACTAAGAAAGCCAATCCTGCTTAAGCAGGGCGAGTCCATGAAGATGTCACTGGCTGGATAAAGCATTCCTAACACGACCTATCTATAGATGAAAAACCATCTAAATACTAAGACTAACAAGTTATGTAGCGATAAGGTACGTGGAGACGGATGGGAATAGAAGGTAAATAAAATAAAAGAATAAATAATTGCAATTATTCGTAGTGTTCGCTATGCATGCTATTTTCCCTTAACATGTTGATTACCATTGAGTTTTGTGTCAAGTTATTTTTGATACTGTGATAACTACTTGTCTTACCATCTGTGATACTGCCTAGGCTGTAAATATGCGAACTATTGTAATTCATATATTATTATGTCACAACTAAGGAAATATTTGGAGAGGGAATTACAGTTCTGACCTTTCCCAATGTTACTGTCATTATCTCACACACAGCAAAGGACGTGAAGGAGCAGTTGGGTGAAATGGGTAGCTTTTTGAAAAGAGAGTATAAGGTGAACATTAACAGGCAATGGTAAGTGACTGTAGTCGACTTAATTTAGGTGATTCAGAACAAATCTGATTACTAAATGTGAAAATAGAATGCATAGCGAACACTACGGATATTGACAAATAACTGGTGGCCTAAGTTTTACAGTAACTCGCAGTAAAAGATATGATTGGTTTAATTTATAGCTCAGAACAGGTTGGCATTACCACAGTGAACTAAATAACTAAGAAAGCCAATCCTGCTTAAGCAGGACGAGTCACTGGGAGGATAAAGCATTCCTAACACGACCTATCTATAGATGAAAAACCATCTAAATACTAAGACTAACAAGTCATGTAGCGATAAGGTACGTGGAGACGGATAGGAATAGAAGGTAAATAAAATAAAAGAATAAATAATTGCAATTATTCGTAGTGTTCGCTATGCATGCTATTTTCCCTTAACATGTTGATTACCATTGAGTTTTGTATCAAGTTATTTTTGATACTGTGATAACTACTTGTCTTACCATCTGTGATACTGCCTAGGCTGTAAATATGCGAACTATTGTAATTCATATATTATTATGTCACATTTTACTTTAAATGAATAATTGGGTCTCATATACACAAGGAGGTCCCTCATCATTATTTAAAAGAATGAAGTGTTTTGTTTGTATGGAGCTCTTGAATGTATGCTGTCTAGTGCTGATCATTTTAATGATTTTACATGCTCCATAGTAAATCTGTCATGTAAAATAGTTTTATGAATAACAAATGTGTACACATGTTTTAATCTATTGTCCTAGATATACAGAGAGGTTTGGTTTAATGCTACTAACAATATATACAAATGTTTTAGCATATTTGCGCTGGATGTACACATAGATTTCATTTAAAGTTATTATTTCCATTATTTTCAAGTTTAAGAGCTATTATGAAACTTCAAATATACACTCTTATATCACCACAGGTATACCCCTTGTTATGCAGGGGCCTCAAGATGGCAATATTGACCTGCCGAAACTGGTAGCATTTGAGATATAAAATAAAATAAAGCGAAATATATGAAGTTTTTTGAATCGAGAACTATATACCAGCCAATGTCCTCCGACCATAATGGACCGACAAAGATTTTGTATGAGGTTGGTGTTGGAGGAATGGCTATGAAAATACAGACAAGCATAAGACCCTATAACTTATTACTAGGACACCAACAATGTCCTGGCTGTATTTTTAGGTTCAAAATCAAAATGTCAAATTCCATTTGTTACACCACGAAAAGCACTTGACTGTAGTTTTGGTACAATCAGAATACTCACACCTACACTGTGCTATCATGCGGCAGCATACTGAATCCAGAGGATTTCACCTATCCGGCTGCACGTTACCACACTTTGTCCGCCCCGGTAGCTGAGTGGTCAGTGCGACGGAATGTTATGCGAAGGGGCCTGGGTTCGATTCCGGGCTGGGACGGAGATTTGCACCAGGCAAATGGTCTCCCGGACGAGAGTTCCTAGCTGCACGACATTTCATTTCATTTCATCTGTGGGGAAAAGGCATCTACTCCAAAGAATAATGCAACATCGACTGAAGTTGATGAAGTTATAACCGAATCGCCACTGCTCGGTACTTTAGGAATTACGATTACAAACAAAGTTCGGTTAACTTTATATATTTTTATGGAGTAAACTAATTTTTAATTAGCATAGTTAGTGGAAAATTTGGGAAAAAGTTCTCAAAGTATGTCATTAATAAAAATAACCAAAGGTCTCCAGTTCCTCACCAGAACGAGAATAATTATACTCGTAAGGAATCTTACGTAAGAACAGTTACTGGTGTCATGACGTAGGAACAGTACCTAATGCAATATTTAGAATACTTCACACCACACATGCCACAGTAGACAAATAATAATCAAATTGCAAACACATACAACATATATTAATTTTCGAGGATCAATTAAAGTAAGATTGTTTACTGGATGTGGACAGAACATTTTAATTTTACTCACCATAATACTCACTGTCGTAATTGTAGCAAGCAGAAATATTGTTTGAATTTACTCATTGGTAAGGACTGCCATTTACCTAGCAGTTACTCTCATATTTCTTTGTAATAAAAGTTATAAATTATGCCACAAGCTATAAATTAGAGACTGTGCTTTGACAGTGAAATTCAGTGTCCATGCTACCAATTTTTTATTGTGAAAATTCCTCTATTTTTAGCAAATCAATTAATACTGGCTTTTGCATTATTCTATTGTGACATTATCCGTACTGCAGCCCAAGATTACATTATTACATAATTGTCAAAAAGCTGGAAAAATTACGTTTCGATAATCTAATAAATTAATGTTCACTTGATTTTCAGTTCATTTTATGATTATCTCAGTTCGCACAAAGGGATGCGATGGATAATACTTGGCTAACGACTTATGAAAATTATTTACATGACAATATGCACGAAAACAATGTTATTTAAGCAATAAACTTCCGACGATGCTGGCCAGCCTATTACAATTTTAGTTATAAAAAGTCTAGATGTTACTTCACTTTATGATGTCGAATTGTCGAGCGGCATCATTTAGCGCTAAAATAGGACAAAGGCTGATCTTCTTGCCATACATTAGCCAATAACAAGGATCCACTCTTGACGTTATGTGAATTACTCTTGCTGCATTTGTACTGTGCTCAATAAATGCCATGCACATAGCTTGTCCATATTAAACATCCGCCAAAACAACCATTTCAGTTATCGCTGCTCTGCGCTTCGGAAACAGACTTTTTATCTCCGCACTTTTGCATAGCCACACCGGCGAATACACACAACCAACGACAACAACGGTCTCCTTGTGACTCCGAACTGCTACTTTCTTGGCGCGCTCGCACGTTCAACGATAACGCATTTACACTTTATTATACTCTTTGACAATAGCTTTTCCCTGACTGGGCCAGCGTGTCTACTTACAAAATGTCAACATTCCATGCGTATTCTCTTTCTTAAGTAACAAATGGCCTTTGTAAGTTGACAACATATTCACAAGAATAATATTCAGCAGAACTAATAAAACAAACTTCGTAAAACACGTAAAACATTACAGGATGTTTGAAAAAGAACTCTCTAGTTTTAAGTATAATTTTAATGGGGAAGTTAATGAAAAAATACGTCAGTGAGTACGTATCATGAAAGAGTATTCCTTCAAGTTTTTTTTTTTTTTAATGTTAGTGGACTTCAACGTGGGATCCATTTGTTGCCCTGCACACGTTGAGAGGATATTCCATTTCTCGCCACGTATTTAGCAAATTTCATGTGTAACTGTCCCAACCGCCGTTTCTTTCCTGTAAATGATTGATGTCTCTGATCTTTTCACTATACACAACATTTTTTGTATGCACGCAAAAGAAAAAATCCAGTGGGGTTAAGTATGGGCTCTGTGGTGGAAGAGGTATTGGGGCCAGGCCTGCCTATCCACCTTCCTGGAAAGCAAGTGTCAATAGCTGCACACACATGGTTACTGTAATGAGGTGAGGTGCCATCTTGTTGGGAAAACACAAGCCCCTTTTCCACCTCAATATAGTCCATTTAGGGAAAGACATTCTCTGTCAGCCGGCCGGTGTGGCCGTGCGGTCTAGGCGCTTCAGTCTGGAACCGCGTGACCGCTCCAGTCGCAGGTTCGAATCCTGCCTCGGGCATGGATGTGTGATGTCCTTAGGTTAGTTAGGTTTAAGTAGTTCTAAGTTCTAGGGGACTGATGACCACCGATGTTAAGTCCCATAGTGCTCAGAGCCATTTGAACCATTTGAACCATTCTCTGTCAACATGTCGCAGTAAACGTCCCCGTTCACAGTTTTTTCTACAAAAATGAAAGGACCAATCACATGATCTTCCATCAAACAGCACCAGATATTAACTTTGGGATAGTCACGTTGATGCTGAATAACTTGATGTGGATGCTCTGCCCCCCCCCCCCCCCAAATTCTACAGTTATGACGATTAACTGTTCCACTGAGATGAATTGTAGACTCAACGTACACATTGTTGCTGAGTTGCTTTGCACTGCACTGCACGCAAACCTGGACTGAACTGGAGGAACAGAGGAAAAAAACAGCACTGGTGCCGTGTCAAGGACAAGCAGGCCTGCCAACTGCAGTGGAGCCAAACTTGGAGAGATGATGAATCAAACACCACAGACTAGTATGTCACTTTGTACAGATTCTAGGATACATTAAAACTAGGTAGTTCTTTTTCAAACAGACTGCATGATCATCCACAGAGTTGTGTTGTTATAACCAGACATAATAGTTTTTTCCTGACTGCTCAATTTTAACATTTTACATGAATGAAATTATTATTTCCTGTGCACCAGGTCAACCTTTGATATCGAGTGGCCACGTAAACTGGAAGAAAGGTAAGCCTAATAACGTATTGTTCCCCGATTCTCCAGAAGGCCAGGACTGTGGGGCTATTTACAACGACGGAACCATCAACGACGTCAGGTGCAACGTGGAGAGGCTGTTTGTGTGCGAGCAGAGTCTCTAGTGCTTCTAGGGACTCACTCTTTCGTATTCTGCCGTCAGCGGTGAAATAGTGAAACTTCGACAACTGTGGCCGGCTGCAAATTATGGAGGAGACAAACAGCGAGTCAGATTTCTTTTTTCACCAACAGGAAGAAGTTACAACGCAAAATATAAAATAAAAATGGTTTCTATTTCTGTTGGCATTAATTATTCCTGTAAAGAGCCAATGAAAACGTGTGTGGAACTTGCATTCATTATCACTATGATTTGTATCAAAACTCTCATGTTTAAATTGACATTTTGGTGTATTTACCTCCTATGTTAGATTAAAAGTTTTATTCCCATGTTTATTCTTTCATTATCTACGTATTCAAACTCTACTTAGAATGTCAAAACAAGGCAAATTTATGTTATTGAAGCGTTCGGTTCCTGGATGAGTTGGCAGCAAGTACTTTAACTCACATGCTTGCTAGCAGCCAGTATAATTAATCCTCCAATAACCCATAGAAAAAATGCATTGTCATGAATTTTTGTTTTTATACATTGGTAATAATTCTGTGTGCCAATAACTACAAACACTCGTAATTTGAAAGATGTGTACGGGAATTGATGTTAGACTAGATTTCTACCAAGTATCATTAGTATCTGCGGTGTGAAAATAGTAAAGAAGATGGCGACTATTCCAACTCATCATGCCCTTTGCCTAATATTAGAAAAATTAGATTTCTACAGTCAGAATAATTCTGAACTTGGTACTGAATGTCTCTAAAATGGAATGTAGCGGCAATATTTTGTTTAATGCAGTCTGTCACACACAGGAAGAAAATATTTATAGAAAGCTATTTGCTTACAACTGGTAAAAATTCTACAAATGCTAACACAATAAAGCAATCGCGTGCGATAGGCGGTCGTGATCTGAGCTACTTCGTCCATCTCGGTGCTTGCAGATGTAATCACATGAGCTCGTGTAGCGGAGAATCGAACAAAACTGGGTAGGAGGGTCAAACCGGGTACCTCGCAAATTTTGTGACGGGTGGTTCTGTCTAGCGGTTGAACACTGGTACTAACAGCGGCAGCCATTTCATGCAGTTGGAGAGAACAAAAGCAGCAGAGAAGCACGTTTTCTTATTTCTATGAATTTTTAAAGTATTAAGCTGTAAATTTTTCAATTTTGTTCGGTTTGTTTAATGAGTCTGAAGCAGTATAACATTGTCTAAAGATAGAGGTAAGTGCATATCTTGATTAAGTATATTTAACTGCATATTTCGACGTTCTTTTCATACTCCTGCAGCTGGTGACGCCATTTTGAAGTCAACAAGTCGCTGTTGGGTCAAACCGGGTATCTAAGTATGGGTCAGAACAGGGTGAGAGGTTCCATGCCCTCTTTTGCATGTCACCTCTCAATTTCATCAATTTTATTGATGTTCTATGTCATTGCACAGTGGTATCAGACCGAATAAGGTTATTGTAAGGAGAGTATTAGTACTGAGAGCTCAAAATACTTTTCACTTGATTCCTACGCATGTTGGGTTACTTCCCTGGGTGGTCAGTGCGCGGAGAGCATCGGAGGACGCGGCACACTGCGTTTCCGGTTGGGGGCTACATTTCTCTGAATACTGAGAGGGTCGTACAATGGGCTTAAGCGCCTGGCGGAACGACTGACGTCATCGAGTTTCACCTATTTTATGCAGCGCGTAACGACCTGCGAGACGTCTGAGTATCGCTGCAGTTTATGTGTTTACCATTCCGGTGCGTCTGAAACGAAGACTCCTGCCACAACTGACTGCAGTGTCCTCTTGATTCTCAGAATACTTGTGGACTGTGCCCTGCTGGGTGCGACTGTCTGGCGCCAGACGGCCAGTGGTCTAGGCATGTTGTTTTCACAGCCGGTCAAACGGCACGTTCAGTGCCTTCAGCTGAATAGCAGAGGTGTGATTGGTCAACTTAAACTCAGGCTAGTTCACGTCATAAAGCCCTGCTCGAAATTGGAGGCAACGGTCGCTATTGGCGCGAATAGTGTTCTGAGACAGTGTGGGGGAATTTGGGAATCTGAACTGAATGCTGACTCGCGGTTTTCGCTGATGGTAGGGAGTTGAGCAATGCTGGCTTTACTCTTGCATTGTTCGGGCGCAGGTATTCGGGATCGGATCTTCGTCAGAGTCGGACGGTCTTGCGACTTAGTCGCACCTATTTTCGGCAGAATTTAGAATTCTCGGACAACCTTCGACGCTAGGGGTTGAAACAGAGTTGCTGCACACCTAAAGTCTGGGCCTACATCATCAGAAAGCTGCCTACCGACGACCTGCTACAAATTTCAGGATTGATGAAATATTTTGCGGCTCCGGCATTGTAGGTCCTATTAATTTTATACTGAAGTCCTCAGTAGCACGCGGGCTCGCTTTGCCACAAGTCCACCTTGCTTGTTTCTCGTAAGCTCTGACTACTAATCGCGATACTGCAATATAGTCGAGAGAGTAATATTTGATTGATTAGGACCTCCAGTCATTATCGTCAAACTATTGCATCACAGAGAGTAGGAGCCCTTGTTCTCGAGCCAACTCTTATTCGCATAGTAGTACAGAATACCCTATCATTTAACCTACTGTCTGTGTCGATAATCATGTGCCTTTATGTTCTGATGTATAATAAATCTCATTTCAATATTTAACCCACATATCATTTTGTAGATATATGCAGAATCCCATTTCCTGTTGTTTATTATGATAAATTTCTCTTTTCTTCTGAGTAGATTACGATTTTTATTAAATTATTGTGAGTGTGCACTCCTTATTTTACCAACTAGCAAGGTCCACCATCATTTCCCTTCGTTACCGATGTGCACATAATTAATTAGGTGGTAGGTAAGGAGGGGGTCGAGGGCATGTCTCGTTCTCATGTCAAATTCGTCAGAATTAAAGAGGTACAAACTCTTCTCCTCCCCGGCACCTCGCATAATACGGCGACCCTTGCCTCGGTTATTTCCTGTAACTGCTGAGACGCTGTCAGAACTTGAACGGTAACTTTTCTGATTAAAGAAAAACACCATAATTACTTTTCTTTGATGTAATTAGAATTCGCGTTAGAAACATTTTGCGGCGGGCATGTAATAGCCATTGATTTTGTTTATTTATTTTGTAATTTCATGTTGTTTCGTTTTGGGGGAATGTTGCTAATGTTTCTGGGTTCTGTACCACATCACGTTTCGTTGAAACTGACAGCGTTGCTTCAGCGTTGAAATTATTTTGGAGGGGTTGTCTTACCAACAGTTTTAGGTTAAATTCATTTTTTTTAGTACTAGGAGTGGACTATTGCAACTTTTGGGTCAAAGGTTGTATGTAGTTTTCGCTGTTACATTTTTTGTTGTTGATGAAGTTCCGTGAATGAATGTTCACTCGTAGCGGAGCGCGACTGTTGTCGAACGCATCTCAAATAAATAGACTGCACACGTTGGAGCAGTATCAGGGTAGTTGCCAGATGAAGAAATGTTGAGTTTTCCTACGGGACGGGAGGTGTAGAACACAGACAATAGACGCGAATCGGAAGCAGACCGAGAGCAGGAGGATATGAGCGGTGAAATGAGTGAGAAAGAAATGGAGGTAGAAGTGAATAGACATGTGGAGGATCTTGTTTATATAAATAAGAACACACCGAGGAAAATTCGGCCACGGCAATATAACAGTGCTCAAGTGTCTAGAGTAAAATCACCAATTCTTGAAGACGGGCATAGTCAGCCGAACGATTAATTGTTAGGGATTTTGACGGTGGTAAAGGACATAAAGCAGAACCTAGAAAGGAGAATGGACGAAGTAGAGAACAAGGTACCTGCGGTTGTGAACGAAGTCAAGAGTGAAACAGCTGTGGTCGGTAAGACGATTGTCGAGGCGAAGAAAAGGGCCGTTGAAGCCAAGAAGGATGCAGAGTTAGCAAGGGTAGAAGCAGCTGGCGCCAAAAAACTGGCAAAAATCGCAAATTGTCTTCGAACATTATGAATTACCTCGAAGACAACGGTCTATTGACACAAAGTCAACATGCGTTTAGAAAACATCGTTCTTGTGAAACACAAGTAGCTCTTTATTGTGTAGACAAGGGATTTCAGATCATTCCGTATTTATGGATTTCCGGAAGGCTTTTGACACTGTACCACACAAGCAGCTTGTAGTGAAATTGCGTACTCATGGAATATCGTCTCAGTTATGTGACTGGATTTGTAATTTCTTGTGAGAGAGGTCACAGTTCGTAGTAAATGACGGAAAGTCATCGAGTAAAACAGTTCCCCAAGGTACAGTTATAGGCCCTTTGCTGTTCCTTATCTATATAAACGGTTTGGGAGACAATCTGAGCAGCCCTTTTAGGCTGTTTGCAGATGCCGCTGTCGTTTATCGACTGTTAAAATCATCAGAAGATCAAAACAAATTGTAAAACGATTTAGAAAAGATATCTGAATGGTGCGAAAATTCGCAGTTAACCCTAAATAATGAAAAGTGTGAGGTCACCTACATGAGTGCTAAAAGGAATTCGTTAAACTTCGGTTTCACGATAAATCAGTGTAATCTAAAAGCGGTAAATTCAACTAAATACCTGTTGTTGTTGTTGTGGTCTTCAGTCCTGAGACTGGTTTGATGCAGCTCTCCATGCTACTCTATCCTGTGCAAGCTTCTTCATTTCCCAGTACTTACTGCAACGTACATCCTTCTGAATCTGCTTAGTGTATTCATCTCTTGGTCTCCCTCTACGATTTTTACCCTCCACGCTGCCCTCCAATGTTAAATTTGTGATCCCTTGATGCCTCAAAACATGTCCTACCAACCGATCCCTTCTTCTAGTCAAGTTGTGCCACAAACTTCTCTTCTCCCCAATCCTATTCAATACCTCCTCATTAGTTACGTGATCTACCCACCTTATCTTCAGCATTCTTCTGTAGCACCACATTTCGAAAGCTTCTATTCTCTTCTTGTCCAAACTAGTTATCGTCCATGTCTCACTTCCATACATGGCTACACTCCATACAAATACTTTCAGAAATGACAACCTGACGCCTAAATCTATACTCGATGTTAACAAATTTCTCTTCTTGAGAAACGATTTCCTTGCCATTGTCAGTCTACATTTTATATCCTCTCTACTTCGACCATCATCGGTTATTTTACTCCCTAAATAGCAAAACTCCTTTACTACTTTAAGTGTCTCATTTCCTAACCTAATTCCCTCAGCATCACCCGATTTAATTTGACTACATTCCATTATCCTCGTTTTGCTTTTGTTGATGTTCATCTTATATCCTCCTTTCAAGACACTGTCCATTCCGTTCAACTGCTCTTCCAAGTCCTTTGCTGTCTCAGACAGAATTACAATGTCATCGGCGAACCTCAAAGTTTTTACTTCTTCTCCATGAATTTTAATACCTACTCCGAATTTTTCTTCTGTTTCCTTTACTGCTTGCTCAATATACAGATTGAATAACATCGGGGAGAGGCTACAACCCTGTCTCACTCCTTTCCCAACCACTGCTTCCCTTTCATGCCCCTCGACTCTTATAACTGCCATCTGGTTTCTGTACAAATTGTAAATAGCCTTTCGCTCCCTGTATTTTACCCCTGCCACCTTCAGAATTTGAAAGAGAGTATTCCAGTCAACATTGTCAAAAGCTTTCTCTAAGTCTACAAATGCTAGAAACGTAGGTTTGCCTTTTCTTAATCTTTCTTCCAAGATAAGTCGTAAGGTCAGGATTGCCTCACGTGTTCCAACATTTCTACGGAATCCAAACTGATCTTCCCCGAGGTCCGCTTCTACCAGTTTTTCCATTCGTCTGTAAAGAATTCGCGTTAGTATTTTGCAGCTGTGACTTATTAAACTGATAGTTCGGTAATTTTCACATCTGTCAACACCTGCTTTCTTTGTGATTGGAATTATTATATTCTTCTTGAAGTCTGTGGGTATTTCGCCTGTCTCATACATCGTGCTCAGCAGATGGTAGAGTTTTGTCAGGACTGGCTCTCCTAAGGCCGTCAGTAGTTCCAATGGAATGTTGTCTACTCCAGGGGCCTTGTTTCGACTCAGGTCTTTCAGTGCTCTGTCAAACTCTTCACGCAGTATCGTATCTCCCATTTCATCTTCATCTACATCCTCTTCCATTTCCATAATATTGTCCTCAAGTACATCTCCCTTGTATAAAACCTCTATATACTCCTTCCACCTTTTTGCCTTCCCTTCTTTGCTTAGAACTGGGTTGCCATCTGAGCTCGTGATATTCATACAAGTGGTTCTCTTCTCCCCAAAGGTCTCTTTAATTTTCCTGTAGGCAGTATCTATCTTACCCCTAGTGAGACAAGCCTCTACATCCTTACATTTGTCCTCTAGCCATCCCTGCTTAGCCATTTTGCACTTCCTGTCGATTTCCTAGGTATTTCCTAGGTATTTCCTAGGTATTACAATTACGGACAACTTAAACTGGAAGGAACACATAGAAAATGTTGTGGGGAAGGCTAAACAAGGACTTCGTTTTATTGGCAGGACTCTTGAAAAATGTAACAGACCCACTAAGGAGACTGCCTACACTAGGCTTGTCCGTCCTCTTTTAGAATACTGCTGCGCGATGTCGTATCCTTACCAGATAGGACCGACGGAGTACATCGAAAACGTTCCAAGAAGGGCAGCACGTTTTGTATTATCGCGAAATATGGTAGAGAGTGTCACTGAAATGATACAGGATTTGGGCTGGACATCATTAAAAAAAAGGCATTTTTCTTTGAGATGGAAGCTTATCACGAAATTCGAACCACCAGCTTTCTCCTCCGAATGCGAATATATTTTGTTGACACCGACCTACATAGGGAGATACGATCACCACGATAAAATAAGGGTAATCAGAGCTCGTACGGAAAGATATAGATGTTCGTTCTTTCCGCTCGCTATACGAGATTGGAATAATAGACAATTGTGTTCGATGAATCCTATGCCAGACACTTAAATGTGATTTGTAGAGTATTCATGTAGATGTAGATGTAGAGTACCAAATAAACCTAAAGAACCAAAGTGTCATTAAACGTATTTCTATAAGTAGGATACAGAACATTAAAATATCTCTTAGAAAAGTGGTAGCAAAACCAGCACGTTTTGTACAGCGTTCACAGCAAGTTGTGGGGCCCTTTCTGACCACCACATAAAAATGTAGAAAAGTACAAATTTCGTTGATTGTCGTGGACATTCACTCGCATCATATTTTTCAAATATACGACGTTTTCGTCCCGTTACAAACTTCTAGGGATTTTAGAGGGAAATGAGTACATAATATTTAGAATATGAATCCATGTCCGGAAATGTACTGTTTTCGTTCTACGATGGTTTCGGTTCACTTGTGTAAAGTGTCCACGGCTGCTGAGGTAAAGAGAAAAGTATGAGAATTACTTGTCCTGGTATGCAACAGAGTAGACAGGTTCACGTGTACTACGTCAGACGATGACGTGATGTCACTTAATGTCGTGTGCAAAGTTTGATTTACGATACTTCTGTAGAGGCAGAGGAAGATCTGCTGGTAGCAGTTCCGGCCGCTCTGCTAGAAACTGAGGACACCAGGTTCCCGTTCAAAATATTTTGTAACTCATTCCTCTTTGCAAATCCTAGGTCTGTAACGGAAATTTCCGAATACCCTGCAGATGTCTAAGAAGGCTCCTGAATCTGAAAATATGAATATGACATTTTTGGAGAAAAGTCGTATTCACTATTAAAACCTAAATTTTTGGGTTGAGTTTTACTAACAAATTTTAAACAGTTACCGAATCTGATACAAGAAATTCATATTTTTGCATCGCCGGATCATCTGTTTGGAAATAGACACACTTAAATCCTCTGGCTACTACTATGTGAGATTTGTCAGACTACTGAAGTTCACCGGCATACAACCAAGCGCTGTTGCCTCCACAAGAAACACAAAAAGTCATTGAAATTATGTCAACAAAGTCAAAAAAATGGCTCTGAGCACTATGGGACTTAACAGCTGTGGTCATCAGTCCCCTAGAACATAGAACTACTTAAACCTAACTAACCTAAGGACTTCACACACATCCATGCCCGACGCAGGATTCTAACCTGCGACAGTAGCAGTCGCGCGGTTCCGGACTGCGCGCCTAGAACCGCGAGACTACCGCGGCCGGCGTCAACAAAGTCACATTATCAAACGTCGAACGATAGTCTCCTATAACGTTACGGTTCTAAAATCACTTAAAAGATTTAGTTCTAACGTGTGATATAAGAGATATGAAAATATTAACTAATGCGACTTAATTTTTCGGTTTATTATTCGCATCTTAATTAAGTTTGCTATCGTAAGTGTTCATTGTCACTCACGTGGATGTATGTCTTTATGCATAACTGTGGATACAAGATAAAATGTTTTAAGTTATAAATAATAAAAAGGACACAGAAAAACAACGATTCCTTCCATGAAAGGCGTATGTTTTTTGATTTCGATACATTACCAATCTGCAGTGGCGTAGCGTGAGGGGAGACTCTGAGACTTAGTCTCCCCTGTATTCGTGCTTAAAAAAGATGCAATAGTAATTCATAAAAAAATGTAAACAACTTTCTACTAAGAGCTCTAAATGTGCGAAGACATCAGTTTTGTAGCCCACGCTGCACCCTGAGTATTGGCGTATCTGCCTGCTTCAGGCTCGACTTCTCTCAGTCTCTGCCTCCCTTCCCTTACCTGGCTGTGTTAGAGGCATTCTCGGCTCCCCTTCACTCCCCCTCTTCCACGAAGGCCAGTGCGCTGCACTTGTTAGCAGGTATCGAGACTAGTCTCTGCCGCCTCTATGCTAGCTTTTAACACGGAAATGAACAGTCGCGCGATTTGTGTTCGTAGTCATTCTTGTGTGATTTTAGTGCATATTTTCGTTGTGTCGCCAACATGAGTGAGCCAGCAACTGAACACCTTATAGAATTTTTATTAAAAACGCCTATTCCTACATTAACGTACGAAAAAAAGTGCGAATTGAAGGACAAACGACCTACTCTTATACTCAGTGTAGTTTTAAGTGAAGCCAAACAAAAACGCACTTTTCAGACAGCCTGGTACGAAAAGTATGCTTGGCAGACTGCGAATGCAGTTAATAACAGATTATATTGTTATATATGTCTTCTGTTTGGTAGTGAAAAGGAATGATGCAATGAGGTCATTTGTACAATAAAGAACTTTGATAGGAAAGCACAAAAGCATCAGATATCAAAACGTCACCTGCAGAACAAAGAATCATTTCAGTTATTGGGCAAAAGTAGAATGAGAACGCCATTTCTGAAGCCGCTCGTCTGATAGCAATAAAATACGACAAAGAAGTTGCATCCAGCAGGAGACTATTGGCTCGTCTTATTCAGGCAATTGTATTTCTTTGTAAACAAGAACTAGCCTTTCGCGGCCATCGAGAAGACGAATCTTCCAGCAACAAAGGTAACTATCTGCAATTGTTGGATTTACTAGCCCAAGGAGAGCAGTTAATCCGAGAGCATCTGTCATCATCTTCAACCTTTAAAGGAACTTCTCCAGATATACAGAATGATCTAATAGAAATCATAACTCAGGCAGTTAATGAGAAAATAAAATCTGAAATTCAGAACTGCAGTTTCATTTCGATTCAGGCTGATGAAACATTAGACGAGTCATGCAAGAGTCAAATCAGTATAATATTCAGGTACTGTATTGCAGACAAAATTGAGGAAAGATTCGTTGGATTTTACGGTGTTTCTGGAGATAGAACTGCTGAAGGTTTGTCAAACATTATTCATGCGGTATTGAAAGAACGGAATGTGGAAGGAAAAGTGGTTATTCAAACATATGATGGCGCTTCAGTAATGGCTGGCAGAGAAAGAGGACTACAACAATTGGTGAAGCAGTTCTGTCACTCTGCGCTGTTTATTCATTGTTACGCACACCAACTGCATTTGGTACTGTTACATTCCTCCAAAATCATACGAGAAGTACGCATGTTTGTAAGTGATCTTACTGCATTCCATTCGTTTTTCAGCAAATCATCAAAACGAACAGTATTGCTAAGTGAGAAAGGATTTAAACTGCCTCATGCAAGCAACACTCGCTGGAACTTTCGTTCCAGGGCAGTTTCAACAACATCTAGTAATTTCTCAGAGCTACACTCCTGGAAATTGAAATAAGAACACCGTGAATTCATTGTCCCAGGAAGGGGAAACTTTATTGACACATTCCTGGGGTCAGATACATCACATGATCACACTGACAGAACCACAGGCACATAGACAAAGGCAACAGAGCATGCACAATGTCGGCACGAGTACAGTGTATATCCACCTTTCGCAGCAATGCAGGCTGCTATTCTCCCATGGAGACGATCGTAGAGATGCTGGATGTAGTCCTGTGGAACGGCTTGCCATGCCATTTCCACCTGGCGCCTCAGTTGGACCAGCGTTCGTGCTGGACGTGCAGACCGTGTGAGTCGACGCTTCATCCAGTCCCAAACATGCTCAATGGGGGACAGATCCGGAGATCTTGCTGGCCAGGGTAGTTGACTTACACCTTCTAGAGCACGTTGGGTGGCACGGGATACATGCGGACGTGCATTGTCCTGTTGGAACAGCAAGTTCCCTTGCCGGTCTAGGAATGGTACAACGATGGGTTCGATGACGGTTTGGATGTACCGTGCACTATTCAGTGTCCCCTCGACGATCACCAGTGGTGTACGGCCAGTGTAGGAGATCGCTCCCCACACCATGATGCCGGGTGTTGGCCCTGTGTGCCTCGGTCGTATGCAGTCCTGATTGTGGCGCTCACCTGCACGGCGCCAAACACGCATACGACCATCATTGGCACCAAGGCAGAAGCGACTCTCATCGCTGAAGACGACACGTCTCCATTCGTCCCTCCATTCACGCCTGTCGCGACACCACTGGAGGCGGGCTGCACGATGTTGGGGCGTGAGCGGAAGACGGCCTAACGGTGTGCGGGACCGTAGCCCAGCTTCATGGAGACGGTTGCGAATGGTCCTCGCCGATACCCCAGGAGCAACAGTGTCCCTAATTTGCTGGGAAGTGGCGGTGCGGTCCCCTACGGCACTGCGTAGGATCCTACGGTCTTGGCGTGCATCCGTGCGTCGCTGCGGTCCGGTCCCAGGTCGACGGGCGCGTGCACCTTCCGCCGACCACTGGCGACAACATCGATGTACTGTGGAGACCTCACGCCCCACGTGTTGAGCAATTCGGCGGTACGTCCACCCGGCCTCCCGCATGCCCACTATATGCCCTCGCTCAAAGTCCGTCAACTGCACATACGGTTCACACGTCCACGCTGTCGCGGCATGCTACCAGTGTTAAAGACTGCGATGGAGCTCCGTATGCCACGGCAAACTGGCTGACACTGACGGCGGCGGTGCACAAATGCTGCGCAGCTAGCGCCATTCGACGGCCAACACCGCGGTTCCTGGTGTGTCCGCTGTGCCGTGCGTGTGATCATTGCTTGTACAGCCCTCTCGCAGTGTCCGGAACAAGTATGGTGGGTCTGACACACCGGTGTCAATGTGTTCTTTTTTCCATTTCCAGGTGTGTATATAGTGTTTTTAATTATATATTTGATGATACAGACTCTCAGTGGGACCCAGAATCTTTGAGCTGGGCTGTGGGAATGAAACGACGGATGGATGATCCTACGTTTGTCTAATTGCTTTGCTTCTACCGAGGGTGCTTTGTTTATGTTGATCATCTCTTTAACGTTCTTCAGTCAAAATCTGTCAGTATAACATTCTGCCATGACGAAATAAGAACTGTTTTGAGAAACTTACGACCGTTAAGAACGGAAACATTAGTTGATGAATGCATTAAATCCAGCTTGTGTTTGGATTCTCTCAGGGCACTAACTTACGAGATACTGGATTTTCAAATTTTTCAGATGGAAAGAAGGTTTCAAGACTTCCCCAGATTCAGTTTGTTGAACTTTTGAACGAAAAGTGCTTCCCGAACTATCAAAAACATTTCCCAAAGTTGAAATTGCTTCAATTGTTAGAACAGTGCCCTTTTTTCAAACAAGAGCAACTTGAAAATGAGCTGTGTAACATATACGCTGATGAGAAAAAACACTTATCTTCAAGAATCCTCTTAAAGTACATAGTCAACAATGATTTAGACTCTGTTTATGAAGAAACAACTGGCTGTTTGACCCTACCCGCAACTACAGCAAGCAGTCAACGAAGCATGAGTACTCTTAAACGAGTGAAGAATTATTGAAGGAATTCAGTGTCTAACATCCGACTGTCGTGTTTGAGCACGTTAGCAATAGAAAAGACACTACTTGGAGAGCTATCCAGTGATCAGATCTTTATAGACCGTGTTAGAGACTTATTCGAGGAAAGAAAAGAGAGGCGCGTTGCACTTGTGTACAAGAAAATATAAGAACTTCTTCTCTTGCTGCTGGAGTTCTATAAATTTGTCATCGTTTTTTGAACAAGTTAGTTATTATTATTATTAGTGGCGGTGGTAGTGGTAGTAGTAGTAGTAGTTGATGTTATTGTTTTATTTGGTGCATTTTGTTTCATTTGTTTAAATTATTGTTTATTGTACCATTTTGTCTCCCTATAATAACTGCAGGGTCTCCCCAACCTTTACCACGACGCTACGCCACTGCCAATCTGTAAGCTCAACAGTGACTAAGATGCTTAAAAGTATTTCTTTCTGCCTGCTTTGTACGAAACGCAGATCACATAACATTCTTTCCGGTACAGTCGTTTGTTTACACAAAACGGATACTACACGAGACAACCAGAGGACACTGCCCTGTATGGTTATCAGTCAAGATGCAAATTAACACCGTGAGAGTACAAATATCAGGAAACGCGTTGTTAGAAATGACATAGCATTTAATGTTCGTCATCTCAAATTCATTATAATGAACAAAATTTAAAAAGCAGATTTCAACTTCATATTACCTTCTGAAAATTTCTTTTCTGAAACAGGATCCCGATATCATCACCAGAAACATTCGCCTCAGTTATCTAACAATGAAGGACGCAGATGGCTGTTATGTGATTTTATTTTAGTGATTACAAAACCAAATCGAAAGAACTTATTGGATTTTCCCGACAGCTCGTCTAGGATACGCGAATGAGCAAATAAAAGAATTTTCGAACAGGCTGCATTCTAGCTCCTGGAAGTCAGTATTCTCATCGAGAATGAAGTATCCTTCGTTACCAGAAAATCATGAGCCAGCTGCGTGCGTGTAGATCGCTAGTCTGTTGGAATTATTATGACTTTATATGCTCAACGCCTCAGTTCGATCCACATATTAGAAAACAAATTTCAATAAGCACGAACTTTCGCTTCACCTCTGGGAACAACAAGTGAATAGCGAAGGCTTGCACCTTTTCTTCCAAATCCACATTAAACATGATGTCCCTTCCCTACCGACGAGAAGAGAGTGGATGTAGGGTGGAAAGTCGCGGCAAGTTTAAACGCTATCAGCAGTAACCGTTCTTACACCACAAATTTTACTTTATTAATAAACCAATCGACGTAAGATCACAAAGCACTCATTTCTTATTACATTTGTACCTGAGATGTTGGAAATACATGTGATGTATTGGAATTTAAAGAGAGCTCTGTTCTTTCGCGGGTTTGACCTCTTCGGGGTGATACAGTTTCATCTTTTCGTGCAAACTGTTCGAGGTCTCCACGGAACGCACGTGTCTGTGTTCGAATCCTGGTCCTGCTCAAAAATTAACTTCATGTAACATGAGCACAGAAGACTACAGGTAAATATAATCTTGGTTTCTAACGTTTCTTCGTGCGTTGTCAACAATCTCGATTAGTGCCAGTAAGACACGGAACTTTTCATCAGTTCGTTTCCAGTTCAGACATGCGCCCATGTCGCTAATGCTAAAAGAAACCGTTATTTGACCTCTATTTGTGTCTATAAATCAATGGCGACAGGTTCTGTGTTCACACACACATGACTCTGAGCGCTATGGTACTTAACATCTGCCCGCATCTCGTGGTCGTGCGGTAGCGTTCTCGCTTCCCACGCCCGGGTTCCCGGGTTCGATTCCCGGCGGGGTCAGAGATTTTCTCTGCCTCGTGATGGCTGGGTGTTGTGTGCTGTCCTTAGGTTAGTTAGGTTTAAGTAGTTCTAAGTTCTAGGGGACTGATGACCATAGATGTTAAGTCCCATAGTGCTCAGAGCCATTTGAACCAACTTAACATCTATGGTCATTAGTCCCCTAGAACTTAGAACTACTTAAACCTAACTAACCTAAGGACATCACACAACACCCAGTCATCACGAGGCGTGCTGTGTTGAAATGCGGGTAAGCTCAAAATCTTTTCTTCTCGTCGTTTCAGTTTCAGTTATGTCTATTATGTCTGTTGAAGAAGAGCGGTATCTAACATTTGACTGTGCTTATTATTATTACTATTATTAACATTTAACAGTCAGTTTATGTGCTGGATTTGAATCATCGTCCAATATATACTATACCTAACAGTTGACTGTGCTTATTATTATTATTTAACCGTTAGATTATGTGGTAGATTTGGATCAACGTCCAGTGCATACTTCACGCTACCCATTTCGATTTTAAACATGCGTGTACTTTGTTTCTTGTGACTGAAACCATATTTAAGATGTTTCATGGTTAATTAACAGGGATATTAGTTTTTGAGTAGAATATCCTTGTCCTGCTCCACTACAAAAATTTTTGTTCCGTAATATCAAGTTCCCCCCATGAACCATGGACCTTGCCGTTGGTGGGGAGGCTTGCGTGCCTCAGCGATACAGATGGCCGTACCGTAGGTGCAACCACAACGGAGGGGTATCTGTTGAGAGGCCAGACAAACATGTGGTTCCTGAAGAGGGGCAGCAGCCTTTTCAGTAGTTGCAGGGGCAACAGTCTGGATGATTGACTGATCTGGCCTTGTAACATTAACCACAACGGCCTTGCTGTGCTGGTACTGCGAACGGCTGAAAGCAAGGGGAAACTACGGCCGTAATTTTTCCCGAGGACATGCAGCTTTACTGTATGATTAAATGATGATGGCGTCCTCTTGGGTAAAATATTCCGGAGGTAAAATAGTCCCCCATTCGGATCTCCGGGTGGGGACTACTCTAGAGGACGTCGTTATCAGGAGAAAGAAAACTGGCGTTCTACGGATCGGAGCGTGGAATGTCAGATCCCTTAATCGGGCAGGTAGGTTAGAAAATTTAAAAACGGAAATGGATAGGTTAAAGTTAGATATAGTGGGAATTAGTGTAGTTCGGTGGCAGGAGGAACAAGACTTTTGGTCAGGTGATTACAGGGATATAAATACAAAATCAAATAGAGGTAATGCAGGAGTAGGTTTAATAATGAACAAAAAAATAGGAGTGCGGGTTAGCTACTACAAACAGCATAGTGAACGCATTATTGTGGCCAAGATAGACACAAAGCCCATGCCTACTACAGTAGTACAAGTTTATATGCCAACTAGCTCTGCAGATGATGAAGAAATTGATGAAATGTATGACGAGATAAAAGAAATTATTCAGGTAGTGAAGGGAGACGAAAATTTAATAGTCATGGGTGACTGGAATTCGTCAGTAGGAAAAGGGAGAGAAGGAAACATAGTAGGTGAATATGGATTAGGGGGAAGAAATGAAAGAGGAAGCCGCCTTGTAGAATTTTGCACAGAGCATAACTTAATCATAGCTAACAATTGGTTCAAGAATCATAAAAGAAGGTTGTATACCTGGAAGAATCCTGGAGATACTAAAAGATATCAGATAGATTATATAATGGTAAGACAGAGATTTAGGAACCAAGTTTTAATTTGTAAGACATTTCCAGGGGCAGATGTGGACTCTGACCACAATCTATTGGTTATGACCTGTAGATTAAAACTGAAGAAACTGCAAAAAGGTGGGAATTTAAGGAGATGGGACCTGGATAAACTGAAAGAACGAAAGGTTGTAGAGAGTTTCAGGGAGAGCATAAGGGAACAACTGACAGGAATGGGGGAAAGAAATACAGTAGAAGAAGAATGGGTAGCTCTGAGGGATGAAGTAGTGAAAGCAGCAGACGATCAAGTAGGTACAAAGACGAGGGCTAATAGAAATCCTTGGGTAACAGAAGAAATATTGAATTTAATTGATGAAAGGAGAAAATATAAAAATGCAGTAAATGAAGCAGGCAAAAAGGAATACAAACGTCTCAAAAATGATATCGACAGGAAGTGCAAAACGGCTATGCAGGGATGGCTAGAGGACAAATGTAAGGATGTAGAGGCTTGTCTCACTAGGGGTAAGATAGATACTGCCTACAGGAAAATTAAAGAGACCTTTGGAGAGAAGAGAACCACTTGTATGAATATCAAGAGCTCAGATGGCAACCCAGTTCTAAGCAAAGAAGGGAAGGCAGAAAGGTGGAAGGAGTATATAGAGGGTTTATACAAGGGCGATGTACTTGAGGACAATATTATGGAAATGGAAGAGGATGAAGATGAAGATGAAATGGGAGATAAGATACTGCGTGAAGAGTTTGACAGAGCACTGAAAGACCTGAGTCGAAACAAGGCCCCGGGAGTAGACAACATTCCATTAGAACTACTGACGGCCTTGGGAGAGCCAGTCCTGACAAAACTCTACCATCTGGTGAGCAAGATGTATGAGACAGGTGAAATACCCTCAGACTTCAAGAAGAATATAATAATTCCAATCCCAAAGAAAGCAGGTGTTGACAGATGTGAAAATTACCAAACTATCAGTTTAATAAGTCACAGCAGCAAAATACTAACGCGAATTCTTGAATGGAAAAACTGGTAGAAGCGGACCTCGGGGAAGATCAGTTTGGATTCCGCAGAAATGTTGGAACACGCGAGGCAATACTAACCTTACGACTTATCTTAGAAGAAAGATTAAGAATAGGCAAACCTACGTTTCTAGCATTTGTAGACTTAGAGAAAGCTTTTGACAATGTTGACTGGAATACTCTCTTTCACATTCTAAAGGTGGCAGGGGTAAAATACAGGGAGCGAAAGGCTATTTGAAATTTGTACAGGAACCAGATGGCAGTTATAAGAGTCGAGGGGCATGAAATGGAAGCAATGGTTGGGAAGGGAGTGAGACAGGGTTGTAGCCTCTTCCCGATGTTATTCAATGTGTATATTGAGCAAGCAGTAAAGGAAACAAAAGAAAAATTCGGAGTAGGTATTAAAATTCATGGAGAAGAAGTAAAAACTTTGAGGTTCGCCGATGACATTGTAATTCTGTCAGAGACAGCAAAGGACTTGGAAGAGCAGTTGAACGGAATGGACAGTGTCTTGAAAGGAGGATATAAGATGAACATCAACAAAAGCAAAACGAGGAAAATGGAATGTAGTCAAATTATATCGGGTGAAGCTGAGGGAATTAGATTAGGAAATGAGACACTTAAAGTAGTAAAGGAGTTTTCCTATTTAGGGAGTAAAATAACTGTGATGGTCGAAGTAGAGAGGATATAAAATGTAGACTGGCAATGGCAAGGAAATCGTTTCTGAAGAAGAGAAATTTGTTAACATCGAGTATAGATTTAAGTGTCAGGAAGTCGTTTCTGAAAGTATTTGTATGGAGTGTAGCCATGTATGGAAGTGAAACATGGACGATAACTAGTATGGACAAGAAGAGAATAGAAGCTTTCGAAATGTGGTGCTACAGAAGAATGCTGAAGATAAGTTGGGTAGATCACGTAACTAATGAGGAGGTATTGAATAGGATTGGGGAGAAGAGAAGTTTGTGGCACAGCTTTACTAGAAGAAGGGATCGGTTGGTAGGACATGTTTTGAGGCATTAAGGGATCACAAATTTAGCATTGGAGGGCAGGGTGGACGGTAAAAATCGTAGAGGGAGACCAAGAGATGAATACACTAAGCAGATTCAGAAGGATGTAGGTTGAAGTAGGTACTGGGAGATGAAGAAGCTTGCACAGGATAGAGTAGCATGGAGAGCTGCATCAAACCAGTCTCAGGACTGAAGACCACAACAACAACACAACATATCAAGTTGAGAATTGCTTTTTAACGTTTCTTTGTTGTAATAAGTTTGAGTTTATGAGCGTTAAAAGCTGTGACACCTCTAATAATATGCTTTCTGATATTTCCATTATCACGGTATTAATTTGCATCTGGCCTGATAGCAATACAGAACAGTGTTCTTACGCAGTCAACAGTAGTAACAATTTTATATAGTCAAACGAGTGTACCGAAAAGAGATTAGAGGACCTGCAAGAAAGTTACCTTTTATTCAACCACGAACGGCACCTGTGCAGTATCCTTAGTTTAATGCAAGCGTCAGTCGTGACCAGAACAGTGATCTGTGTTGTGCTTTGTCACAATTCAAAGAATTTGAACGTGAAAAATTGTTGGTGGTCGTATGGCATGTAACCAAGGGAGCCGAAGTGTTTGGTGTTTCAAGACCCCCACGTAGCGAAGATTTATACAGCATACGGGGAAAGCGGAAAAACATCATCCACTAAGTCTAAACGATGGTGATAATTTGTGATGAGTATCGTGACAGACGGTCATTGCAGGCGATCGTGGCGAAAAATGAGACGACGACAGCAGTAAAAGTCGTTCCAGAACTGAATGTCGGCCTCGTGATCCTTGCCAGCACTGAAATGAAACGAATAGGGCTCCACAAGAGGTAACTGCAAGGTGATCTGGAAATTTATACCCACTTATCACTGATCCAAATTCCCGTAACAGAAAAACGTAGTGTGGAAACATTTGGGCGGATCAGTCTTGTTTTACTCTCTCAGCTTCCCATCCAACGTCCCAAGATTGAAACATGGCGGGGATTCGGTAATTATCTGAGCAGCCATATCGTGGTATTCCATGGGCACTATGGTTACTCCGGAAGGCACGTTACTACCAAGGATTGTGTGTCCATAACCAAATTATAATCAACTAGTTCCATAAAAGGAGTTTACTTTTCTTACCCGTTACACATACCGCATTACTTCTGAGTGTCAACAACAAAGTGCATACAGCAAAATGCCATGTTCCAAAAAAATTTGCAGGAACACAAGTAATACAATACTGAATCCGGTAATGGATTCAGTGTTACGGTCATTGCTTTTAATTCACGGAGGGTTGATTTGACTTTTCTATACGCTGAGAAAATCCTTCCAACAATCGTTTTCTTTTCCATTTCTTCACATTTTGCTGCAGCCATTTCGCATTATCTTACTTGAACTCCCCATTTATTTCATTCCTAAGTGACATGTATTTGCGCACTCCTGAATTTCCCTTAACATCTTTGTTCTTCTTTCATCAACCAACTGAAGTATTTCTCGTGTTACCCATGGTTACCTCCTTTGTATCTACGTCTTTGTTTCCAACTTCCATCACTGCTATTTTTAAGAGACGGCCTTTCCTCTTAATCTGTACCTCTTACTGAACTATTCCTTACCACAGTATTTACAGCCTCAGAGAACTTCAAGCGTACCTCCTCATTCCTTAGTACTCGTATACACCATTTCCATGCGCATTGATTCTTCCTGACTAGTCTCTTAAGCTTCAGTCTACTCTTCATCATTCAAAATGGTTCAAATGGCTCTGAGCACTATGGGACTTAATATCTGTGGTCATCAGTCCCCTATAACTTAGAACTACGTAAACCTAACTAACCTAAAGACATCACACACATCCATGCCCGAGGCAGGATTCGAACCTGCGACCGTAGCGGTCACATGGTTCCAGACTGAAGCGCCTAGAACCGCACGGTCTACATCATTACTAGGCTGTGATCTGAGTTCATAGCTGCTCCTTGGTACTCCTTACAGTCGAGTATCTGATTTCGGAACCTCTGCCGGAAGTCTTCAGGTATCTCCCGCTGTTTTCCAAGTACGCCTCATGCTCCTGTGATTCCTGAGCGGAGTATTGGCTATTAGTAGCTGAAATTTATCGCAGAACTCAATTAGCCTTTTCCTCTCTCAGTCTTAGTACTGTGCCCACATTCTTTAATGGTGGCTTTTTATTATTACTTATTATTATTCCGTTTCAAAATTAGTAATTAATTTTTTATTATTCTGGCTTTTAAAATGTTTGAACTCAAATGCAAGTGTGAATCAAATTAAAATTATCTTTGGCTACATGAATCGTCAATTGAAGCAAAAAATTACGTACTTGAAAAATTATGTAAAAAATCTTTTTAAGTATTGAAATTTGAATGCAAGTCGCCAGATATTACTACCATATTTTTTTAGCTAGGACCTCTACCGGGACAGTCTGTTGGCGAGTATAGTTTCGGAACGTGATTTACGCCTAAACGTTATCGGACTTAGTTTTGTGAAAAGTGAAATTTTAGAAACAGGTTCTATTCTGAAAGCAAAGCAGACGTATTAAACTGACTGCCGTTAACACGTGATCACTCACTAACAGACATCCCCACACAAAGTAAGCCACATTTAAATTCAAATTCATCAAAAAAAGCTGAGGAAAAAAGATATAATCAGCCGTGATAATAAACACAATGTAATGGAAATGTCGCGTGGCTAGGGCCTCCCGTCGGGTAGACCGTTCGCCTGGTGCAGGTCTTTCGATTTGACGCCACTTCGGCGACCTGCGCGTCGATGGGGATGAAATGATGATTAGGGCAACACAACACCCAGCCGGGAATCGAACCCGGGCCCTTAGGATTGACAGTCTGTCACGCTGACCACGCAGCTACCGGGGGCGGACAACACAATGAAATTAAATAGGGCCGTTTCCCATGACAAGGGCAAGAGAGTGCCCTGTACCTCAGTCTACTCCTTTGCCTGCTATTGGCAGAGTTCTTACCTCGGAAGTCTTCGGCCACCGTTTATGACGGTTCTTTTTCAAATTTTAAGCGGTGGCTGAACCCAGATCGTTTTGACAACCTAGTGAGCGACAAGCTTTCTACCTTTGAACATTTTCTAGGGGTTGTCAGAGATAAAGTCTCGTAAAGATTTGAAATTATATGTAATGTTGGTTGCAGGTCACTAAGTGCTACCATTCTCACGTAATGTATGAATATACTCTAGCTATTTGTGTGTCGTGAGCTATACTTCCTCCCCCGAATCCCATTCCTTTGAGAGTATGTATGGATTTTTCAGTGTATAGACGGGCAGTTAAATGAAATCGAGATAGATGGAAGAGAGTAAGTAATCTCTTTATCATTTCAGAAGTAACCGTTCATACTTTTATCCCACTGTGATACAACACGGTCAATGCCTTCGTTGAATAAGGTAATGAATTACAGAAAATAAAAACGAGAAACCAACATTCACTGAAAGCCTACAAATATTCACGAGTAATAAAGACGCCAGACATTGATTAACTAATCTGAAACTTACCTGTTGCTCTTTACAAATTGAGTAAATGATGTGTGTATGAATTCAGAAATACGTACATGGAGGCAGACTGACCATTCAGAAAGTGAATATTCTTCAGCACTAAAATGAAAGAGATAAATTTGTGGTATGACGTGGCGTTTCGTTCACGATGCTGTCATGGACGGAAACTGATATTGGCTATAAGGTACCGAGTCGGCATTCGACTCAATCGTTTTAAAGAAATTCAGGATAACATCTAGATCACAGACGAGGATTCGAACCCACTGCTACAGAAGGCGAGTTGCCTTAAATACTGCCGTGCCACGCTCGGTGATGTAAAAAAGTGTGCCATATTTGTGCACTTTGGTTCAGGGTGTGAACATGACAGAAATACAGAAATATATAATCCATATTTTCTTTGTTTCCATCCATTATTGGCAAGAAAACAAAATATTGTCGAATGTATGGATACCCTCACGTTTGGTGAGACACATTTTCCTGGTCATTATGAGGTACAAGACTCACTGGTGTCATAGAGCAAACAGGCGTCCGCAATTTGTGTGTGTGTGTGTGTGTCTTTGGACGGGTGGGACCGGGAGGGACCGGGAGGGACCGGGAGGGTGGGGACTCGGGAAAGAGAGGGGGGAGGGAGCAGTACTTGTCCGCATCCCCCACCTGGGATCTGGAGCATAGTTTTTATTCATTTCAGAAGTCTCTGAAACATTCTTGACTATAATTTGTCTGGGATGTGAAAAGTTTTTGAGTCAACCACAAAATTTAATTATTTTGATATGCCAACACCTCGTAACTAGTCAACTAATTTTTATGAGAATGGTAATTTTAAAGTCTTCCTCTCCTCCACTCTCTTCTTGGATAAATTTCTGCATGCTCAGACAGTCCGCAACATGGGCGTAGTAGCTACATTTGAGAAAAGAAGCGGGAAAGTACTGTCGCGAAATCAATATGTGCCACGACCACAACACAGATTTACCATTTGCCTGACTCTTTAAGGACCGCTTGTTAACATAGCAACGTAGGGGTAATCACGGGACGATACTCCGTGCTGTTTTAAAGTGATTCTACTTACAAAATATTTTCAAATGTGCCATTTTGAAAGTAAATTAAGTTAAAGATTCATGAAGAAACGTCCTTTCATAAACATACGGTTTACTCGTGTATGTGCGGCTGGTCCCGGCGGAAGTTCGAGTCCTCCCTCGGGCATGGGTGTGTGTGTTTGTCCTTAGGATAATTGAGGTTAAGTAGTGTGTAAGCTTAGGGACTGATGACCTTAGCAGTTAAGTCCCATAATATTTCACACACACATACTCGTGTATGTGACATTTCCTTCTTTAGGAACTTGTTGAACTCCCGAAGGGGGATACAGAACAAATTGAAATTTTACGGCGTGAAAGGACGTGTGCGATTATTTCAGTGAATACAGAGTCGAGCAAAAAACTTGACATTACGAGCTTTGTTGCCAGTATGATGCTACACCCTCCCTGCCCTCGATGAATGCTATGATTCGTCTGGGAAGGGTCTCGTAAAGCCATTGTGTCGTCTTCTAAGGCTAGCTGGGCCACAAGTGAGGAAACTGGTCCTTGATATACTGCATACTGGTCATGGGACGGAATGGACGTCTCAGCTGAGGGGAATGGACGTCTGAGCTGGTCCCAGACATGGTCTATTGGAGACATGGAAGTACAAGATCACCCAATATTGCCCTGTTGTTAAATGGAGCCACATTACCGTCGCATGAGAGGTAATACATGAGGACACAAGATGTCCATGACGTACAGTTGTGCCATCAGAGTTCCCAAAGCTATAGCCAACTATAACGTGAGATCAAGGCGTATCCTGCAGCCAAACTCGATCGTTTCCACACCATGATCCCAGGAGTAGCACCGAAGTGTCTCTCTACAACACTGCAAGAACGGAATTTCTCCTCAGCTCGCCGCAATACTCGCCAGCGGTGGTCGTGCAGAAGCTCGATTCATTGGTAACACACTGCAAAGCAGTGCATCAGCAGCTTCTCCGCATAATTCCAAACACAGCCATGTGTGTTGTGATGTTAATGGCAATCTACGCATGGGATGATAATTCCCCGTTTCTGCTGCTGCCAGTTTCCAACCAACGGCTGGGAAGGTCACAATTTACCGCAGCGAGTCCATTACATGAAGGTACGCGCGGATGTGCTTGGTACAGAATACGGCGATACCCCCTTCCGGTTGTCAGACGCGTTTGATAAGAACGTTGGTGACGATTATACTTGACCTCACATTTTCATGCAGCCCAATATCGGGCCACTGTCAAATGCGAATGCCGCAGCAATCTGTATATCACATGATTCGATCAGCCGATAGAGTTGAGACCAACAGCGTCACGGCTTTCAAACTCAGTCAGGTGCCGATAATGCTGTCTCACACGAGTACGCAGTATCTCCGAGTCCTTCAAACTGGTCACGCAGCATCGGACGTTGCTCACGCTTTTTGTGCTCTAATGTGACAGATGACGCAGGACAACGGTATCACGTATAGAGATGGTGGTATTACTGCGAACACAAGATGTAATAGGGCAGTGCAATGACGGAGCTGTCGTTTGTACATATATGATTCATGTGAAAAAATTATTGTTATGGTAACCCGAAAGGAGTTAACAGACTCTGAATGCATAATGGCAGTTGGAGCTATACGCATTGTACATCCCATTTCGGAAATCGTTAGGGGTTTCAGTATTCCGCGATCCACAGAGTCAAGAGTGTGCCGAGAATACCAAATTTCAGGCATTACGTCTCACCACGGACGACGCAGTGGCCGACGGCCTTCACTTATTGAACAAGAACAGTGACGTTTGCGTGGAGTTGTCAGTGCTAAGAGACCAGCAACACTGCGTGAAGTAACCGCAGAATTCGTCGTGGGACGTACAAAGAACATATCCGTTCGGACAGTGTGGCGAAATTTATCGTTGGCGGGATATGGCAACAAACGACCGACGTGGGTGCCTTTTCTAAAAGCACGACATGACATGCAGCACCTGCCCAGGGTTCGTGATCGTATCGCTTCACCATAGACGACTGCCTAGCCGTGACTTGATCCAATGAGTCCCAGTTTCAGTTGGTGAGAGCTGGTTTTAAGGTTCGAAGCTCGTGCAGCTCAATGAAGCCATGGACCCCAATAGTCAACAAGCCACTGTGAAGCTTGGTGGTGGCTCGATAATGGTGCGAACGGTGTGTGTATGGAATGGTCTGGGTCCTCTGGATGTTCGAATACCTGGAGACCATTTTCAGCTATTCATCGAAGTGATGTTCCCAAACAGTGATGGAAGTTCTATGAGTGACAATGCGCCATGCCACCGATCGCCCGACATGAATCACATAGATAATTTATGGAACATAATCGGAACGTCAGTTTTGCACAAAATCCTGCACCGGCAATAATGAAGGCTATAGAGCTTCCTGAGATTTTTTGAGTCCATGCCACGTCAAGTTGCTGCATTGTGTCAGGCAAAAGGAGGCGTCCCATGAATTTTGTCAGCTCAGTGTGTACCTCACCAAGGCTGGTTACAACACTCAACAAGAACGTCATTTGTGTGTTCTTGTGGCCATTCAACTGAACTGCAACCTTTTACATACCCGACGATGGAGCGTACGTGAACAGTTACATAGACATTTGACCATGTATTCTGCATGGTTTACGTATCTTGTCAGGCATTGCGCTTTCGGATCGACCACTGTACCGTGCCAGGGTACTTCGAAGTGTGTTCTCTCTGGTTCTGAAAAGGGCAGTATGGTCTGGGAATGCATGTGGCAGCTCATGGTGGCACTTCTCATTATGGCATCGCTTAGAGAGCCCCTCGCAGACGACTGTGTCTCGTTCCCTGCAAGCAGTGTTAGCCTCTGGGCGAGCAGCTTCCGCAACCTTACAGGCCACTGGATTGCCAAGGTGGGTGTAGATTCCTCTGTCGCTAACACTACCTTCACACTAAATAAACTCATCAGTTGCGTGGTCCGTTACAGGCGGCTCTCATCCGCAAAAGTAGACGAGATATCAGCGAGCTGCGGTTTGAGCAAAGGCCGCTGCATTACGACATCGGCATTACCCGTCAAAACTGTGGTGACCTCGAAAAGCTGACGACAGGTTTCACTGTTGTAGGACAGTATTAAATATCACCAAAGGGTTCCCGCAAATTTTTTTTTTAGTGAAGTGTAGCTTCAATTCCGGGTGCCAACGAAGACAATTAATGGAGAAAAGTTTTGTTTTGATGACAATCAAAGACTTACCTTGAGAATCCTGAAATCCTTTCATGCATACGTATCCTGTTTCTGTTCCTGCTTCTTTTCTTGTGAATTAGGCTCTATAGCCAATAATCCTTGTGCTGCTCATTGACTTTGTTGGTTTTCTTTTCCTTCCATGCTCATCACCGTGTTATTCGCACTTCCTGCTCATAAGTATTCAGGAACACGGTGATTCAAACCTCCGCCCAGTCATCCAGCTTTAGTTTTCCCGTGCTTTTTTTCAGTCGTCTGAGACAAAATTCCGGGTTGATTTCGTTCAAGGGCATGGCCGTTTTCCATCTTTCTACTCCGGAATCACAATTTCTGCACCATCTCTGACGACCCCTTCCACGAATTCATGTAAAAAGGGAACTTTCTTCCCTCATACACTGACGCAAAAAACTTGCGAGTCCAAAAAATATTTAAACCAGAGAAATGAAATTTTGGAAATACATTTGTCTGGATAACATAATTATTTAAGTGATTAACATTGGAAGAACACAGATTAATGTTAATTCAAGATAAGCCATTACAAATGTCAAATGCTGGTACATTAATAACCGGTGTAAGCACCGAATGTTGAATGCTAGCATGCAAAAAGGTGCCGGATGTCAGTTTATGTGATGGAGTTCTATGTCTGTTGCAGTTGCTAGGCCAATACATGTACTGTTAAAGCTGTTTGTGGATTACAGCTGGAATTGTCGCCCTATGATGTCCCATATGTGCTTGATTGCAGACAGAGCTCGTGTCCGTGCAGATCAAGCCACGATGTTGGCACTCTGTAGAGCTTGTTGCCCTCCAACAGTAGTATGTGGGCGAGCGTTATCCTGTTGGAAAATAGTCCCTGGAATATAGTTCATAAATGGCCGCACAAAACGTCGAATTGATAGATTGACGTATAAATCTGCAGTTAGGATGTATAGGATATCCACGGGACTGTTCTTACTGCCATACTAAATCCATCTCTAGATTGTCGCACAGATGACAAAATGGTAGATATCTAAATAGACGACATAGGGATAGAGAAACAATTAAAATCGCTCAAAAGAGGAAAGGCCGCTGGACCAGATCGGATACCAGTTCGATTTTACACAGAGTACGCGAAGGAACTTGCCCCCCTTCTTGCAGCGGTGTACCGTAGGTCTCTAGAAGAGCGTAGCGTTCCAAAGGATTGCAAAAGGGCACAAGTCATCCCCGTTTTCAAGAAGGGACGTCGAACAGATGTGCAGAACTATAGACCTATATCTCTAACGTCGATCAGTTGTAGAATTTTGGAACACGTGTTGCGTTCGAGTATAATGACTTTTCTGGAGACTAGAAATCTACTCTGTAGGAATGAGCATGGGTTTCGAAAAAGACGGTCGTGTGAAACCGAGCTCGCGCTATTCGTACACGAGACTCAGGGGGCCATAGACACGGGTTCGCAGGTAGATACCGTGTTTCTTGACTTCCGCAAGGCGTTCGATACAGTTCCCCACAGTCGTTTAATGAACAAAGTAAGAGCATATGGACTATCAGACCAATGGTGTGATTGGATTGAAGAGCTGCCAGATAACAGAACGCAGCATGTCATTCTCAACGGAGAGAAGTCTTCCGAAGTAAGAATGATTTCAGGTGTGTCGCAGGGGAGTGTCATAGGACCGTTGCTATTCACAATATACATAAATGACCTTGTGGATGACATCGGAAGTTCACTGAGGCTTGTTGCAGATGATGCTGTGGTGTATCGAGAGGTTGTAACAATGGAAAATTGTACTGAAATGCGGGAGGATCTGCAGCGAATTGACGCATGGTGCAAGGAATGGCAATGGAAGCTCAATGTAGACAAGTGTAATGTGCTGCGAATACACAGAAAGAAAGATCCCTTATCATTTAGCTACAATATAGCAGGTCAGCAACTGGAAGCAGTTAATTCCATAAATTATCTGGGAGTACGCATTAGGAGTGATTAAAAATGGAATGATCATATAAAGTTGATCGTGGGTAAAGCAGATGCCAGACTGAGTTGATCGTGGGTAAAGCAGATGCCAGACTGAGATTCATTGGAAGAATCCTAAGGAAATGCAATCCGAAAACAAAGGAAGTAGGTTACAGTACGCTTGTGCGCCCACTGCTTGAATACTGCTCAGCAGTGTGGGATCCATACCAGATAGGGTTGATAGAAGAGATAGAGAAGATCCAACGGAGAGCAGCGCGCTTCGTTACAGGATCATTTTGTAATCGCGAAAGCGTTACGAAGATGATAGATAAACTCCAGTGGAAGACTCTGCAGGAGAGACGCTCAGTAGCTCGGTACGGGCTTTTGTTAAAGTTTCGAGAACATACCTTCACCGAAGAGTCAAGCAGTAAATTTCTCCCTCCTACGTATATCTCGCGAAGAGACCATGCGGATAAAATCAGAGAGATTAGAGCCAACACAGAAGCATACCGACAATCCTTCTTTCCACGAACAATACGAGACTGGAATAGAAGGGAGAACCGATGGAGGTACTCAGGGTACCCTCCGCCACACACCGTCAGGTGGCTTGCGGAGTATGGATGTAGATGTAGATGTAGAAGTATCCCAGACTACCATATGTAGGTGCAATATGTCTAGGATGCAGACAGCTTGGTTGCAGGCCATCAACTAGCCTTCTCCCAACCAACACACTGCCATATTTGACATCGAGGCAGAACCAGTTGTAATCGGGAAACAAAGCAGATATTACCTGCCAATGAGCTCTGGCTTAAACCACTGATGTTAGTGGGGTCAGTGGAATGCATACCACTGGGTGCCTGGCTCTGAGCTATCCTTAAAGTAACCGGTTTGTAACGGTTCGTTGTGCCACTGTGGTGCCACCTCTGCCCCAGTTGCTGCTGCAAATGTAGTATGATGCACCAGTGGCATACACTGAATAGGACGATCTTCCCTCTTGTTAGTGCCACGTAGCCGTCAGGAGCACAGTCTCTTGCGACCGAACTCACCACGTCCAGTCTCAAACGTAATAGACGCTCACGACCGTTACGACGTGTATTCCAAAGAAAATTTTATTTTCACCGTCGTAGTGGCGCTATTAGCCCGACTGGCCCGAAACTGGAAGGGACATCATCTTTGAGCTGCAGACTCGTCTACGTCGGACAGCGACTTATTGGTGTTGCGTTTTTCCTCCGTTTCTGTAGTTCACCGCTAAGTTTCAGTGCTCTTACCATCATCAGGTATCATAAGACATGTAAAACAGTTCCTGATTGCATTACGTGTTCCCACCTCTTGCCATATGAGGGTATGTAAGGCATCCAGGAGCGCTGTCGAACACGATATTGTTGAGAGTCCGATTGCTACTGTGTGGGGAGGCATAGTATCTCACGGACGCACTGACTTCCACGTCTTGGAATACGGTACATTCAACGATAAACGTTATTGTGACCCTGCATTACTTCCCTGTTTGCATTTTTCCACCAGTACGTTTGGTCCTGACTTCATGTTTATGTATGACAATACGCGACTGTCTAGACAGGGCAGGTGAAGGAGCTCTCGGCGCGAAATGATATTTGGCGGGTAGACTGATCTGCTCGTTCCTCCGACTTAATTCTCATGGGGCAGGTGTTAAAAGCGACAGATGACGTACTGCTGAAACACGTACACTTGCATCAACGACCACCCCGCAGTTGTCAAACCAAAGTTGTCAGCCGCACTGATGGAGGAATGCAACGTCATACCGTAAAAAGTCCATACCAACGTTGTTCCCAGCATGGAAACACGATGCAGAGCTAGCAGTGTCGTACATGGTGACCACAAACGCTATTAAGGACCATTTCCCGCATTTTGTAATGTACATGGACTCATCACAGATCGTGGTGTCTTCACTGTAATTATTGTCTTGGAATGGTAGTGTCATTTTTGCTCGTCTCATTCAAAGTTCTTTCAGTGCCTTTGTGCTATGCTGCGCAGTTCATTCTATGTATAGTCCAACTTTCACCGAGTTATGTTACTTGGCACACATCACACAAGTTACTTTCGTCCTTAATTTTTTACACGTCACTACAATTTCACACTTTCCAACCAGAGCTCCATTTAAATCTGCTATATGCCTCTCATTGATAACCACAAACAGCACTTAATAAAGAGTGGAATGTAATCAAATAAATAAATGAACAAATGTACGATATAAACGGAAGTCTTAAATGTTTCTCATTATTGAGGATTTTCCAAAGCATGTTAATGTCGAAAGTCAACTTGCAATAATCTCTAATTATTCTTATACATTTTTTGAAACAAAAAAAAATCCTCGACCTAGGCTGCTACAGTTAGCTGAGAAACTGTGTTTCTCGTTTCTTTTTAGCCAATGTTCAATTAGGATAGTTCATAAAGAAGCTAAATTTACTTCCAGTACTACCGTCATGAAAGGTCACAGTGAAAATTGCGGTAATTAGCACAAAAATGATATTCATATCTATGAAATATTACGGTATATCTTATGTTGTACATATAGTGAAAATATCTGAGGCAACTGTTAACATTGTCTGCGACAGACAGGCTTTTATTTAAGTTGCAGTGGTCTAATTATTTTGTTTGGACGAATGAACTGTAAAACTGCATCTTTGTAGAATTCTGTTATTTATAATTTAACGCCAAATGATTTCTCAAGTTGTTGAAGATTTTTGAGTTATCTTCTACTTTATTGTCAGCAGTTACTGCAGCAGAATTACAACATGCTACAGTTCTGTGTAAGATGAGTCAGGCGAATGGAGTCCAAAATTTTCAGTGATCGAGATGAGTTCCTCGGAATGTTGCATAGTGTCAAAAAATGAAATGAATCCGATTGAATTTGTCGGAAGTGTTTATAGTTATTAGTTATCTTGTAAACTATAAAAAGTAACTAGCGGAGCGGGAATTTTCTGCACCACATGAAAGGAAAAATGTCGACGGGAACAGCAGTGCATCGCCAGATGGGACACATTATCAAGATGGTGCTTTCTGTAGTATGTGTCAGAAAATATACACCGTGAAGAAAAATTAGCGTACTCGAACCTCCGCTCATAGCAATAAAAGTATGTCCCTCACAAAATTTCGTCCTCCGCATATTTCCGGCAGTAAATGGACGTTAAAGATGGGCAATCAGGCAACACTGTAATCACGTACACGGTAACTACCTCTGTCAGAAGAAAGCAGTTGTTGCAGGGTGCAGCGTTTTGGTTTAGCATGCTGCCAGGTTGAGGGTTCGAGTCTGCTACAGAATGCTTGTACTTAAAGTTAAACGAGCTCAGAATGGAAGTACAATCGTTTTCATTGGTCAGCTTTAAAAGAAGCATTTTACTGCACCAGAATTCCTTCCATTGGAAGGGATATGCCTGTCCCTACTTTACAATCGGTATTGTAATTGTAAACTGTCGAAGCTGCGTTGGTAAAGTACCGGAACTTCAAGCGCTGATAGAAAGCACCGAAGCTGAAATCGTTATAGGTACAGAGAGCTGGCTTAAGCCAGAGATAAATTCTGCCGAAATTTTTACAGAGGTACAGACGGTGTTTAGGAAGGATAGATTGCATGCAACCGGTGGTGGAGTGTTTGTTGCTGTTAGTAGTAGTTTATCCTGTAGTGAAGTAAAAGTGGATAGTTCCTGTGAATTATTATGGGTGGAGGTTACACTCAACAACCGAGCTGGGTTAATAATTGGCTCCTTTTACGACCTCCCGACTCAGCAGCGTTAGTGGCAGAACAACTGAGAGAAAATTTGGAATACATTTCGCATAAATTTCCTCAGCATGTTATAGTCTTAGGTGGAGATTTCAATTTACCAGTTATAGACTGGGACACTCAGATGTTTAGGACGGGTGGTAGGGACAGAGCATCGAGTGACATTATACTGAGTGCACTATCCGAAAATTACCTCGAGCAATTAAACAGAGAACCGACTCGTGGAGATAACATCTTGGACCTACTGATAACAAACAGACCCGAACTTTTCGACTCTGTAAGTGCAGAACAGGGAATCAGTGATCATAAGGCCGTTGTAGCATCCCTAAATATGGAAGTTAATAGGAATATAAAAAAGGGAGGAAGGTTTATCTGTTTAGCAAGAGTAATAGAAGGCAGATTTCAGACCACCTAACAGATCAAAACGAAAATTTCTGTTCCGACACTGACAATGTTGAGTGTTTATGGAAAAAGTTCAAGACAATCGTAAAATGCGTTTTAGACAGGTACGTGCCGAGTAAAACTGTGAGGGACGGGAAAAACCCACCGCGGTACAACAACAAAGTTAGGAAACTACTGCGAAAGCAAAGAGAGCTTCACTCCAAGTTTAAACGCAGCCCAAACCTCTCAGACAAACAGAAGCTAAGCGATGTCAAAGTTAGCGTAAGGAGGGCTATGCGAGAAGCGTTCAGTGAATTCGAAAGTAAAATTCTATGTACAGACTTGACAGAAAATCCTAGGAAGTTCTGGTCTTACGTTAAATCAGTAAGTGGCTCGAAACAGCATATCCAGACACTCCGGGATGATGATGGCATTGAAACAGAGGATGACACGCGTAAAGCTGAAATACTAAACACCTTTTTCCAAAGCTGTTTCACAGAGGAAGACCGCACTGCAGTTCCTTCTCTAAATCCTCGCACAAACGAAAAAATGGCTGACATCGAAATAAGTGTTCAAGGAATAGAAAAGCAACTGGAATCACTCAACAGAGGAAAGTCCACTGGACCTGACGGGATACCAATTCGATTCTACACAGAGTACGCGAAAGAACTTGCCCCCCTTCTAACAGCCGTGTACCGCAAGTCTCTAGAGGAACGGAGGGTTCCAAATGATTGGAAAAGAGCACAGGTAGTCCCAGTCTTCAAGAAGTGTCGTCGAGCAGATGCGCAAAACTATAGACCTATATCTCTGACGTCGATCTGTTGTAGAATTTTAGAACATGTTTTTTGCTCGAGTATCATGTCGTTTTTGGAAACCCAGAATCTACTATGTAGGAATCAACATGGATTCCGGAAACAGCGATCGTGTGAGACCCAACTCGCATTATTTGTTCATGAGACCCAGAAAATATTAGATACAGGCTCCCAGGTAGATGCTATTTTTCTTGACTTCCGGAAGGCGCTCGATACAGTTCCGCACTGTCGCCTGATAAATTAAGAGCCTACGGAATATCAGACCAGCTGTGTGGCTGGATTGAAGAGTTTTTAGCAAACAGAACACAGCATGTTGTTATCAATGGAGAGACGTCTACAGACGTTAAGGTAACCTCTGGCGTGCCACAGGGGAGTGTTATGGGACCATTGCTTTTCACAATATATATAAATGACCTAGTAGATAGTGTCGGAAGTTCCATGCGGCTTTTCGCGGATGATGCTGTAGTATACAGAGAAGTTGCAGCATTAGAAAATTGTAGTGAAATGCAGGAAGATCTGCAGCGGATAGGCACTTGGTGCAGGGAGTGGCAACTGTCCCTTAACATAGACAAATGTAATGTATTGCGAATACATAGAAAGAAGGATTCTTTATTGTATGATTATATGATAGCGGAACAAACACTGGTAGCAGTTACTTCTGTAAAATATGTGGGAGTATGCGTGCGGAACGATTTGAAGTGGAATGATCATATAAAATTAATTGTTGGTAAGGAGGGTACCAGGTTGAGATTCATTGGGAGAGTGCTTAGAAAATGTAGTCCAGCAACAAAGGAGGTGGCTTACAAAACACTCGTTCGACCTATACTTGAGTATTGCTCATCAGTATGGGATCCGTACCAGATCGGGTTGACGGAGGAGATAGAGAAGATCCAAAGAAGAGCGGCGCGTTTCGTCACAGGGTTATTTGGTAACCGTGATAGCGTTACGGAGATGTTTAGCAAACTCAAGTGGCAGACTCTGCAAGAGAGGCGCTCTGCATCGCGGTGTAGCTTGCTCGCCAGGTTTCGAGAGGGTGCGTTTCTGGATGAGGTATCGAGTATATTGCTTCCCCCTACTTATACCTCCCGAGGAGATCACGAATGTAAAATTAGAGACATTGGAGCGCGCACGGAGGCTTTCAGACAGTCGTTCTTCCCGCGAACCATACGCGACTGGAACAGGAATGGGAGGTAATGACAGTGGCACGTAAAGTGCCCTCCGCCACACACCGTTGGGTGGCTTGCGGAGTATGAATGTAGATGTAGATGTAGATGTAGATGTAGGTACTTTATTGTTTCTTCAAGCATTAAACACCACTCTAATGTCACTATTTGTTTTCTCCATGGCCGAAATGGTGTAAGAATGAAGACTATCTGACTTTCAGATATACCCCAGTTGAACATCCTATTTATTTCCTTTCTCACCAACTCCCTAACATGCAGAGTTACTCGCTATGGTTGTTTGAGAAAGCGTACATGAGGTTTATTTCTTAACTTAAACTCATATCCATTGATAATTCCTGGTCTCTCACTGAACGCTCTAAGTTTATTCTGTTGAGTCATTGCATTTAGTTTTAAACTGATAGATATTCTGCTTCTTCCTCCGTATGTCCATACGTTTCATAGTTGTTATTCAACTCTGCTTCTCATTCTACATCTCTTTTACAACTACTAAAACAATTGCTTGTGTCTGTTCATGGTTGCCCTTTATTTAACTTAGCCCACGTTTGTCTGCCTTTGATCGTTATTCATATCGCTTCACTTGTTAAGTCCAACAGGACACCATGACACGTCATCCGGTCCATACCTAATAAAACTCATAAGTTTACGTCTAGCGTCTGTTGCTGGCCAGCTATCATTGGAATTTCAAATGTCACTGAAATCCCTTCCTCCACTTTTCTACATTTCAGTCCCATCAGACCTAAGAGATGTACGTTGGCAACTCCAAAGAATGGACACCTCCAGTTCATTTCCTTCCCATTTATCCTAGACAACAGTCTACTTGGCTTTTTGTGGTGAGCAAAAATCGCGCCAACTGCCCTTTTATACAGCTTTGAAGTATGAGGATTGAAACTTTGCGTTCTTATTTGTTTACAACAGGCTCCATTACAATATTTGCAATACTACATGTATGCTTCGTGTGTGTGTATGTGTGTGGAGTATGATGTAATGTTTGTGTTATATTACAAATATGATTATGATGATAATCAGAGAGTAAAGGGAGTAAAATCCAATGGCAGCACGTAACCTATTCCTCGATAACAGCAACTAGGGGGCCGCCCAGCTTAATATTCCCATTCAACAGATGGGTCATCATGAGCAGTGCCATGAGCCGTCACTTCATGAGACACAGCAGTTACGTTTGGTGTTCAGACGAAGAGATTGATGTAAAGTCTATTGATCATGAGCTTTGTGGCAGCACCTGTCTTCCCCTTGTAAGGTGTCAGGCAAATCCAACACCTTCCATGAAAACCCTGACATGATAAGCAAATACAGTAGTATGTCACATAGCTCCGAATAAATCGTGACATTAAATTAACCAAAGTAATACGAGTAACGAGTGAGCATATAGAATACCACAGAGTAACACAAGAATGCCTAAATGCATGTCATACCTTCCCACCGTGAGACAGATGCAGTTCCGAGGGGAGAAACGAGATGAGAAGCCGAGAGCAGAACCATGTTAAGCGAGAAGGCCCTACGATAAGGGACGGACGGACACCCACGTCGCCAGCAAACCGCTAGGACCACACCATCCGCAAGTTTTAGCGTGAGACTTTTTCGCGTCTCTGTTACGTCAGGACCACCCCCCAGCCAATGTTAAAAGCTAGAGCCCTCCGGAAGAACAGTATACATCTTACGATAACACAAAAAGGGCTACACCACCCGCAAGTTTTAGCGTGAGACTTTTTCCCGTCTCTGTTACGTCAGGACCACCCCCAAGCCCATGTTAAAAGATAGAGCCCTCCAGAAGAACAGTATAGATCATACGATAACGCTAAAAGGACCACACCAGCTGCAAGTTTTAGCGTGAGACTTTTTCGCGTCTGTGTTACGTTGCAAACTTTAAAAAACATTGCCCCACCACGAAAAGTATAACGTTTCTCATTGGATAGACAGAATTTTTGTAGGCGGAGCTTAAGGTTAACATTGAGACCCTGATTGGTCAGATGAAAACACAGCCAGATAGTTTTTCTTAAACCAACTACGGTAAATTGTAGTAAGGAGAAGTTAGGAAAGAGTTGCTTCCGAGACGGAGAGGTGAGCGGAGCTGTGCTGCCCGCCGCCCCCTGACGAACACCGACAAGGTAATGAACGCACGCGATGCCGCATAACAGTGCATAAAGCTTCACTCAGAACTGCAGAATTCTCATCTGTTACACCCCCTTTTTGCGTAATACTAGTGTCGATCGTCAATTAGAGCTCATGGTGTTCACATTTGCCACTTGAAGTAAAAATCTGAAACGCGATGATTTTTCTGTTATATAGTTATTGAGAAGCCACATCAGCCACTGTAATTTACGACAAGTTAGATAAGTAATTAAAGATAATTGAGGGTCACTGTAGACCATTTTCATAGTTTGCTCGTTTGTGAAACTTAATTTAAACCTAGATTTTAGATGTGATATGGCATAGGTCATCCTTCGATCTATTGTAGAACTTGGAAACCCATTCAGGGAATACTCGTTCACATTTTTGTTGAACGCAGTTGGTTTTTACCATCCTGTATTAAAACATTTCCTTTTAACAATAGTGCAATTTATAAACGATGTTTTGTGAGTAGAATAAAATTTCCAATGGTAAACTTAACTGCTTTTTCGACGTTATTTTACCAGCTAACTAAAAATAGGAAAGCCTTGAACCCCTTCCACTAAACTTAGTTAGTATTAAGATTCTTTTACAGGGAGTGCAGTGGAGCTGACGCTGAAATCATTAAGTATTTGGTTATATCATCGCTAGTCTCACTGAACTCTTCTGAATTCTACATGTCATGTGTGGTCTGACGTCTCCTTACCAGCAACAGGTCCCAGATTCAAACTAGTCAATTCCCTAAAAAACACGCTCAGAGCGTCGTTGCGCGAAAGTGGTAGGGAGACACGATATAGAACAAACAGACACCACGCAGAATGTTAGAAAATGGCGACCCTGCCAAGATGGTAAAATACCATGATTGAAGGTCGATCACATGCCTAACTAGGTCAGAAAAATATCCTGTTGAAAAAATTTTCGTAATAAAAAAAAATTTTTTTGGACGTTATAAACAGTGGAAAACAGTAGCTGCAGCGATAGATAGTAAGAAAGTATTCAATAAAAGTGAGACATTCTGGCAGAGACAATAGCATAATTAAGTTATGAATTTTAATATTGTTAGAATTAAGTTTTCTCTCCAATGCAAGCGCACAGGTGGCAGATACATCGTTGACAAGTTGGTTCTGACCCAACAAGTAAGTGAATGGATTGTCAAGTCGTGTGTGCAAAAAGTTTATGAAACGCGTGAGATCGTATGAGCGCATGTTGACTCGAAGTAGGGCGCGTGAATTGCTTTTAAAACAGAAAATAAGGGATTCGGAAAGATTAGCAATGGCAGATCGAGACCTTGACCGAATTGAGGTAGAGACCCAGCATGAAAATGGACAGAGAATAGAGGACAGTACAACAGACGATGCAGTATCGCGAGAAATAAGACATATAACGCACCATAACGAGGATAATGTACGTCAAGGCATAGAAAACGTAAGTCAGCATACGACAGAGGAGCAGGAAAGTAGAGAGACAGTCGATGAGGATTCTAACTTGCGTCTTGAATACGTACAACCCATAGTACAAGTAATCAGAGCTCCCTCACCACAGAGTACAAGGAATGCGAGCAGAAACGTGTCACAGAACAGTTCAATGCAATCGGTTGCGAGCCAACACTTGGGCGAAACCACAGAGCGCAGGACGTCGGAAGAAAACGCAATAGGACCCACTAATATAGCAGAATTATTATAACAAATTACGGAAACGATGACAAGGCAAAATAAAGACATAGCGAACCAAATTCAAATTCAGAATGCAGAAACCACGAGACAAACGCGTGAGATTAAAGAACAAAACAAAAAAATGCAGTTACACCTAAGTCATATTGAAGACGAGGCAAAAGAATCTCGAGAAGTGATAGGAAACTTAATAACAGGTCACAATCAATTGAGAACAGACATTGACAAGCTACAAGCGGACGTACAAACATTGCGTAATGACATTCAGGACGAGATCAAAACATTACGTAACAACACCCAGGGAGAAGCCAAGAAACTAGAGAAACAGATAAACGAAATTACTAGACAAGCAGCAGGTACAGCGCGTGAAGTTGTTGAAAACAGTGTGTTACACAAACGTATCACAAAAGCAGCGCTGAAAAGATATGATAACCGCATAGTCAAAATAGAAACGCAAACGAAGCGACAATTTCAGAAATTGCGAACAGAGTTGTTGCAAACCATTGAAGAGGGTAGTGAACAGGATCGAACAAGCACTGAGTCTGCAACCACATCCGTATCTGTAACAGCACCAGAAAAACAAGCAATTAACGAAGATATTACGCATTTGCGATTCCAACCTATGGCGGAAAGTAACATACGTGAAATCAGGCAGCCTGCACAGCAACAAACACGTTTCGAAATTCTTGATGAACAAACGTCATCACAAAAACATGCAGAACCACAAATGTATGTTTCAAGACAGATTGTATCGTGCAATGAAGCAACAAGGTTAGCCAGACAAGATACCCAACCAATACCTGACAATGGAAAGCCAGGTCGCGAAGAGTACAGTGCAATGCATTCAGCTACACGTTCACAACAGATGGAAGAAAATTATTGCGTACCACTCCAACGATACTACGCAAGGATAGGCGAAAGTTACAGTGGACAATATCCAATGGATCTACCACAACCGGAAAGAACGACGGGAGAAATGATCAGAAACAAAAGTAGCGAAGAATCGCGAATTTCATATGGAACTATGACGAAGTACGACAACGATCATTTCCTCACAGTCAGAAGATTTAAACACTTTCGAGAAGGAAACTCATTACATCCACGAACTTTTATTGATCAATTCCGAGTAGGATTACCAGAAAACTGGACGCTAGCATACAAATTAGACTTTATATGTGCACACATGTCAGGAACAGTCGCACAAACCACGCAGAATGTTGCAGCGACATGCCGATCGTACGATGATTTCAGAGAGAAGTTTCTCTCACGATATTGGTCCAGCGAAGCACAGAACAGAGTGAAGTACGAATTATTACAGAACCCATATTTTGAAAATGCAGGAGAGAAGAGTCCCGTGAAATTTTTCGAATTAATGGCAAAGAAAAATCAATGCCTAGTTGTACCATACAGTGACGGAGAGATGATTAAATTATGCGCGATGAAGCTACCATTGAAATACCAGCAATCATTAGTAGGTCGCGGAGGCAATGACGTCGAAGCATTTAAAGGTATTCTAAGGGAACTAGAGTTCATATTTTCGGAAGATGACGCAAGAAAAAGATGAAGCGCACGTGAAAACGAAAGCAAAAAGCAGTGGAATCCACAAGACACAGTACGAAGAAACAATAATTACGAACCATGTGATAACTTCGCACCAAGAAACGACAATTGATTTCAACAAACAACCGCTTATGGGTTTAGAAGAGAATATGGCAATAACTATAATTCACCCAGGAACGGCAACAACTATTACAGAGGGAATAACGACAACCGGAACGGGTACTGGAGAACCAATAGACCGACAAATTATCAACAAAGAAACCACTATCAACAAGCTGAACAAGAGAAGAGAATACAGATAGAAGAGGTGGAGGTAAGACCACCAAACCCCGATAAACGTTCGAATTGACAGCTAAGCGCCCATGCCAAAGAGAATGACGCACCGACCCAGGACAATTGCAGCATCTTGAACAGAAAAGTAAATACCTTATCACGAGAAGAGAAGAAGTAAGAAACAAATCCGCAGGGACCAGATGAAAACGAAGACAAGAAAATAACAATATCGTGTTGGGACGAAATTAATTGGGAGAATACTGACGAGGAAGATGAATTACCACAGGCATGCACAAGGAATGTAGGAGGAAAGGACGAAGTAATGAGTATTGCAGAGTTATTTGAGATGGAAACCAGGGAAAGCGAATTCAGTGAGGATAATACGCACTCGACAGAAGTTGAAAATAAGTTACGAGTGGGCACACAACCCAACCTATATAATGAAGGAAGTTATGAAGCGATAATTAGAGCATTTAGATGCGATTATGTGGAAGTAGCGACGAAGAAGGAGAAGATAGACGAGGGTGAGGAAAAAGTAGACGATGCCGAAGAAAGCGTAAATGAAGGAAGAAATAGTGAAGAGGAAATAAAAGAGAGAGAAGCAGCAGTCGAAGCTTATCCTACAGAAAGTTCGAATTCACAAGGGAAATTCCTAAAAAGACTCATCTATGAATCAGTGTAGGATTCGTTGATGCAAGAAGAAGAAGAACAGAACCAACCCTTTCAAATTCAACCAATTGTGAAGGCCATGGTAAAGTATATCCCAGTCAATATTGTAATTGATAGCGGAAATGAACTGACTACGATCTCATAAAATTTATTCAAGCAGTATAATTCCAAGGAGGAACTGCCAGTTCTGAAAATACGTAAGATTAAAGTAAGAGGTACTATTAGAAACAATGCTGTGGAAGTTACGAGACAAACAAGGTTAGCTCTTTCGTGCCAAGGTCAAAAGATCGAAGCCAACTTCGTGATTATACCTAAACTAACTGTAGATTTGATTATAGGTGCAGATTTTTTAAACGAGAGATGAGCGATAATAGATATGGCTAAAGGTAGCGTAACATTCGGGAATGTCACACTTCTCTTTGAGCAAAAGCTAAAATTAGAAGAAAAATTGCAAGAAGTTCAAGGTATTTAAGAACACAGTAAAAGAGAATTAGAGGGTATTTTACGAGATAAAGCAGAGGTATTTTTACCTAAGACTGCTGTATTAAACACTTTCAGTACAAGTTTGAAGTAAAACAGGCAAAACCTCAGGACTTCACCATGTGAGCCTTATCAAAAAGTTTGAAGATTTATTTTATTACTGGTAAATAATCAGCACAATACTTCAAGATTATGTTGCAGATAATATCGTCAGGAGAAAGAAGAATGAAGAGAGAGGAAGGTGGGAAAAAGAAAGTAGTTTCAATAAAAACAAAAACAAAAATAACACCAATAGTACCATAGATTAATGTGAAGGGATAAAGCGTAGATAGTCTAACAGCATGAAATACTAAAATGCTATACACCATGACACTACACAAAAATAAAAAACGAATTTGAGGTTTCTTGTAGAAGTTAAGACTCAAAATATCTTAGAATTGTAACATAGAAAGGGCGCCGAAATTTGTAAACCTTTTAAAAAGGCGTAAAACAATGTAGGTACTAGACATATGTTAGATGATTATAAGAAAAACTTTTTGTAAGAACCATTGTAAAAACTCCAACAAAGACCAGATGCAATGACCCACAAGTTGCAATGCGAGAAGTGCCAAGAAAGAAAAGTACATAATTAGCAAGACACGATTCCTACAAGGCAGAAGCGTCGAGAGAAGGGAAAGGACCGAGAGACCAACAGAGGGCTCTTCTTGTAGCGAAAGTAGGCAGTAAATAAATCTGCTGCCAGGCGGAACCACAGAGTGACGGAACCCTGCAGAGACACGACAGGACACCGAATGCCAGAAGGGTCTTGGAACGCCCCCACTCAGTGGAGCGAGCAAAAAACGTCCCGACGAGAAGACCGCTTGGGCAAGCCACAACTGGCAAAAAATATGTGTAAAGTCACACTACCGCTATTAAACAGCACGCTAATGCACGAAACTGAAGAAAACGTCTACAAAGTAGAAATGACATGTCGAAACCATTTATGAAACTGTTCAGTAAGAGGAGAACTTAAAAGCGACTAGTTATCAATAAATATTTTCATATCCTGCCCAGAGAAGAACCAAGAAGCAAGTAAGAAGCAGAGAAAAAGCAGGAAGAACAGAAGTTGAAGATTCGCAAGATTGAGACCAAGAAAGAAGATGGGTGAAGAATAGTCGACATACCTTCCCAAATCCCTAACCTATTGTAAACTAGACGTCTGCGAAGTATTACAACGAAAAACGACCGCTTTCAGCGACACATAACGATGACTTTCACGCATACAAAGCCAGTAAACCACGAGATTCTGCACTCACAGCTCCATTCCATTATGGGACCTCCACAACAGCAACACACACTTGCAAAGCCAACAAAGAACGACGAACGAAGCTGTACATCAAATACTTGCCCACATCCATCTCACTCAAGTGCTTCACCTTCGTGCATAAAAACATTCGCTTAAACTTCATAGGATTGTGTGAATGTGTGAAATCAAATTGTGTGATGTAGGAATTGTGCAAAAGAAACATGTGGAAAACTAAATAAGTTAAGCACACCAGACAGCTAATAAACTACAAAATAACAGTCATTGACTATGGACTTAAGTAAAAAATAGATATCGATAAAAATAAGTCATTAGTTCTGAAATGGACAGTATATAAAGAACAAAAGTAAGGCATAGTAAACACTAAAACTATATGCCACTTATTTTCTCCTCATAAAAATAAAAGAATAACTATATTTTACTTATTTTCTCCTTATAAAAACAAAGAATAAAAAATTATCTTGTTGGATGTTTTCCCTTTTTTTTAACATTTGTACCATTTGTTTGGACAATATCGCAATACTTGTGAATGTATATTTCTTTGTCAAAGCAATTCTTGGAAATAATTCTTATTTGTTACTGTAACAATGTTGAAATGAGTGTCTAGAAACAAAAAAAATTACTTGTACATGATATTTAGAAAATGTGTTAGGAATAGATTTTACTTAATTACTATATATATATATATATATATATATATATATATATATATATATATATATATATATATATATATATATGTAAGAAAATCGATGTGAAAGACACCTCACTTTTTGATAACAAACTTCTTAAAAAACAAACTTCACACTTAAATAAAGAAAGAAAATAATTAAAAGTTAATAAGAGCATAAAAATATTCTTCTCTTGTCATTTTTGAGAATAATGTGGAAGAATATAAAAATATAAATTAGTAATACAAACTAGCTTAGAACCAGAATAACGTGGCTGAATGGTAGGCAACAAAATTTAAATAACGGAATAATTTTTGACTGGCTTAGACAATGATTCAACCAAAGTAATACTAGTAACGAGTGAGCAAATGGAATACCACAGACTAACACAAGAATGCCTAAATGCATGTCATACCTTCCCACCTTGAGACAGACGCAGTTCCGAGGGGAGAAACGAGAACAGAAGCTGAGAGCAGAACCGTGTTAAGCTGGAAGGTCCTACGATAAGGGATGGACGGACACCCACGACGCCAGCTAACTGCAAGGACCACACCACCCGCAAGTTTTAGCGTGAGACTTTTACGCGTCTCTGTTACGTCAGGACCACCCCCAGCCAATGTTAAAAGCTAGAGCCCTCCAGAAGAACAGTATAGATCTTACGATAACACAAAAAGGGCTACACCACCCGCAAGTTTTAGTGTGAGACTTTTTCGCGTCTCTGTTACGTCAGGACTACCCCCAGCCAATGTTAAAAGCTAGAACCCTCCAGAAGAACAGTATAGATCTTACGATAACACAAAAAGGGCTACACCACCCGCAAGTTTTAGTGTGAGACTTTTTCGCGTCTCTGTTACGTCAGGACCACCCACAGCCAATGTTAAAAGCTAGAGCCCTCCAGAAGAACAGTATAGATCTTACGATAACACAAAAAGGGCTACACCACCCGCAAGTTTTAGTGTGAGACTTTTTCGCGTCTCTGTTACGTCAGGACCACCCCCCAGCCCATGTTAAAAGATAGAGCCCTCCAGAAGAACAGTATAGATCTTACGATAACGCTAAAAGGACCACACCAGCTGCAAGAATTGCTAAACTGTGATCTGAATCTCTATTTGCTCATGGGAACACAATACGATCCAATACATGATTTCGAAACTTCTACCTCGCAGATGGTACTTTCATGTGCCGTCAGGCTTTTTACAAGTGTATCTTATCGTCTTGAGATTCTTGAGAAGTGTACTTGATAATGCTTGCTGAAAATGATTGAAGACATAAACGGGTCTTCCTGCTGTCTCGTTCATTCTGCAATCCCTTATTCCCCACTCTCTATTTCATTCCTTCTTCTACTACAGTGTTCCAATCTCCAATGAGTTTAAGATTTTTATCGTCCTCTACAATCTGAATAGCATGATAACATCCTTCTTTTCAGTTTCGGCTAGTGAGATCAGCATGACTAACTAAACTGTTGTTAGTGGCTACGGTTTGCAGTAGTATCACTGAATCGTTCACGACAAGCAATTAATTTCGCTGCCTTTCAATTAAAAACAGATACTGCTGCCATTTTATTTGGTCTACAATTTTTCTTCCGCGTTTTTTCTTGATGCTCGGGGCTTTTTTGCGAAAAACTTACAAAAAATCTACGATTCAAGGTACTGGCTAACACTGGCCACTACTTTCATCTTTCAGGCAGCATGTGAATCTTTCGGCGGAAGAATTTGCGTCTTTTGAAGAGATCCGCAAATCATACAATTTTGTACTTGTTCATATCAATGGAAGTGATGGTCAGCGAGGCTGTGTGTCATAGATCGAAAAAGATAGTAGTCAGAGGGAGAAATGTCTAGATTATACAGCGGTTAGTGTGGGACTCTCGTTTCACCGTTTGCAATTGATTTTTGACGCGTTTTGTGACCTTAGATCGAGGACTGCCATGCTGCAAAAACATCTTTTCGCATCTACCGCTGTACTGTGACGATTTATCTTTCAGCGCTTGATTCAGACTCATCACTTCCTTTCGAGAACGATCTCCTGTGAATGTTTCCATCGGTTTCAGTAGCTTCGACAACCTACTCTCTTCCACCGGTTTTCGACGTCAGACGGAGCAGTCCGTACACGTTCTTTACTACGAGCAGTGGAGAACAACTATATAAGGCAATCACAAATCGACTAATAACATGATGGCGTTATGTTTCCAAAAGCCAAATCTTATTGGTTCAAATGGCTAACTAACCTAAGGACATCACAAACATCCATGCCCGAGGCAGCATTCGAACCTGCGACCGTAGCGGTCTTGCGGTTCCAGACTGCAGCGCCTTTAACCGCACGGCCACTTCGGCCGGCCCAAATCTTATTCTATGATACTTATGGCGTACCCCCTATACCACCACTTGCCGCTACTGCATATATTGCAAAACTGCGGAAGCAAAGCTGTAGACCTGAAATCATGTTCTCCTCTTGTTTTACTGTTTTACCGTATATTCTGGGCTGTAAATCAAAGAGAACAGTTTTTCATCAGGATAACACAATAGCTCTCAAAGTTACTTTAGTAATGGGAACCATACCGTGCAACAGAATAAACAGATCTTTCTTCGGAGCCCCGTAACTGTCTCTCACTGCGAAACATATTTTTGAAATTTGGCTCAAAGGTACCTATAATCTTCCTCTGTAATGCTGCAAAAGCGTGGCGGCCTGCGGTGTCACCCTTCGGCTCTGCAACGCTTCAGACAGCGACGTGTCGACACAAAAAAAAAAAAATAAGCGCACACATCAAAAGTTCATGTGAGCTGTAAGAGACGCCAATGAAAATACTCATTTCCCAAACATTTCCCAAACATTTCGCGGTTGAAAGCAACAGCTTGCTGTGCGGTGAGCCTCAGGAAGATGTCAGAGGGGTCACAGTTTGTAGTTATTGACGGAAAGTCATCGAGTAAAACAGAAATTATTTCTGGCGTTCCCCAACTTAGTGTTATAGGCCCTTTTCTGTTCCTTATCTATACAAACGATTTTGGAGACAATCTGAGCAGCCGTCTTACGTTGTTTGCAGATGACGCTGTCGTTTATCGACTAATAAAGTAATAACAAGACCAAAACAAATTGCAAAACGAGTGTGAGGTCATCCACATGAGTGCTAAAAGGAACTCGTTAAACTTCGGTCACACGACAAATCAGTCTAATCTAAAAGCAGTAAATTCAACTAAATACCTAGGTATCACAATTACGAACAACTTAAATTGGAAGGAAGACATAGAAAGCGTTGTGGGCAAGGCTAACCAAAGACTGCGTTTTATTGGCAGGACAATTAGAAAATGTAACAGACCTACTAAGGAGAATCCCTACACTACTCTTGTCCGTCCACTTTTAGAATACTGCTGCGCGGTGTGGGATTCTTACTAGATAGGACCGACGGAGTACATCGAAAAAGTTCAAAGGAAGGCAGCACGTTTTGAACTATCGCGAAATATGGGAGAGAGTGTCACTAAAATGATACAGGATTTGGGCTGGACATCATTAAAAGAAAGACGTTTTTCGTTGAGACGGAATCTTCTCGCGATATTCCAGTCACCAACTTTCTCCTCTGAATGCGAAAATGTTTTGTTGACACCGACCTACGTAGGGAGGAACCATCACCAAGATAAAATAACAGAAATCAGAGGTCATACGGAAAGACATAGGTATTCATTCTTTCCGCACACTATACGAGACTGGAATAATAAAGAATTGTGAAGGTGGGTCGATGAACCATCTGCCAGGCACTTAAATGTGATTTGCAAAGTATCCATGTAGATGCAGATGTTCTTGACGAAATTTCACACTGCTGACACCCTGAGACGTTTCAGGGCTGCTCTAAGGAAGTTGTGGCGTTGTATTTCCATTGAAAGTGATTGCTGGCCTTTGGCGTGCATCACGACAGCAATTTTGATTCTCGTGTAGAAGTTGGAATCACTAGGGATCATACAAAACCATTCGACGAAATTGGAACGTGATTCAAAGTAGGAATGGATACTTCCGCTTTTTCAACCCTTCTATTTTCTGTATCCCTGTGGCGTGATAACACGGGAGTGTAACATTAACATGTGCCTGAATAAAACGGCAAAAATATCGCTTTATGTTCAACCTCCCCCATCCCATAATTCGGCAACATCTTCGGTGCAACACAACCAACTTCGAACAGCACTTTAGAAATGCATTTTCAGATATTTCTATAACAAATCAGAATGGTCATTGGTCTAGCACCTGAGAGTTAGGCAAGCCTTACGACACCTCTTCGATGTGGTTTGCCTAACATTAGGCGCTAGAACAGCCGCCGGCTGGATTGGTGTCAAGAAAATCTGCCACGTACATTTCTAATGTGCGAAACGAAACACCAAGGGTGTTGCCGTACAGGGTCCCGTTTTATTCAAGCAATTAGTAACGTTGCACACCCACGTAATTACGTCACAGGATGGCGGGAAACAGGAGATCAAAGAGTGTAAATACTCTTTGCTGCTTCGCGTCACGTTCAAACTTCATCGAATCGTTTTCAACGATCCATAGTGGTTCCAACCGTATGCACGATAGGAAAAACTGCGGCCGCTTTGTACTCCGAGGGGGTAAGATCGTGTTAAATGGGGATGTACCCCACGGTGGTCTGAGAGAAAGACTGAAACGTACGAGTGTGTCAGTAATGTCAAAGGTTGTGAAGAACACCGTCCTCTTGCTCATCGCACTGTGGTCTGCTGGTTTAATCCTTAAAATATCTAGGAATCAAAGCCCCAGACAAAGGGGTGTTATTACTGACGCCCTTTAAGAGACCCCTAGTGGATTTTTCGTATCGGTTCTGAGCGGCGATCTATCTGGATGCTTTCCTCGGACACCAATTATAAACCGCGCGATTTCAGCGCTGCGCGTCTCGGTTCGATGACGACTACAGTGGCGTTGGACAGAATTGTGATGAAATTTGGCGCCAATGTGAGATCGTTAACTCACCTTACTGGCCACATGAACTTCTCAGCTGTGACCCTCTTTACATGTGTCGACTCCCTGCTGTTTGAAACTCCGCCGAGCCCGCAGCTGATGTCGCAGGGCATCACGCACCTTCGAGCCAAATTTTAAAAATTCGTCGCAATGGGAGATAATTACGTGGATTCGAAAAAAACGTGATATAAATTTGAGATATGAATATTGCTACAGATATGTCATTCACTATAACTAGTTGCGTGTTTCCGCATGTTAAGGAATGAGAAGGGTATGTGTGATGTGTGCAGAAGGTTATTTGGAGACCATACAAAGCAGCACTTCGGAAATGGAGTCCATTCATATTTAAAAAAAAAAATGTAGTCTTATACTGCTATATCAGGATTTTTCTTCATTACGACATTTGCGTATCAATATTTCATTTAAATTAATGTTACTGGATTTCCATGCTCTAGCTTGCGGCCGGCCGCGGTCGTCTAGCGGTTCTAGGCGCTCAGTCCGGAGCCGCGCGACCGCTACGGTCGCAGGTTCGAATCCTGCCTCGGGCATGGATGTGTGTGATGTCCTTAGGTTAGTTAGGTTTAAGTAGTTCTAAGTTCTAGGGGACTAATGACCACAGATGTTAAGTCCCATAGTGCTCAGAGCCATTTGAACCATTTTCTAGCTTGCGATTTAATTCTATCATGTCAATGAACCCACTTTAATCTAGTGGTTGGAATGTATTAGTGTGGAATTGTGGAGAGAAAGTGTGTCTCTAAATGTTGTTGCTATTTAATGAGTTTTTGTTAAAACCATTTACACTAATCGTCAGTCGTTTCTTAATCATTCCGTTGTTCAAAAATAGAAGAAAATTAATCAAAGTACCCATTAATGTCAAATCTATTAATTGCCATGTGTACCTACTCGCAATCTGGTTGAAACGATATAGTGCTTCCGAATTCAACACTCTGAAATTTATTACTATTTTTACGTACTTTGTATCTTGGCCTCGTCATTCCTTAAAACATAAAGAGAATTAGAAACTTACAGAATATGAATATCGACCAACTGTCCATTAACATATCGTCATATTTTGAGCGTATAGTGAGGTCAAGATACAGTGCTACGTTTCACGTACAAATATACTGTTTGATAATATGCGGTAAATGCGCAACGATCTCTTTTCTGGCGAATTGTTCAGACTTCTTTGTTTTCTATTGTCTACTTCAACATCCGTAAGTGACAAACTGAGGAACCATTTGCATTTCAGAAGTGCGAGTGGAACGCTTTTATTGCACGAAAGGAAGAAAGTAACTAATGCATTTATAGGCTAACATGCAACAACGTAACTTAATGTAAACTACGTTGCGTGTAATAAATCTGCCGGTAAAAGTCAAAGAATGGACTCCAAGACATGTACGCCTACTTATAAATATGTGCACCATCAGCCAGTATCTTCCAACACTTCTGTACTGAGAGGGCCAGCAGTCGTTTCTGTTCCGAATGAGACAGCGCCACCGACCTTCATCATCGTAAGTAAAAGTCAGCCTCGCGAAATGGCAGTACTGTTACATACTAAAACATTATCAAGCAATGAAACCGAGGGAATTTAGATGTTTGCTTCAATAGAATATGATAACAGTTTTCAGAATACATTCTAATTACAATATCGTCTTCTTCCATGTGACGTTCTGATCCTAATGTCTTTCCCACTTTTACGCATCTTGATAACTTCATATATAAAAATTCCGCTTGCGTATGTTTGTGCTAGCAAAACTTGAAAGGTAGTTAGTCGATTCACCTAAAATTTTAACACAATGTTGTGTTTGAATGCGTGTGTGTTTTTGTACACTTGCTTTTTGTATTAGTAAATATGTAATGTATAAAGGGGAAACATTGTCACCAAAAGTATAGAAAAATTCTTGACCGCTTTACTCCAGATTTTTACACGATACTCTAATGAACATATGAACGTAGGTTATACTTTTTGTGCATATAATAAATACATATGTACTCAGTAGATAAAAGGTACTTTATTTGCGGATGAAACTACGCTTCCAACATGACTTGACGTGTTCTTCAACTCAAAGCCACGTGATTTCTACAGTTACGGAATCGGAAAGGTACTCCAGTGTTGGCAGAATGTTGTAAATACTGAGGTAGAATATATTATTGATGTTTAGTATTTTATCCATCTTCAGCAACTGTAGTCGCATACATTGAAATAATGACCCCCAGTTGTATAAAAAAAAATTTATTTCCTTATCAGGCAACTCCCGTTTGATTTACGAGTGTCAACAATAAGATGCACGCAGCGTATTTCTGAACCACTTGAACGCAGCTGTATGCTGTAGCATCATACTGTTGACACTTGTAAATAATGAGGTTGCTCTAACCTTTTGGAGGAGGGCACTTAGTGCCTGTAACCGGTTAAGGAAACAAAATTTCTTTTATGCAACTCATTGCCGATTATTTCGTCATACATTACTGATGGCTTAAGTCTCGATTATGTGTATTTGTTATGTTTGTTGTATAGAAAAACGCTACGAACTTATGCGACAACACAATATTACAGCATAAGAGCAATTAAAAAGACCTCAGTTTTGATGTGATGTTTATATCTATGAAAAATTAATTTATATTGCACAGCGTACGGAATATATTATATCTTCATTAACGCTTTCCACTACCGAGTATAGAAAAAATTCGTTTGACACAAAAAAACTTTCAACATCATTCTAATGTATGCTGCACGGAAATGGCGAGAGCGTCGCACAGCCGAGTTACTTTGACTAACTATCAAGCTTACGCTCGCAGGGCCCAATTACTATCACAGTATTGCACAGTGTTATAGGGTGATGCCACCTTTATCAAGTTACGGAATGTTACATGTAAGATTAATAACTTAGTGAGGTGAACGAGCCTGTAAGCATATACGCTGACCTTCGCTAATCCAACGTAACAATTATCCAACAAACTCGAGTGCAGGAACAGCGCAAACGATTTTGTAAATTTATCCTTTTGTCGATGTTCTCATAATAATTGTTTTGAGGATATCTTTTATTTTGATAGCTGCATTTGTGAATTTTCACTTCAGACGCGATCTCAGATTTCTTTATGTTTTAAATACGATGTACAATAACGTAAATCCTGTTACCTACGAGATTTGCAGTGTCATAGTCCATTGGGGGAGTAAGATGTTGTAGCTGTAGTAGTGTTATTGATCTTGGTACAATTTGTACTACGGTATTGTACACGACATGTTATTAAAGTTACAAAACAAAAAGTAATTCACACGAACGTCATTAACGGTCTACTTTCACAAGATTGGCACACTTAGCTGTCCGTGACCTTATAGGGCAATTATCCTATTATTTGTCTGAAGTAGTTTTGCAAATCGCGCAAAGCTTGAATCAGAAAGTTCCGGTGGTATTAGAGTCTCCATACACCCGAACACGAGACCCATCCGCTTGAAACATAGCAAGCTAGAATCAGAAAGTTCCGGTGGTATTAGCGCCTCCATAGACCCGAACACGAGACCCATCCGCTTGAAACAGCAAAATTCTTCGGTTTGTCCCGGGTGAACAACAGTGTCTCGCATATACATTAATGCAAAAAAGTCTTTTCGTAACGTAAGATGCTAATGGTAGACTGTACATTCATTTCTTATCAATAATCACTGCACTCGACATATAGAATTTATTTCTCAACTCCAATCACTGCACACAACATACACACACTATATAGGCTGTCAACATGTCCATAATGATGATGTTGATTTCTCCTTTTGATGTTGATCTTTACAAAGCTTAGCTTCCCATTTGCTTGCCTGAAAAATTGAATCTGCATTCCTCCATAACGAAAGAGACATTTATCTCAGAAAGAGAACTAGGCATTAGTATTATCAGCTCTACATGTAGGGATTTTCAGATAACAACATCTAGTACATTAGCAACATATTATATTAATAGTATACTACATTAATGACAATAGGCCTACCACATGCGATTTTTGAGAATGATTTCTGAACCAGCGAAACGGGATAATGGTATGTGTTTGACATCACACTCGTAAATTTAGCTTTGTGTCCCGTTAGACGGTATTTTCTCTAATAAACTTGCATGCGGTACTAAATTTCCAGTTGTATGAAAGTGTATAAACAGCGATTAAACATAACCATGATCCTTATAATACTACGGTACTATATGTAGAGGAACCTACGAGAACACGGCCACTGCCACAACCAAATTTCCCAGCAACTTCTGAAGAAACGGCGGTCAAAGTTTTCGAAGTGATTTAGACGATTTTTACGACACAAAAACTTCAGCTGTATTGGTGGCGCAGTGGATACCGCCACGGTCTCTCAGTTTTGCGGCCTGCTTTCTCAACCGAATTATGTTTCTATTTGCCTTATTTTGTTTTCTTTTATTTTTTATTTATTTACCTATGTCTGGAGAATGATATTAAACGAATGTTTCCTATCAAGTTAGGGGATAAAAGGACGTCATATTAATCGTAAAATTACACCTACGTTTTGCGATAAATACCATACATACATTTATCACTTGTTTCCTGTACGTATGGTATTTTCAGAGTTGTAATATTTTTAAATTTTCATGTTCTTGTATTTCAGTCTTATATCAGGTCTTATATTAACAACTGTAGTTCTACTTTATTCTTCTCTTTGTTCCTGAGGCCTATTTGGTGCATTATCGTGGATGATACCGATCGCAGAAACATCCGACACTCAGAAATTCGAACCTGTCGACCATCGTACGACGGTAGGTTTGACAGAGTAATATTTTTTGGTAGGACTCTCACTTGGGAAGGAAGATTTCACACATTTGACAATGATTTGGCAACCAACAATGCATACCGGATAACTTTATCGAAAACTGGCGCTTACAATTAATTAAGAATTAATTAAGACTTACGATACACAATAGGAATTTCGCCGAAAAAATTTTCAAATAATTTTCTCATCCATTATTGGTCCTTTTTTTAAAATACTATTAGTAGACGCCTAAATGAAACGTTCTACACTCCTAGATACATTTACAGCATTGATATTTGAAATTAAATGGTACGAACAATAATCACTATTACTTTATGAAAAAATATTCAACTACATATCACCAAATTTCAGTTTGTTTTACTGCTGTCCTGTTTGGGTCACATACCGTATGTGCTTACGCAACCGAAATTCATGTGAACAACATATTCTAACATAATACGAGCAGCAAAGAAAAAAAAGGAAAATTAAGGTTTAACGGAACGTCGACGACGGTGTTATTTGATTTAAGAGAAAGACAGTGAAGCAAATTCGGCCGTGTCTCTTCAATAAATCATTGGTTTTAGGTAAATCTGGATATCTGGACGTGGTACTGAAGTCCGGGGTCTTACGAGTGCACCTCTCCACTCGGCAACAATACCTCCAATTATTTAACAAAAGTGTATCTATCGTATATTTTGTGCCAGAGTAGCAAATCTGCATGAGAAAGATGGAATGACATAAATATTTTGCAGATCTTGACAGCTGTGGTCAAGGGATAGGTGTCTGACTAGCAATAAAATGTCCTGCTTCCTCATCACTGCTCACATTCTGTATAGATATCATGACCATGGGCAGCCCTTTGAAAGAGGGCGGAGGAGTAGACAGAGTTCAAGGGCCTTGTGTTGCCCATGAGGTGGGAAATGTCCCTAACAGGCGGGAGAATTAGCTATGCTCAGCGACATAAGGAGGCAGGAGGCTATGGAAACCATTGCATTAAAGACACATTCGGTAAGGTGCCAAAACACATGGAGTAGCGAAGTGCACACATACAGATGGTGGTAATATCGAGTACACAAGGTAAAAAAGGGCAGTGCATTGGCAGAGCTGTCATTTGTAAGTAGGTGATTCATGTGAAAAGCCTTCCGATGTGATTATGGCCTTACGCCGAGAATTAAGACTTTGAACGCGCAGTGGTATTTAGAGTTAGCTGAATGGGACATTCCATTTCGCATATCGTTAAGGAATTCAGTATTCCAAGACATACAGTGTCAAGAGTGTGCCAAGAATACCAAATTTCAGGCATTGGCCCTCACCTCCGACAACCCACCGCATTCACTTAACGGCCGATAGCAGCGGCGTTTGCGTAGGTTTTTCACTGCTAACAGACAAGCAAAAGTCCGTGAAATATGCGTAGGAAACAGTGTGGAACGTACAACAAATGCATCCATTAGGAAAATGCTGCGAAATATGGCGTTAATGGGCTATGGCAGCAGCGATATCACCCGGAGCGCTTCTCGAGGGTTCTATCCTAGACAACTGGACAGTCGTAGCCTGGTCAAATGAGTCCCTATTTTAGTTGGTAAGAAAGGATGGTAGGGTTCGAATGTGGCACGGAGCCAACGAAGCCATTGACCAAAGTAGTCAACAACGCACTGTGTAAGCTGGTGGTGGCTCCATATTGGTGAGGGCTTTGTTTACGTGGAACTGACTGGGTCCTCTGTTCTAGCTCAACCTATCAATGACTGGAAATGGTTATGTCGGTGACTTGGAGACCCCTTGCACTCATTCATGGACTTCATGTTCCCAAACTAGGATGCAGTTTTTATGGATGACATCGCGCCATATCGACGGGCCACAGTAGTTCGCTGTTGGGCAATTTGAGCGAATGATTTGGCCACAGAGCTCGCCCAGCATGAAACATAATCGAGAGTCCACAACGTGCAGAAAAACCTGCACTGGCAACACTTTCTCAACTATGGACGGCTGAAGAGGCAGCGTGGCTCCGTATTTCTGCAGGGAACGTACTGAGTCGATGCCACGTCGTGTTTCCGCACTACGGCGAGTAAAAGGACGTCGGACGCGTCATTAGGAGGTATCCCGTGACTTTTGTCACCCCAGTGTAATGTGTGTCAACAGGATATGTGGATTTCGAGTGATCTTTGGCAGTGTAAAGGAGGAGAGTTTTTGGAAACAAACACTCTTTGTCAATCCGGACAGTTATCCATATTCTAACTTCCACAACGTAACCGTAGCCTTGTAGCTTGTGATTGAAGGACCATAAATATCCGAAAGCTATTCTGTCGTAACGACTGATTTCTAAATTAAGAGAAACAACCACCGTTTGAAGAAGTGTATACACAAATTCTTATGCGTTCATGTGAGAAGAAATAGCAAACTTTGTAATAAAAATTTGATAGAGGAACCATGCAGATTTATCCAACATATCTAAATCTAGTTGATTAGAAACGGAAATTCTGCCCATTCTACCGCCCTTGCTTATAGACCGCTTCCTACGCCTTTGTGGTGCACGAATGGATAAAAACTAGCAAATTGTGAAATCATTCATGTGAAGTGATGGTTTAATTAGACTCATTAGATATTTCGAGCACAAAAAAAAAGGTTCAAATGGCCCTGAGCACCATGGGACTTAAGTTCTGAGGTCATCAGTCCCCTAGAACTTGGAACTACTTAAACCTAACCAACCTAAGGACACGATACACATCCATGCCCGAGGCAGGATTCGAACCTGCGACTGTAGCGGTCGCGTGGTTCCAGACTGTAGTGCCTAGAACCGCCCTGCCACACCGGCCGGCTTTAGGTAACAGAATTGCGCTTAAAATACTGCGAGGGTATAAGCGGTGAACACTAGTTCGAAAGAAGAAGCTTCAAACTCTCTTCTAGAAATTCAGATTGGTGTTTCCGTTATTTCCTTATACAAACAAGTGTTAATACCAGTATTGTTCCTTTGGAAAGGTGCGAACAAATTGCTGCTGCCTTATACGCATTGTTTACTTGAGTTCCGCTTAAATGAACCTAGCATCACTCGATCCTGATACCCCAATCTTCTTACGAAAAGTAATCATAGCAATGTAGACGCATTTTCCCTAACGCGTAAGCAAAGGGGGGGGGGGGCGGGGGGGGGGACGCTACGCTTTTCCCACGACCAAAAAACCTAAAGAACCCAAATTTCATGAAATGTGTTTCTAGAACTAGGATACAGAACCTGAAAATGTCATTTAGTACAGTGATAACAACACTACCTAGTTTTTCCCAGTGTTTCACCGAGTGGTGGGACACATTTTGACCACCACAAAAAATTTAAAAAACTATTAATTTCGTTAATTGTCGTTGATTTTCATTTACAGCATACTTTTTAATGCTGTGTACTGTGTGTTCGCCCCGTTCTGTGCTTCTAGGTCTTGTAGAGAGGAGTGAATACAGGTTTATAAAGGTTTCAGTTGAGATGTGTCACGCGTCCACGGCTGCTGAGGGAAAGAGAAAAGTCTCAGAGTTGCTTGTGGTGGTATGCAATAGTGTAGACAGGATAACGCGTACTACGTCAGACGATCATCTGATGTCTGCGCACAGAATTTAATGTACGAGACTCTGTAGAGGCAGAGGAAGATCTGCTAGAATGAGTTCTTGCCAATGCACTAGAAACTGATGACACGTGGTTCCTGTTCAAAATATTGTTTACTCACTCCCCTTCACAATTACCTAGAAGTTTGTAACGGAAATTTCCCAACATCCTGCACACGTCTAAGAAGGCTCCGGAAGTATGAGTATGACATATCTTGTGAAAAGTCACATTCACTACTGACACTTAAATTTTTGGGTTACGTTTTACTGAAAAAAAAAATTTAGCGAATCGATAAAAGAAATCATTAAAAATAATAAATATTTCGGTTTGCTGTCGATTCTGATAAAAACAACACTACCACTGAACTATTCATAGTAACTCACTCTCTGCCCCTCTTTCTTACTCATAACGAATCCTACTCTCGTTATACCATTTTCTGCTACTGCGGATATTACCCTGCAGTCATCTTATCAGAAATACTTGTCTTCTTTCCATTTCACTTCAGTGACCCCTACTTCATCTAGATTGAGCCTTTGCATTTCCCTTCTCAAATTTTCTGGTTTTCCTACCACGTTCAAGATTCTGACATTCCACGCCCAGACTCGTAGAATCTTATCCTTTCGTTGGTTATTCAATTTTTTTCTGAAGGTCATCTCCCTATTGCCAGTCCTCTATGGCAGTCTTTTGCCAATGGAGATAGCCTCACGACAGTTTTTTTTAATTACAGGCCACATGTCCTGTGGATACACGTTCTGTGTCTTTAATGCCGTGGTTTCCATTGCCTTCTGCATCTTCATGTCGTTGATCATTATTGATTCTTCCTCCTTTAGCAGCAGTTTCTCAGCCCAAGGGCAAAGGAGTGTCCTGAACCTCTGTCCACTCCTCCGACCTCTTTGACAAAACGAGGGTCATGTCTTATGTCGGAAGCTTTCAGCCGCCAGTGCCGATTATTAACCGAAAAGTAAACCCTAGTAGGTTTCGAACCCGGGATCAAGGACATTTTGATAACTAATCAAACATGCTACCCCCAGACCACGGGTGACTAGCCGCATGAGTTTTAACCCACTCTCCAACACCACTAAATTGTGATCTGAATGTACAGGGTGTTTCAAAAATGACCGGTATATTTGAAACGGCAATAAAAACTAAACGAGCAGCGATAGAAATACACCGTTTGTTGCAATATGCTTGGGACAACAGTACATTTTCAGGCAGACAAACTTTCGAAATTATAGTAGTTACAATTTTCAACAACAGATGGCGCTGCGGTCTGGGAAACTCTATAGTACGATATTTTCCACATATCCACCATGCGTAGCAATAATATGGCGTAGTCTCTGAATGAAATCACCCGAAACCTTTGACAACGTGTCTGGCGGAATGGCTTCACATGCAGATGAGATGTACTGCTTCAGCTGTTCAATTGTTTCTGGATTCTGGCGGTACACCTGGTCTTTCAAGTGTCCCCACAGAAAGAAGTCACAGGGGTTCATGTCTGGCGAATAGGGAGGCCAATCCACGCCGCCTCCTGTATGTTTCGGATAGCCCAAAGCAATCACACGGTCATCGAAATATTCATTCAGGAAATTAAAGACGTCGGCCGTGCGATGTGGCCGGGCACCATCTTGCATAAACCACGAGGTGTTCGCAGTGTCGTCTAAGGCAGTTAGTACCGCCACAAATTCACGAAGAATGTCCAGATAGCGTGATGCAGTAATCGTTTCGGATCTGAAAAATGGGCCAATGATTCCTTTGGAAGAAATGGCGGCCCAGACCAGTACTTTTTGAGGATGCAGGGACGATGGGAGTGCAACATGGGGCTTTTCGGTTCCCCATATGCGCCAGTTCTGTTTATTGACGAAGCTGTCCAGGTAAAAATAAGCTTCGTCAGTAAACCAAATGCTGCCCACATGCATATCGCCGTCATCAATCCTGTGCACTATATCGTTAGCGAATGTCTCTCGTGCAGCAATGGTAGCGGCGCTGAGGGGTTGCCGCGTTTGAATTTTGTATGTATAGAGGTGTAAACTCTGGCGCATGAGACGATACGTGGACGTTGGCGTCATTTGGACCGCAGCTGCAACACGGCGAACGGAAACCCGAGGCCGCTGTTGGATCACCTGCTGCACTAGCTGCGCGCTGCCCTCTGTGGTTGCCGTACGCGGTCGCCCTACCTTTCCAGCACGTTCATCCGTCACGTTCCCAGTCCGTTGAAATTTTTCAAACAGATCCCTTATTGTATCGCTTTTCGGTCCTTTGGTTACATTAAACCTCCGTTGAAAACTTCGTCTTGTTGCAACAACACTGTGTTCTAGGCGGTGGAATTCCAACACCAGAAAAATCCTCTGTTCTAAGGAATAAACCATGTTGTCTACAGCACACTTGCATGTTGTGAACAGCACACGCTTACAGCAGAAAGACGACGTACAGAATGGCGCACCCACAGACTGCGTTGTCTTCTATATCTTTCACATCACGTGCAGCGCCATCTGTTGTTGAAAATTGTAACTACTGTAATTTTGAAAGTTTGTCCGCCTGAAAATGTACTGTTGTCCCAAGCATATTGCAACAAACGGTGTATTTCTATCGCTGCTCGTTTAGTTTTTATTGCCGTTTCAAATATACCGGTCATTTTTGAAACACCCTGTATATCCGCTTCAGAGTACGCCTTACAGTCCAGTATATGGTTTCGAAATCTCAGCCTGACCCCGATGTTATCTGACTGAAATCCTCCTGTATCTACCGTCCTTTCCCAAATATACTTCCTCCGCTTGCGACTCTTGAACAGAGTATTCGCTATTACTAACTGAAACTTATTGCAGAACGCAATTAGTCTTCCTCCTCTCTCATTCCTAGTACCAAATTCGTTTTCTCCAGTAATCCTTTCTTCTACTTCTTCCCCAACAACTCCATTCCAATTCCCCATGAGTATTAGATATTAATCTGCAGTTACGTACTGAATTACCCATTCAGTATCGTCGTATACATTCTCTAACTCGTCTTCGGCTTGCACTGTCAGCATGGGTTGGGTTGGGTTGTTTGGGGGAAGAGACAAAACGGCGAGGTCATCGGTCTCATCGGATTGCCGACCGTTGTGGCCGAACGGTTCTAGGCGCTTCAGTCCGGAACCGCGCTGCTGCTACGGTCGCAGGTTCGAATCCTGCCTCGGGCATGGATGTGCTTGCTGTCCTTAGGTTAGTTAGGTTTAAGTAGTTCTAAGTCTAGGGGACTGATGACCTCAGATGTTAAGTCCCATAGTGCTCAGAGCCATTTGAACCATTAGCCTCATCGGATTAGGTAAGAATGGGGAAGAAAGTCTGCCGTACCCTTTCAAAGGATCCATCCCGGAATTTGCATGGAGCGATTTCGGGAAATCACGTAAAATCCAAATCAGGATGGCCGGACGCGGGATTGAACCGTCGTCCTCTCGAATGCCAGCTGTCAGCATGTATACCTGAAATATCGTTTTTTATATTGGTTAGCTGTCGATTCTGATTAGAACAACCCTATCACTGAACTCTCACTCTCTGCCCCATATTCCTACTCATAACGAATCCTACTCCCGTTATACAATTTTCTGGTGCTGTTGATATTGCCCTACACTAATCTGACCATAAATCCTCATCTTCTTTACATTTAAGTTCACCATTTCTTGACTGACTCTTTGTATTTCCCTTAACAGTTTTTTTAGCTTCCCAATGTAATGGTACTTGAATTACGTAACCATTACGGCAGCTCACCTGAACCTCTCGATACCAGCAGTATTCTACTGTGTTTCTGTAAAGTAGTTAATGTGGTGTCACTGCCAGACACCACACTTGCTAGGTGGTAGCTTAAATCGGCCGCGGTCCATTAGTACATGTCGGACCCGCGTGTCGCCACTGTGTGATCGTAGACCGAGCGCCACCAGACGGCAGGTCTCGAGAGACTGACTAGCACTCGCCCCAGTTGTACGACAACGTTGCTAGCCACTACACGGACGAAGCCTTTGCTCTCATTTGCCGAGAGACAGTTAGAATAGCCTTCAGCTAAGTTAATGGCTACAACCTCGCAAGGCGCCATTAGCCTTAAATAGCTTGTAATTAAAGTGCCTCACTTGTATCGCCACAATCTCCAGATGTCTCATCAAGAACGATGTATACAAAGGCTGTATTAAAAGTTAAGTAGTCCAGAAGCTACGTACTTTTCTTTATAGCATTCATTAAGTCTCCTGTTTCAGACCTCACTCCATCCTTCGTGAGTTAGCGCGTGCATCTTGACCGCCTCTTTCAATTAGTGTGCGTAGTGTTGGCAAGTCTGCCGACACTACAGTTAACATATTTATGAGACAACATTCAGATTTGATTTCATTAATGTAGAGATACTTTGATAGATCGATATGTTTATGTTGCAACGATATTATTCTTATGTGTATTCTTTCTTTTGTCACTATGATCTATGACGTACTTGTAACTCCGATTTTTGGGCGCGTAAGCGATTATTAGTTAGTTAATTAGAGAGTCGATCGTCATGTTGGAAAGACGCATAACGTAGTCAGCTTATAAAATGTGAACTTTTAACAGTGAGGAAGATGTTTTCAAGTATGTTTTGTATTGTGAAGTGATGTTTTGTGTGTTATGCGATATTGCAACAAAAGCAATAAAAAGGAAGTGTAACTTAAATCCGGAGTGTTGATTATTTTTTACATCACCATTGTGCTAACTTTCAAAGGTTTAATCTTCAAGAATGGTTTGTGAAACACATCTATAAAACTTCTAAATGTCGCATAAAAAAAACCTAGGCCTCTTTGTATCTGAGCTTGAAATCATCACCACCTAGATTTTCGACGATTGAGCCATGATTTTACAACGAGACCAGCGTGGGAAACACGAAAAGATGAATGCCTAGTTTATTCATTATCACATGAAATGACTTTATTAACTGTGCTCTAATGACACCTGCCACATAATAACTTTGTTGTTGCCCGAAAATGCAGTATTTAGCAGCATGAGCAACACCACAATCATTATTAAATTTTGACCTTTGTTGTGGTAGGGTTGTTAGACCAACCACGTTAAAACTTTTGACATTCCCCGCTCCGAATTGTTGGCGTTATCCTTCGTCGGACTATTCAATCTTTTGATCATGGTCACCTCCCACTGTGCAGTCCTGTCCCAGAGATCCGAATGGGTGCTAGTCTGGAATCTTTTGCTGAGGGAGAGATCATTGTGACAATTTTTTTAATCATGGGCCACATGTCCTGTGGGTACATATTATGTGACTTTAGTGCTGTGGTTTCCATTGCCTTCTGCATTCTCATGTTATGGATCATCTCTGTTCTTCTGACTTTAGAGGGCAGTTTCCCACCCCAAGAACAAGAGAGCTCCTTGAATCTCTGTCAGCTCCTCTGTTCTCTTCGACATGGCCGATGGCAGATAAGGGTGTCTTCTGCCGCCACTGCTGGTGATGTTTATTCAAAATCTAAGGGGTGGCGTGGTTCAAAGCCAATATGTGAGAATGGCCTGACTATTGAAGTTCAGATTTATACAATCAAGCGACGTTGCCTCTTCAACATACAAAAAAAATGGCTCTGAGCACTATGGGACTTAACATCTATGGTCATCAGTCCCCCAGAACTTAGAACTACTTAAACCTAACTAACCTAAGGACAGCACACAACACCCAGCCACCACGAGGCAGAGAAAATCCCTGACCCCGCCGGGAATCGAACCCGGGAACCCGGGCGTGGGAAGCGAGAACGCTACCGCACGACCACGAGACGCGGGCAAAAAAAAAAAAAAAAAAAAGTTTAAGTTCTAAAAAAAATAACATTTGGTTCCATACTGTTATACCAACTATTCTGACCTAATTGTAGGCTTTATAATTCGCGTCTTAATTAAGCTGTCCTATGGGTAGTGTTCTTTGTCACGTGATTGTATGTCTTGACGCATAGGTGTGGATACAAGATATAATGTTTGAAGTTATAAATAATTAAAAGAAAGTAGAAAAACGCCGATTCTTTGCATGAAAGGCTTATGTTTACTGATTTCAATACATTACCAAACTGTATGCCCAAGAGTGAATATGATGCTTAAAAGTATTCTTTTCTTTCTGATTTGTACGAAACACAGATTACATAACTTTATTGTGGCCCTTTAATCTACTTCCGGTACAGTCGTTTACTTACTCCAAACGGATACTGCCAGAGACCACTAGAAAACACTGCCCTGTATGGTTACCAGTCTATATGCAAATTACTACCGTGATAATACAAATATCACGAAACACGTTATTGGATATGACGTATCTTTAACGCTCGTCATCTCAAATTTATCATAATAAACAAAAATTAAAAAGCAGGTTACCTTCTGAAAATTTTGTTCTGGGCCATGAGCCCGATATCATATTCAGAAACCTTCGCCTCAATTATCTGACCATGAAAGATGCAGATGGCCACTATGTGATTTTATTTTATTGATTACAAAATCAAACTAAAGAAACGTATTGGCTTGCCTTGGTAGCTCTTTTAGGTGATGCGGACGCTCAAGGCTCTGAGCACTATGGGACTCAACAGCTATGGTTATCAGTCCCCTAGAACTTAGAACTACTTAAACCTAACTAACCTAAGGACAGCACACAACACCCATTCATCACGAGGCAGAGAAAATCCCTGACACAGCCGGGAATCGAACCCGGGAACCCGGGCGCGGAAAGCGAGAACGCTACCGCACGACCACGAGCTGCGGACGGACGCTCAAGGAAAAGAGGCTGTATTTCACCTCCTGGAAGTCAGTATTCTCATCCAGAGTGTAGTATCCTCTATTACTAGAAAATCATGAGGCAGCTGTGTGTGTGTGTAGTTCGCTATTCTGTTGGAATGAGTATGACTTTGTGTGCTTTTGATATGCACGAACAGACGTTGTTCGTCTCTGGGAACAACATGTAAATTTCACAGCTTTTCCAAATCCACATTAAACTTGTTGTCCCTTCGCTACCGACGAGAGAAAAGTGGGTGTAGGGTGGAAAGTCGCGGCAAGTTTAAAGGTTATCAGCAGTAACAGCTCTTACACCACAAATTTTTATTTGTTAATAAACCAATGTTATGTATTTGTACTTGAGACGTTGAAAATACTTGTGCTGGACTGGAATTCTAAGAGAGATCTGTTCTTTCGCGGGTTTGACCGCTTCGGGGCGATACGGTTTCATATTTCGTGCTAACTCTTCGAGGTCTCCACGATACGCAGGTGTCTAGGTTCGAATCCTGTTCCGGCACAAAAATTCCCATCATGTCATTTTATAGCTATAACTAAAGGTACAAACTATCCTGATTTCTAAAATTTCTTCGTGCGTTGTCAACAATCTTGATTGGTGCCGATTTTGACTCCCAGTCAGAGACGGAATTTTTGTCACGTCATCTCCAATTCGTACATGCAACGATGTTGCACGCTGAATGGAAGCGTTATTTGACCTCTATTGGTGACTATAAAACAATGTCGACAGATGCAGGATTCAAATCCGGGTAAGCCGAAACTTCTATCTTCTCGTCGTTTCAGTTTCAGTTATCTCTGTTATATCCGTTGAAGGAACAATCACATTATGTATTGGATTTCAATCACCGTCTAACAAATACCTTACGTCACGTCATTTCGATTTTGAACACGTATGTACTTTGTTACGTGTGGCTGAAATCATATTTAAGATATTTCATGGTTAGTCAACGGGAACTATAGTTTCTGGATGGAACATCCGGGTTTCGGTCAAGTACAAAAATTTTCGCCACATAATATCAGTTGAGACTTCCTTTTTAACTTTTGATTTTTATAAAACTTTGTGTTTATGAGGGTTAAAAGCTTTGCCGCTTTTAATAACGTGTTTTCTGATACTAGCATTATTATTCTATTAATTTGCATCTGCACTTGTCAGACGAGTGTACCGAAAAGAGATAAGGGACCTACAAGACAGTTACTTTAGTATGTCGTATACAAATCAGGCGGAAAGCAATTCACTCCGTTCGGATACTTCTGAACATCATAGTACTTAAAAAAACACAAAAAATTCGATTTCCTATAAAATATAAAAAACTCAAGACTTTATTCATTGTATTATCACGTCACACCCATGAATATATCCCTCTGAATAACATGTCTTCAATAACGGGGTTGGATAAAAATATGGGAACACCGCGGGACTTACATACATGAACATAAATGCAGGTGATAGCCATGTCTGGAGGTTGCGCTGTTGTATTTTTGTATTTGACCGTGAACGGCACCTGCGCAGTGGCCTCGATACGATGCAAGTGTCTGTCGCGATGGGAACAGTGACCTGTGTAGTGTTATGTCACAGCTGAAACAATTCGAACGTGAGCAAATTGTTGGTGCTCGTATGGCAGGTGGTTCCGTAACCAAGAGACCCGAAGTGTTTGTGATTTGAAGAGGTACTGAATCGAAGATTTATACCACATCATATCATAAATCAGAACGCCGACCAACTGTGACAAAAAATTAAGGACGACAGCTGGAAAAGCCACTGCACAATAGTATGTCGCACTCACGGTCGCTGTCAGCACTGAAACAAAATGAAGAGGGTTCCAGAAACAGGGCATTGCAAGGCGAGCTGGAATTTCAGAACCATACATCAGTGATCCAGATTCCCATAACAGGAAACAGTAGTGCCGAAACCATTAAACTTAGAAATATCATTTGGACAGATGAGTCTCGTTTCACTCTCTCAGCTTCCCTCCCAATGTGCTAAGAGCGAACCATGGCGGGGATTCGGTAATCATGACTCCATTGTTGCTCCGCACGGTCACATTACTGCCAACGATAATTAGGTCCATCGTATTGTAGAGTGTTTGTTTCCCAGTGATGATGATGTGCTCGAAGACGACAGGGCCCGTGTCCACAAAGCTCGCATCGTTCAGGACTGGTCTTGTGAGCACGAGGGAGAATTGTAGCATCTCTCCTGGCCGTGAAAGTCGCCAGACCTCATCATTATTGAGTTTTTGTGCTCTACTCTGGAGAGAAGGGTGTGTGACCGCTATGCACCTCCTCCTTCGTTACATCCACCTTCCACTATTTTGTGGGAAGTATGGAATAAGATTCCCTTGAAAACCATAGAGGATCTGTGTTAACGAATTTCAAAATTACTGGAAACTGTTTTGAACGTCAACGTTTTTCCTACTCCCTGTAAGGCATGGCTGTGCGTTGTATTTGTGGTGTTTCTCACACCCTGTTTGTATAACAACGCATTTGTAGGCTGTCTCAGATTCTTAAAAACACCATTAATATCTCCATTACTTGAAGAAGTGCATATCAGAAAGTAACATGAAACCTGTACATTACCTCTTTCGTAACAATATATCAATATTATGTACATGCATATAATTTTGCATAAAACACAATTTTGCTTGGCATGCGCTGCTGCAAACTATCACACGCTTTAATATCAAGTGTGCAGATGCATTTCAGAAGAGACGCAATTGTTCCAAAAAAATTAATTTCAAAAACAGTAGACTGACCAGATGTTGCTATTAGTTATGTTACGTTTAAAGAGTCAGCTAAAAAATAAGCGGAGGACAGTGACTTTGGAATACATAACTTCGTTAAAGACCCTTCGAGTTCACGAAACACGAACTGACTTTGTTGAAATACCCGAAACTGAGGTGTGGTGTCATTACAGAAAATCATAACAATGATAAAGAAGTTACTAGTCCGTAAGAAGCAGCTGGCAACACTACTGGGGCTCTATTCTCTCTATCTGAGCTGACCGTATTATCGCAGCATAAACGAACCGTACCACTTCTCCACTGGTGTCACCGTAACGAGTGTTTCTGTGCTTGGTGTCTGTGGGCGCTCAACGGCGAGCTTTTCAGCGCCCACCGTAATGAGAATGGTTGTTACGCTTATTGCATGTATTCAATTTAGACAAACACGACGATATACAAAGAAAGTTTGCTGCCGCCTATCTCGTTGTTTATAGTTCCTGCAGCTTTCAAACGATAGCGTAATCAAACATAATACTTCGCTTAGCACTAACTAATAGCACATACGAAACGTTTTACAACTGCATACAAAGGTATCGTAGCGTTCCACGGGTAGTGTGGTTTTCAGCAAAATAACTTTAGGCATCAGGCCACGTTATTATGAAGCACCAAATCAGCTTAACAGCAGAGGTTTAGACCGTCTTGCTGTGGTGCTTTTCAGGGCGATTAATTAGCGAATACTGGTAAATGTCTTCCCATATATACAGTCTGTTTCGGTTACCTGGTGGCTATCAAAGTCACCATGGTCCAGGGGTAGCCGGCACGGTAGCTCAGCGTGTTCGGTCAGAGGGTTAGCTGCCCTCTGTAATAAAAAAAACTGAGTGAATGGATCAATAACGAACTTCAATGGGCGTCAGGAGACGTCCGCCACGAACAATTGCAACGAACTATAACGAACAAAATGAGATTTTAAAAAAAGGGGGGTAGCGTCTTTGATTCATAACCAAAAAGTCTTCGGTCCCGGGTTCGATCCCCGCCACTGCCTAATTTTGATAAAAAATCAGCATTGGTGGCCGAAGATTTTCGGCATAAGAAGTCAGCCTCATTCTGCCAACGGCCTTGTCAAAGAGGGCGGAGGAGCGGATAGAGGTTCAGGGCACTCTCTTGTCCTAGGGTTGGGAAATTGCCCCTAAAGGCGGAAGAATCAGCAATGATCAACGACATGAGGATGCAGAAGGCAATGGAAACCACTGCATTAAAGACACGTAACGTGTATCCACAGGACATGTGGCCTGTAATTGAAGAAGTGTCATGATGATCTCTCCACTGGCAAAAGACTCCGGAATAGTCCCCCATTCGGATCTCCGGGAGGGGACTGCCAAGGGGGAGGTTACCATGAGAAAAAGATTGAATAATCAACGAAAACGAAAGGATAACGTTCTACGAGTCGGGGCGTGGAATGTCAGAAGCTTGAACGTGGTAGGGAAACTAGAAAATCTGAAAAGGGAAATGCAAAGGCTCAGGCTAGATATAGTAGGGGTCAGTGAAGTGAAGTGGAAGGAAGACAAGGATTTCTGGTCAGATGAGTATCGGGTAATATCAACGGCAGCAGAAAATGGTATAACAGGTGTAGGATTCGTTATGAATAGGAAGGTACGGCAGAGGGTGTGTTACTGTGAACAGTTCAGTGACCGGGTTGTTCTAATCAGAATCGACAGCAGACCAACACCGACAACGATAGTTCAGGTATACATGCCGACGTCGCAAGCTGAAGATGAACAGATAGAGAAAGTGTATGAGGATATTGAAAGGGTAATGCAGTATGTGAAGGGGGACGAAAATCTAATAGTCATGGGCGACTGGAATGCAGTTGTAGGGGAAGGAGTAGAAGAAAAGGTTGCAGGAGAATATAGGCTTGGGACAAGGAATGAAAGAGGAGATAGACTAATTGAGTTCTGTAACAAGTTTCAGCTAGTAATAGCGAATACCCTGTTCAAGAATCACAAGAGGAGGAGGTATACTTGGAAAAGGCCGGGAGATGCGGGAAGATTTAAATTAGATTACATCATGATCAGACAGAGATTGAGAAATCAGATACTGGATTGTAAGGCGTACCCAGGAGCAGATATAGACTCAGATCACAATATAGTAGTGATGAAGAGTAGGCTGAAGTTCAAGACATTAGTCAGGAAGAATCAATACGCAAAGAAGTGGGATACGGAAGTAATAAGGAATGACGAGATACGTTTGAAGTTCTCTAACGCTATAGATACAGCAATAAGGAATAGCGCAGTAGGCAGTTCAGTTGAAGAGGAATGGATATCTCTAAAAAGGGCCATCACAGAAGTTGGGAAGGAAAACATAGGTACAAAGAAGGTAGCTGCGAAGAAACCATGGGTAACAGAAGAAAAACTTCAGTTGATTGATGAAGGGAGGAAGTACAAACATGTTCCGGGAAAATCAGGAATACAGAAATACAGGTCGCTGAGGAATGAAATAAATAGGAAGTGCAGGGAAGCTAAGACGAAATGGCTGCAGGAAAAATGTGAAGACATCGAAAAAGATATGATTGTCGGAAGGACAGACTCAGCATACAGGAAAGTCAAAACAACCTTTGGTGACATTAAAAGCAACGGTGGTAACATTAAGAGTGCAACGGGAATTCCACTGTTAAATGCAGAGTAGAGAGCAGATAGGTGGAAAGAATACATTGGAAGCCTCTATGAGGGTGAAGATTTGTCTGATGTGATAGAAGAAGAAACAGTAGTCGATTTAGAAGAGATAGGGGATCCAGTATTAGAATTGGAATTTAAAAGAGCTTTGGAGGACTTACGGTGAAATAAGGCAGAAGGGATAGATAACATTCCATCAGAATTTCTAAAATCATTGGGGGAAGTGGCAACAAAACGACTATTCACGTTGGTGTGTAGAATATATGAGTCTGGCGATATACCATCTGACTTTCGGAAAAGCATCGTCCACACAATTCCGAAGACGACAAGTGCGAAAATTATCGCACAAACAGCTTAACAGCTCATGCATCGAAGCTGCTTACAAGAATAATATACAGAAGAATGGAAAAGGAAATTGAGAATGCGCTAGGTGACGATCAGTTTGGCTTTAGGAAAAGTAAAGGGACGAGAGAGGCAATTCTTACGTTACGGCTAATAATGGAAGCAAGGCTAAAGAAAAATCAAGACACTTTCATAGGATTTGTCGACCTGGAAAAAGCGTTCGACAATATAAAATGGTGCAAGCTGTTCGACATTCTGAAAAAAGTAGGGGTAAGCTATAGGGAGAGACGGGTCATATACAATATGTACAATAACCAAGAGGGAATAATAAGAGTGGAAGGGTGTAATACAAGGCTGTAGCCTTTCGCCCCTACTCTTCAATCTGTACATCGAGGAAGCAATGATGGAAATAAAAGAAAGTTTCACGAGTGGAATTAAAATACAAGGTGAAAGGATATCAATGATACGATTCGCTGATGACATTGCTGTCCTGAGTGAAAGTGAAGAAGAATTAAATGATCTGCTGAACGGAATGAACAGTCTAATGAGTACACAGTATGGTTTGAGAGTAAATCGGAGAAAGACGAAGGTAATGAGAAGTAGTAGAAATGAGAACAGCGAGAAACGTAACATCAGGATTGATGGTCACGAAGTCAATGAAGTTAAGGAATTCTGATACCTAGGCAGTAAAATAACCAATGACGGACTGAGCAAGGAGGACATCAAAAGCAAACTCGCTATGGCAAAAAAGGCATTTCTGGCCAAGAGAAGTCTACTAATATCAAATACCGGCCTTAATTTGAGGAAGAAATTTCTGAGGATGTACGTCTGGAGTACTGCATTGTATGGTAGTGAAACATGGACTGTGGGAAAACCGGAACAGAAGAGAATCGAAGCATTTGAGATGTGGTGCTATAGACGAATGTTGAAAATTAGGTGGACTGATAAAGTAAGGAATGAGGAGGTTCTACGCAGAATCGGAGAGGAAAGGAATATGTGGAAAACACTGATAAGGAGAAGGGACAGGATGATAGGACATCTGCTAAGACATGAGGGAATGACTTCCATGGTACTAGAGGGAGCTGTAGAGGGCAAAAACTGTAGAGGAAGACAGAGATTGGAATACGTCAAGCTAATAATTGAGGACGTAGGTTGCAAGTGCTACTCTGAGATGAAGAGGTTAGCACAGGAAAGGAATTCGTGGCGGGCCGCATCAAACCAGTCAGTAGACTGATGACCAAAAAAAACCAAAGTCACACCTCTGGGATGTCACTTGACACTTGCTATGTGTACTATTAGGGGTTGGAGCAAGGGGGGGATCACTGAACGCCAGGGTATTATCTGTTTTACTCTGGTGGCTTATTGGAAGGCAACTCTGGCATGAAACTGGTAGGAAACAACGTACTGGCAGGTTGCCTGTGCCACTACTAAGTGATTGGTAGGCAGCTTTCGTGGTGATTGGTAGACAATAACAAATCGGCAGCTTGTATAATGTGCAGTGTTTCCCTGTGTGGAAGCGTTAACGCCACCATTTATGCTATTAAATGCGGGACAAGTGGTGCTGCTGGCCGGTGAACGCATGCGGTCCCCCGTGATGGAATCGCTGGCAGCCAGGCCGTAGGTAACATGAAGCCATCCTCAATGGTTACGCTTTTGGGGTATCTGAATATTTGAGAAACCTCCCTTATTTTTCGCTGCTGCATCCATGGCTGCAGATAAAGCACTTGAGGTAGGTGGAACGGTGGTCTGGTGGTGTTCAGCTACAGCTGCACTACGCCGGGTAAAAGGTGGTCAGACACGATATTACGAAGGATCATGAATTCTGTCACTTCACTGTATATATTACCAAGACTGGTAATAATACCTATCACGAACAACACTTAATGTGCTCTGGTGCCAATTCAACATATCACGTAGAATTACGACCCTTTACACGCCCGATGACGGAGAATATGTGTACAAAGTTACATTGACATCCGTCCATGAAATCTGGACGATTTACGTACTTTGTCGGGCTTTGTGCATTCGAATCGACTTCTGTACCTTGCCAAGTCTTCCTAATCGTGTTCTGTCTGGTTTTTCAGAGGACAGTATGGTCTGGGAATGCACTTGGCAGCTTCTGCTGACGCTCTTCGTTGTGGCATCGCCTCGAGAGCTCCTCGCAGACGACTGTGTGTCGTCCTCTGCAAGCAGTGTTAGCCTCTCTGCGAGCAGCTTCCGCAACCTTACGGGTCACTGGATAACCAAGGTGGGTGTACACTCGCCGGCTGCTAACACTACCCTCACACCAGCGAAACTCATCAGTTGTCTGGTCTGTTACAGGCGGCTCTCATCCGCAAAAGTAGAAGAGACGTCAGTGACCTGCTGGCTGAGGAAAGGCCGTTGCACTACGACATCGACGTTACCCGTCAAGGTTGTGGTGACGACGAAACCCTGACGACGTTTTTCAGTGTTGTAGGTCAGTACGTAACATCACGAAAGGAGCTTCCGACTCCAAGCAAATTTTTATTTTAGTTAAGTGTAGTTTCGCCTCTGAGTACCAAAGAAGGAAGGAAACCTTGGTTCTATCAGAATGAAAGAAATCTCTTCTCTGTTTTCTCCTGTTGCTTCTATCTTCGCGAATTAGGCTCTGTAGCGAAGAATGTCTGTGCTACTCATTGATGTTGTTGGTTTTCCCCTCCTTCCATGGTCATCAGAGTGTTGTTCGCACTTTTTGCTTATGTGTATTTGAACTCGCATTCAGGAGGAGGGCGATTCAAACCTCCTTCCATCCATCCAGTTTTAGGTTTTCCGCCCCATTTCTCAGTCGTCTGAGGAAAATTCCGGGATAGTTTCGTAAGAAAGGCATCGCCGCTTTCCTTCATTCTATACCAGAATCAGAGTTTCTACGCCATCTCTCATGACCTCTACGACGAATGATTGTTATATCGATTCTTTCTTCCTTCTAAAAGCTTCATATAAGAAACAAAATATCGAAAGACCAAAAGTAATCGGTGTAGGGATATGAAATTTCAGCATTACATTTTTCTATGTAACATATTCAAGTGATTAACATTGCAAGATCACAGATTAATGGAAACCCGAGATAAGCTATTGCAAATGTGAAATGCTGGTACATTAATAAACGGTATAGACACCCGAATTATGAATACAGACATGCGAACGTGTCTGCATCGTGTTGTACAGGTGCCGAGTGTCAGTTTGTGGGATGAACTTCAATGTGTGTTACAGTAGCTAGGCTAATACAGGAACGTATAATGCTGTTGTTGATGACGGTAATGTTGTCTGCTGGTTACGTTTCATATGTGTTAAATTGGAAACATGTCTATTGATCGAGCAGGCCAAGGCAAGATGTCGACACTCTGAAGAGCATGTTTGGCTGCAACAGCGTCATGTGGATGAGCGTTGTCCTGTAGCAAAAAAGCCCCTGGAATGCCGTTCATAAAGGGCAGCACAGAAGGCCGAATCACCAAACTGACGTCAGGATGCGTGGAAGAACCGCGAGACTGCTCCTGCTGTCATACGAAATCGTACCTCAGACCATAAATCCACACGTAGACCCATGTGTCTCGAACGCAGACGGGATGGTTGCAGACCGTCAACTGACCTTCTTCATACCAACACACAGTCATCACTGCCTTCTAGGCAGAACAAGCTTTCATCAGAAAACACTACAGCCCTCCAACCTGCCTCCATTGAGTTCTCACTTTACGCTACTGAAGTCACTGGGGTCAGTGGAACGCATAATGCTGGTGTCTCGCTCGAGCGGTCCATGGAGTAACCGGTTTGTAACAGTTCGTTGTGTCACAGTGGTGCCAAATGCTGCTCACATTACTGCTGTAGATGCATTATGATGCATGCAGTACGATGCACCAGAGGCATACACTGGACACGACGTTCTTCCCTCTCAGTAGTGCCACGTGACCGTCTGTGGCGCACTCCTCCTGCAATCATACATTCTCGTGACCACCGCTGCCACCGATCAGGTACATACAGTGGCTACATTATTGCCAAGTCTTTCTTCAGTATCGCAGGAGCAACATCCATCTTCTCGTAGCCCTATTACACGACATCTTTCAAACTCAACGAAGTGCTGACAATGACGTTTTTGTCGTCTGCAAGGGAGTGATGGCTAACATCAGTTCACAATGTCTAGTCTCATAGATAACTAACGCTCGAGAGGTGTAGAAACATGCCTACCAATTTCCGTTTATGTCACGCAACTCCTTTCTGGTTGTAACCTCCCAACAGAAAAAAATACATGTAATATTCACATTTAGTGTAACCTCCACCAGAAAAATCTCGATTAAGTTCCCAATAGAAAAGGTACAGTGGCTGCATTATTGCCAAGTGTGGTGTCACCGCCAGACACCACACTTGCTAGGTGGTAGCCTTTAAATCGGCCGCGGTCCGTTAGTATACGCCACTATCAGTGATTGCAGACCGAGCGCCGCCACACGGCAGGTCGAGTCTAGAGAGACTCCATAGCACTCGCCCCAGTTGTACAGCCGTCTTTGCTAGCGATGGTTCACTGTCTACATACGCTCTCGTTTGCCGAGACGACAGTTTAGCATAGCCTTCAGCTACGTCATTTGCTACGACCTAGCAAGGCGCTATATCCAGTTCAAAAATGGTTCAAATGGCTCTGAGCACTATGGGACTTAACATCTATGGTCATCAGTCCCCTAGAACTTAGAACTACTTAAACCTAACTAACCTAAGGACAACACACAACACCCAGTCATCACGAGGCAGAGAAAATCCCCGACCCCGCCGGGAATCGAACCCGGGAACCCGGGCGTGGGAAGCGAGAACGCTACCGCACGACCACGAGCTGCGGACCATATCCAGTTACTATGTCTTCTGAACAGATAATATTGTGACTCTTGTACCCTCAAGAGCGACGTTCATCATTAATGGTTTAAAGTTAAGTATCAAACTACTTACGTCCGCTTTATGAATTCTAATTCCTTGTCATGTTCCAGACCTCACGTCAGTATAGTTCTTCCCTCCTCACGCCAGCCTGCGTGAGCTAAAACGCGTGCATTTCGGCTCTTCAGTCAACACAACACCAAGAATTTCTGCAATATCGCAGAAGGGACATCCATCTTCTCGTAGCATTATTACACGATCTCTTTCAAACTCAATGAAGTGCTGACAATGACGTCTTTGTCGTCTACAAGGGAGTGATGGCTAACATCAGTTCACCACGTCCAGTCTCATAGGTAACTAACACTCGCGAGGTGTAGAAACATACCTACCAACTTCCGTTATGTCACGCAACTCCTTTCTGGTTGTAACCTCCCAAAAGAAAAAATAATTATAATATTAACATTTAGTGTAACCTCCCCACAGAAAAATCTCCTTTAAGTTCCCAATAGAAAAATTTCTTTCCAATAATAAAATTTCAACTTTTAATGTGATCTTCCATTAAAGAGTGACTGCATATCGAGAGTCATAAGTTTTGACGTCAGCAGCGCCGCGTCATGGCACTGTGAAATCATCCTGAATAAACTGAAAAATTCTTGCCTCACAATGATGTCGCTGGATAAAGCTATCTATATATCTGCTCCTATGAGAAATTTTTGGCGCAGACCAGTGCAATGCTGGCCACTAGATTTTCGTTTGTAGGAAACAACTGATTTTCTTTTGCTTAATCAACATGAGTAAGCACAGGAAAAATTCATAAAATCTTTAAACTCAGATAAATGACTACAAAAGTTTTCTTCAGAACAAAAGTTATTATTGAAACATTTCTGCAAGGAATTACATGGGACTTTAACTTTACAATTGTGGTTAAATCAGTTGTGGCAATTAACATATGCGCGAGGCAACAAATAACAATAATTTTTTTTACCTTATACCGCATCGCTCAGGCACCACCATCGTTATGCACGACCGGCCCAACACAAGTCAACTGCAGCATTGCCCTGTCCGAAATCCATAACTCAAGTGTTCTGTGGGAGCCACAAAACACGACTGCTCTCTGCAAGCTACTAAACTCGACTTACTGCTAACACTGCTCTGACCTGCGATTCTATTGCAGCATAGATATTCCATATCGCAGGCAGCGGGTGAGCAATCGATCGAAATTACATCTGCTCAAGTGCGCTAGAAAATAGTAATGGACCCCTAATGAACCCCTTACATAGTGTTGCCATTTTTTTTCGGGTGTGTAGTTCACTGACGAGTTTCAGTTCTCTTATCATCATTAGGTATCACAAGACATTCAGAACTGTTTCTGGGTGTAACGCGTGTTCCCACGTCTCGCCATATGACGGAATGTAATGCACCCAGGAGCGCTGTCGAAAAAGATTTCTTTGGTAGTCCCAGTGAAGGAGGAATAGTATCGCATGGGTGCACTAACCCCCATATCTCCATTCACCGGTCAACGTTAATGTGACACTGTATTTCATCCCTATGTGCGACTTCCAGGGGTGTATTCAGCCCTGACTTCGTGTTTATGAATGAAAATGGGCGACTGCGTATAACGGCACAAGTGAAGTAGGTCCTGGTACGAAATAATATTCGGCGGATAGACTGATTCGATCGATCGCCCGAGTTAAATGTCATGGGGCACGAGTAAAATGCGACGGGTGATATACTGCTGCAGCACGGACACCTGCACCAACGAACATGCCGCAGTTGTCAAACCGTTGTTGTCAACGGCGCTGGTGGAGAAATGCAACTTCATACCGCAAGAACTCCCTAGCAGCCTTGTTCCTAGCATGGGAACACGATGAAGAGGTTGCACTGTTGCCCATGGTCACCACACAAACTATTAAGATTCATGTCCAGGCTTCTGTGATGTCTTGGGACTTATTATAAATCGCGGTGACGTAAGTGATATTGTATAATGGAAGTTTCATTTCTGTTCATCTCATTCTGTAATTGATTCAGTTACCTTTCTATCTACATATAGTCCAACTTTCACCGAGCTTTGTTACTTGGCAGTGACACATCACGCAAAATACTTTCGTCCTTAACTTCTACACGCCATTGCAACTTCTCCCTTTCCTACCACAGCCCAACTTACATCTGCGAGATGCCTCGCATTGATAACCGCAATAGCACTTCATACAGAGTGGAATGTTATCCGTCAAATAAATACGTAAACAAATGTGAGATGTAAAAACAAGTCTTAAATGTTTCCGATTATTGAGGATTTTCCGAAGCATATCAATGTCGGAAGTTAACGGTCCAATAATCTTTAAATATTCTTAGACATTCTTAAAAAATATGCCTCGTCCTAGGCTGGTGCGGGTAGTTGAGAAACTACCGACTATGTTGCTTGTTTCTTTTTAGCCAATATTCAATTAGGATAATTCATAAAGAAGGCAAATATACTTCCAATATTGCTGCCATGAAAGATCAGAGTGAAAAATTCTGTAAGTGGCACAAAAATGGTATTCATATCAATGAAATATTACGAGATATGTTACGTTGCAAATACAGTGAAAGTATGTTACTCAAGAGCCAACTTTATCAGCGGCAACAGACTTTTAGTTTAGTTACAGTGTTCTATTTATTTTGTTTGGATCAATGATATGTAAAACTGCATCTTTGTAGACTTCTGTTCAAAAATAGTTCAAATGTCTCTGAGCACTATGGGACTTACCTGCTGAGGTCATCGGTCCCCTGGAACTTAGAACTACTTGAACCTAACTAACCTAAGGACATCACACACATCCACGCCCGAGGCAGGATTCGAACCAGCGACCGTTGCGGTCGCGCGATTCCAGACTGCAGCGCCTAGAATCGCTTACCCACTCCGGCCGGCCAGACTTCTGTTATTTGTAATTTATCGCCAAATGATATTTATCTCAAGTTGGTGAATATTTATGAGTTATCTTCTACTTCATTGTCAACAGTTACAGCAACAGAATTAAAACGTGCTTCAGTTCTGTGTAAGATAAGGAAGGTGAATGTGGTCCAAAATTTTCGATGATCGAGATGAGTTTCTCAGAAAAGTTTCATAGTGTCAAAAAATAAAACGAATCCGATTGAATTTGTCGGAAGTGTTTATAGTGCTTAGTTATATTGTAAACTATAAAAACGTAAATGACGGAGAGTGAATTTTCTGCATCAAATGAAGGGAAAAATATCGACGTGAACAGCAGTGCATCGCCAAATGAGACACATTATGAAGATGGTACCTTCTGTAGTATGTGTCAGAAAATTACTATACATGGTGAAGAAAAATTCGCCTACTCGGTCCTCCTTACATACAAGCAATAAAAAAAAAAGTCATTCATCAAATTTCGTCCTCCGCATATTTCCAGCAGTAAATGGACGTTTAAGATTGGCAATCAGCAACCCTGTAACCGCATGTACGGTAACTATCTCTGTCAGAAAAGAGCAGTAGTGCCGTGCAGTTGTTGCAGTAGACAGCGTTTTGGGTCAGCATGCTGTAGGTTGAGGGTTCGAGTCTCCATCGAGGCGTAAGTGCTTTATGTGCTAAATGTAGGCTGCATGGTACATTATTTTGCATCTTAATCGTCATACAGCGATTACAGTGGGTATTCAACAGAATGATTTTACTTACGTAAAACGAATCAGGAATGGAAGTACCACAGTTTTCATTGGTTAGCTTTTAAAGAAGATTTTTGGAGATCATGGAGCTGGCTGCTGTGGCCGAGCGGTTCTAGGCGCTTCAGTCCGGAACCGCGCTGCTGCTACAGTCGCAGGTTCGAATCCTGCCTCGGGCATGGATGTGTGTGATGTCCTTAGGTTAGTTAGGTTCAAGTAGTTCAAAATCTAGGGAACTGATGACGTCAGATGTTAAGTCCCATAGTGCTTAGAGCTATTTGAACCACATCATGGAGGCGAAATGTTTCGCACCACTCCCTCTACTAGAGTCCAAACCTGTCTTCTGTATACGCATACACTCCCTCAATGGTCCCATCGATTATTACCAACTATTATTCTTGCCGCATTCCGATCAGTTACATTTCGTTCGGGTCTTGCGTCACCATTAGGGATAGTAAACTGCTTCAAAAATAATTTACAAACTCGGTTACCATTTGTATATATTGTCACCACTAATCATGCTTTTCAACGTGGAATCTGGTAAATGTATGCTGTTTAGTAGGTATTTGCATGCGTTACTGTTATTATTAATATTATCATCAATGGAAATGCGTCTCTTACCGGTAGGGAAACAGTGTATTTCGAAAATAAACGTTGCAGAATCGGCAGTGTGGGGATAAATCGTGCAGAACAAAAGCTGTAAAAGAGGTGGAATAGCCCGCTGCGAATTATGACTTGTTTTACTGTATCCGCCATTCACCAGACACGGACTAGCTTATAGCGGAGTAACGCGTCCGTGACCGACTCCACGTACGTTTATACAAATAGTATTTTCTTCTTGCATTATTCAAAACAGTGTGGCAAACGTATCACATACGCAAACGATGAATATGTGGATATGCTTCTGATCCTTGGTACATCTGACTACTGTACTGGTGTTGCAGCTCGTGAATATGCAGCCAGATGTCCTGGTCGTCGTCATACTGATAAAAATGTATTTCGTCATCTGGAGTTTCGCCTTCGGGAGACAGGTTCTCTCCCTCCACCATCGCGTGACAATAGTTGTCCACGGACTGGTCGCACTCTTAGCTACTGACGTCATACACCAAGAACCCCAGTGAAGTACGCGTAGCGTAACAAGTCAGCACGTTGTTTGATGAGCTGCGCGAGCATCGGCTGCACCCCTATCATTATACTTTAACGCAAACCTGTTTCTTGGAGACATCCGTCTGAGAAGTTGCAGCATTAGAAAATTGCAGTGAAATGCAGGAAGATCTGCAGCGGATAGGCACTTGGTGCAGGGAGTGGCAACTGACCCTTAACATAGACAAATGTAATGTATTGCGAATACATAGAAAGAAGGCTCCTTTATTGATGAGTATGTGATAGCGGAACAAACACTGGTAGCAGTTACTTCTGTAAAATATCTGGGAGTATGCGTACGGAACGATTTGAGGTGGAATGATCATATAAAATTAATTGTTGGTAAGGCGGGTGCCAGGTTGAGATTCATTGGGAGAGTCCTTAGAAAATGTAGGTCCGTCAACAAAGGAGGTAGCTTACAAAACACTCGTTCGACCTATACTTGAGTATTGCTCATCAGTGTGGGATACGTACCAGGTCGGGTTGACAGAGGAGATAGAGAAGATCCAAAGAAGAGCGGCGCGTTTCGTCACAGGGTTATTTGCTAAGCGTGATAGCGTTAGGGAGATGTTTAGCAAACTCAAGTGGCAGACTCTGCAAGAGAGGCGCTCTGCATCGCGGGGTAGCTTGCTGTCCAGGTTTCGAGAGGGTGCGTTTCTGGATGAGGTATCGAATATATTGCTTCCCCCTACTTATACATGCCTAGGAGATCACGAATGTAAAATTAGAGAGATTCGAGCGCGCACGCAGGCTCTCCGGCAGTCGTTCTTCCCGCGAACCATACGCGACTTTAACGGGAATAGGAAGTAATGACAGTGGCACGTAAAGTGCCCTCCGCCACACACCGTTGGGTGGCTTGCAGAGTATAATTGTAGATGTAGATGGGTGCAGTTCTGTGAAAGGCTCCAGCAACATCAGGAAGCCATCGAAGTCGTCATAAACACTGTATTATGGTCGGATGAAGCAACCTTCACTCGTGAAGGTGTCTTCAATATGCACAAAGCTCACAAAATTGGTGTGACGTTAACCCGTTCGTCACCCGCAACTATGGATATCAAGTTCGCTTTAGCATGTACGGAAAATTGGGAGACAGGAGTTTGGTCCCTGCTTGTTAGCTGACTGGTTAAGTGCACGAATGTACCCTAAATTTCTCTCAAACTATTTGAGTGACGCACTGAAAGATGTTCCATTTAATTTCGGTAGAGGTTATGGTTCCAACATGAAGGTGTACCTCCACATTTTGGAATTCATGTGAGACAGAATATTTCCAGGGGAATGGGTTGGACGGGGAGGTCCAGTTGTATGGTCTCCGCGTTCATCTGACCTAAATCCCTTGCATTTCGTCCTGTGAGAGATTCGATTCCTGACGGGTTAGGGATTTTCTCTGCCAGCGGACTGAGCGTTTGTGTTGTCGTTTCATCATCATCATCATTCGTAACAGGGGCTATAGTGGACTGTGTAAAAAAGTTGGACAGAAATTGGGACTTTGTACGGGCGCTGATTACCGAGCAGTTGAGCGCCCCACAAACCAAATATCAACATGTTCCCATGAGAACACTTGAAGGACACGTGTATTCTACCCCGCCGACATAAGTGGAAGAGCTGCTTGTGCGTGTTCATGGTGCTCTTGCATCTGTGAATCCATCTACGTTGCGAAAAGTCCAGAGCCGTATGAGCCATCGGGTCGTTTAATGACTGGACTACAGGAAGGTCACTTCGACGATCTGCTCTGAGAACAACATATCCTGTTTTAAACATCATTCGGTCATTAAAATGGAAATTATTATTGTCACTGGTTGCTAATGTGTTACATCTGAGCAACCATACTGCATATAATATTAATGACTAGCAGATGTTGAGTTATTTAACTATGCAGTCATCTTTGGCATCCAGAAACTGATATTTTTTTGTAGTTTTTCTGTCCTAAGACAGGTCATTTGTTTCAACTGTCTCTTTTTGACTCGTCTGACCACGTTTCTTTATGTCCACCGTTACAAAACCCTGTGCTATGTAAATGTCGGATACGAGTGGCTCAAGAAGCAGTGTATATTGCAGTATTAGTTGGAACAATGAAACTTACAAGAACAAATACGTCTTGACCCAGATTCGAACGCCCGATCTCCTTCGTGCCAAGCCAAGCCAAACCGCTATCCACCAAATGCACGGCACTGCTCCGTCCTTCTGGCAGAGGTGGTTACTGTACATGAGATTACAGTATGGCCAGATTGCCAATCTTTAACGTTCATTCACTGCCGGAAATACGCGGAGATCGAAATTTTGTGATAGATATTTGTGTACTGCTAGTATGTGAGGAATCGCGCTGCGAAGGCCGGGTGCACGTATTTATCTTCACCCTTTACAGTCTGGACATGGTGAAAACACTTTAGTTGTGTTTCGGTCGTTTCCAGCGAGATCAGTGGGAAGAGATGTATCCTTAGAGACAGCAAATACGTATACATACTTAGTCTGCGACATCAGATATTCAATCCGTTTCCACTTCTCTATCTAATGATGAATAATTTCGGGAACGATTATAATCCTTTCTTACCCTACGTTTTGGATTGTAATTATAAAACAATTACGTCTAGCTTTGGGTAAGTTTTATTAACAAATCAACACTCAGAGTTTTATCAAATATCACTGTGTTTTGCAATTATCTCACATGATGACATAGTTGGAGACCGTGGCTGTTATTTGAAGACAAATGTTGATGTTGTTGGGACATCAACCTGCCACAAATTTACTTTCAGTTCCTTTATTCAAAGGGTACTGTTACCGGTTTCAAATCGCTGTGATCCATCTTCAGACGGTTTACACGCTTTCCTTATAACATGTGGTGTGTTTTTTACAGATTAATTGTACTAAAATATAAGTAATACATAATTATAAGCAAGCCACACACAGGTGGTTGCGTTACAGATTTTCGTTACATGTGACTTACGTGAGATGTCGGTTATTGTTGCACATATAAATTTTTCTCACTGAACACTTTAGTTTTGTCACAAAGAAGATTTCTACCACGCACCACATGATTAGATACATATAAAGAGCTTACAAACATATGAGTATCAAAGATGCTATGATATATCGTAACATTTGAAGATGTCCTACGTTTGGAAAGGATCATATTTTCACTTACGCAACTGAAATGCATTTTACACTAGTATATAGACATTCATTTTTTGAGTTGATACTGTTACATTAATTATAAAGTTGTTTCTTTTTTTTGTTACTGTATAGGTATAGTACATTATTTAATTACATTTAGCATCATGAGAATTATAGTAACATATAAATTTGCTACTTGATCTGCAGATAGGCGTACTAATATTATTTGCTTTGAAGGTTGGAAAATAATTTTTGGAAATTTTTCAGGAAAGGGGTGTTAGCAAACTCTGTTTGTTCATTAAGGATATAGTCTGGGGTGCTGTTTGTGTGTGTGTGTATTTCTGTTTCTTCTAATATATTCATGGTGGCTCCTTTTCTGCTAGATGTAAAAATTTTAAGTTGTTCTCAATGTTTCTCACTGGATGGTTTTCTTCAGCAATATGGGCTGCAAATGCACATTTGTTCAAGTTACCAAGTCTTAAAGCATCAATGTGTTCTTTGTATCTAATTTCAAAACTTCGGCCTGTCTGTCCAATGTAGAATTTTGGGCCTGTATCGCATTTGAGTTTGTATATTCCTGATTTACGGTAGGGACTCTTGGAGGTATTTACATCTTGGATTACTTTTCGTTGTAATTTATTATTTGTGGAAAATCTGATTATGATATTTTTCTTTTTAAATAAGTTTGCTATTCGTTATGATAGTGGGCCAATGTATGGGGGAGTAGCATATTTAGGTTTGGCTTCTGTGGCACACTGATTTGGCTTCAGGTGACTGCTGTGAAGTGGATCTGTGGTTTTTGTCTGCATTTTGTTGTGGAGTTTTTCTATTATTATGGGTTTATATCCATTATTATGAGCAACTGTTTCAATTATATTGATTTCCTTTTGTTGGTCTGTGTCACTCATTGGCACTTTTTTAATTCGGTGTAGCATCGTTGTGAAATATGCCATTTTTTGTTGGCAGGGGTGGCAAGATGAGTTGTCAATACTGACATCTGTAGTGTTAGGTTTTCTGTAAATACTAAATTGATGTTTACTGTTACTATTGCAAATCTTCAGGTCAAGAAAGTTAATGCTTTATTAGTTTCATGTTCAACTGTGAATTTAATATTTTTATGCATTTTGCTTAGATCTGCTGCTAATGTACCTATTACTTAGCTTATACCATAAAAAAGCAAGATTGTATCATCAACGCATCTTCTGTAGTAGACTATTTTGTTTGAGGTGTGCTGGTTGGTTGAGAAAAATGTTTGTTCTATATGGTTGATGTAAATGCCAATATCCCAGCTAAGCCACTTCCCATTGCCAAACCTTCATGTTGTTGGTACAGTTTGTTGTTGTAGCTAAAGAAATTATGCTCTAGAATAAGTGAAAGAGTGGTTAGCACACTGGACTCGCATTCGGGAGGACGACGGTTCAATCCCGCGTCCGGCCATCTTGATTTAGGTTTTCCGTGATTTCCCTAGATCACTCCAGGCAAATGCCGGGATGGTTCCTTTCAAAGGGCACGGCCGACTTCCTTCCCCATCCTGCCCTAATCCGAGCTTGTGCTCCGTCTCTAATGACCCCGTTGTCGACGGGACGTTAAACACCAATAAGTGAAAGTATGTTTTGTCTGACAATATCGAACTTAAGTCATATAAAAAAGAACAGCAAGAAGTACTGAAGGTTTATTCTATGGAATTTCATTGAGGCTATGTCTATCTCCGTATATTTAGACGAAGGTCCTGGTTCTAAATTAACCGAGTACATGCAATAAAATCTGCTCACACCGACTCTTGATATTTGTAATGTTTGTATGTGCTCTACACTTGGCCTGAGTCTTGTGGAATGAGTACCTAGCAGGCGATATTCTCACGACAAAGAGTCACCTACATGCCTCGTGTCATATTAATGAAGATATATCGAATACAGTCAGCTTCTACTGGAACTGATTAACTTTCGCAACTGTACTGTAGATGACGATAAACTTTATCTTGCAGTTAGACATTCTGAACAGCTTCTGACAGTGTTGCAGTGTAGTCTATGCTGAGAAATTATTGTTAAGGAAAAAATCGATGTGATGCGCCGTTTCCGACTTAATTAGCACTTATGTTAGCCAGTCAGGCCGACAGTTGCGCAAGTTCAACAGCCCCATCAGAGACGGTATTGCCTAATATGTTCTTCGCTTAGTGTCCTAAAACCGAAAAGGTGAGAGATACACAAACTGGACGTGGTGCGATAGTATGGATCGAACCCGAGCCAAAGGCTGAGTAGTCTCGTGCACTATCATCTAGGCTGTGAGATCAACTGTCGTTAATTGTATCTGGCGTAGAGTTGCTCTATACCAAATCTGTGTTTTGGTGCTTTTGGTAGAGTGCGTAAATGACGTAGTAAATGGTGGGATTACCGATAGTATTGGCAGCACTGGTAGGAACAGAAAAATGAAAGTGTAAGAGAGAAACTAGGCACTGACAACTTCTCATTGTTTTTCTTGTTTACCTACTCTTCCTTTTGCACGTAATTAGAATTGCACATTATTCAGTGTTAGTCCACTGTGTATTTCAAATCCCTACAAAAACTAATTTTCATTTTATAAGCAACAAAAATTTGTTGATAGTGTAACTTTCGTGTTTTTACGTAACTAAAGATGTTGCTTTTGGTGCAAGTACAGTATACATGCAGAAATATAAAACCATATAGATATAATTATTGTTAATTTGTACTCAATAGAAGATGTTCACCATTATTAAAAGTAAGAGTTTCCTGTTATTATTGACAATGCGAAAGTTCTTTATGACTAAAAGAAACATGGATTATATAAATCCGACGAAGTATTGTAGCGATGTTTGATGTATTTTTCTTCTTTGTTTTTTTTTATTTTACTTTTTTCTAGGTAACTGCGTTTCCTATCGCCATATGGGATACCTGTATTCTTTTTACTACAACATCCCTCTGTTTGACGTTACAAATCAACAATTTTCGAATGAAATCTGAATTAAACATAGACATTTTCAATTTTGCTGTAAATACGGATTATCTTTAAATAACAAACAAGAGGATAACTGTGTAGGGCAGATGTTTCGTAGATTACATGACCCTTTATATATCCTCATTCACTTTTTAGATGGTTCATAGCTTCTGGTTTATAGTGGAATTTCGTAAGACCCTCATTGCGTACATACGGAAACCGATCGTTATGGGATAAAGTCCGATAGTCATGAAACACGTCCAACATGTCACCTTAACTGACCAAAGCTACTATGAAAACTGTAGAGATCTACGCTTCTTTGTGATAATCTACGGTAGCCACTGCAGTTTTACAACTCTAAACTGGAGGGCTGTTTGAATTTGTGCGCACAACGGCCTGACTAGACAAATGCAACGCTGACTCAGGGCCAGCAAAAGTTTAGAAATTTTTGTTTAACAGTTATTTCTCAGCGAAACGTATCCTGCTACACCATTACAAGCTTTTCAGGCCTTTTCTGACCACCCTGTGTATTAACCATCGCACCGCAAATTTGATTTGAATTACCTTGCACCTCACACTGGGCTCCACTGGAACCCAGTAAAATATTATCATATATCATGTGTTCCAAGCTCATTAATACATACATTGGACTGTCTTACATATATATGACGTTGTAAATAACTATGTAGTTACCTGTAGCGATTTTCTTATTATTACAAGAATGAGTAACATATGGTATTTATAAAATGTGCATAGTATTATTAATAAATGATATTTTGTATTACTTTATGTTTAGTTGTCTCATATTTGAATGTGTATAATGGAATAGAATCTCTTACTTCACTTTATTTAGTTATTATAATTAGTACCATACGGTATTTATAAATTTGGTAAGTGTTACACTTCAGCACTATACTGAGAATAAGGTTTTATATATATTTTTTATTACATGAGCCTGACTTGAATGTGTAAAGTAATATAGTGTAGTATAATATAATGGATTATTTGATTTTTACGGAATATTTTGGCATTAAAGGCAAATTGTGTTTTACTGTCATTTTTAGAACGTAAAAATGGTATTTCAGGTTTATTTTTCTTACAGTTGCCAACATTGTCAAACCAAAGTTTTCAATCATTGTCTGACAAAGAGGAATGGACGAAAATCAGTTGTCAACTTCAGGTTCCTATTAGTGCCATGGATCGGTTCTGATAACTTTCTCACATAATGTATGGAATAGCGTTTAGTATGTAATAAGTCTCGGAATCATTCAGCATCAAAATCTTAATTCCATATTTGTCCGGTTTTGAAGATATGTATATTCTGAATGGGCATTTGCCACGGAAGCCCATTAGCTGCTCGTCTGTTGTATAGTATTAGAAAGGGGTGTGTAGGGATTTGCAGTTGTCAATAAATTTAGTCCAGATGTCCTGAATGAGTGCAAATTGGTCTTCTTGTTTTCTTTCATGCAGGTTGCTTTGTCATCGAAACTTAAACAACTAGTCAAAAACTGAAATAGCCTTTGTGACATTGTAGCGCAAAACAGGGCATTTTCAAAGCTCTTCTAAATTTGTGTGACCAGCCTTGTTTTCGCCACAGAGTTACAAGAGTCCAATGGCAGCTCTTAGCTCTACAATACTATTGTAGTGTTATGGTAACTTTCCGGGTTTCAGGTTGAAGAACTTTTGCGAGTAATTTCGTCGTTCTCGTAAGTGACAATCATGTTTGGCATGTCTTCTGTCACTAGTAACTGACTTGCTTTAATTGGACTAGAAATAAAACATGCTTGACCCCTTGGTCCTGGGAGGTGAGTAGCTAAATTTCTGGATTTAGTCCTTTCTCTCTTAGATGGTGTAGTTGAAGACGACTTATAGCCATTCTCACCTAGAAAGATTTTTGAAATGAAGGAACTACCATGACTACCATCATCGTCTTCTCCACTCCCTTCTGTACCTGATGATTCCTGTATTTCGACAGAATCAGGATTTTCATCGGAATCTAGACCTCCAAATGAAGTATATACTGTATATCGTCATCTGTTATTAGTCTTTAACTCAATGTCGCTGAAAAATAAAATAAAATAATATAGGGCTAATACTGAAAGGAAACAGTTATAAGTTACACACAGTATATGTTTCAACACTGTGTATTTATCAAGCTATTATTTTCAGTGTGCATAAATGAACTAAACGGAACGCACATTAGGGTAATCAAGACCCCTACGGACATTCAACAACCTTTACAGCCTGACACTACCGCAACAACAATGTCAATGTTCGAGTTAATCTCGCATACATGTAGGCAGTGTTACCAACCTAATATGCACTAAGTTTCAATATATTGTAGCCAACATACTATTTGTAATACACAAAAAATAATACACAGTTAGTTTAATTAGTCACATCCCAGAGTTATTCGATAGGAACAGTCTTTGGCCTACCTATAAGAGTACACACGATTTTTACAGGATGGTCTGTACTAACCTATTTTTGACATACCTTTGTATGATTAGCGTTATTTTCCCTATTGTTTCATGAACCTAATGTGTCATTTGATATATCACGGACAGCACCCCCTCCCCGTGTTGGTGCCGACTACAAATTCTTTCGAAATGTTGGATACTACAAGCTGCACACTGAGAAAATGAACTGGGAAAATGCTCGGAGAACATGTGCAAAGGAAGGTGCGCACCTCGCCATTGTGAACTCTGAGGCGGAAGAAAATGCTATACGCGAAGTAATGAGAGCTCACTCGTCAGAAAACTTCCCTGCTTTCATCGGTTTCCACGATATTTTCAAGGAAGGAGAGTACGTCACTGTCTTGGGTGAGTATCACTATTATGTAAGTGACATGTTTAGACTGGCTGGAAAGATTCGTATTTCAATCCTTCAACATGAAAGTAAAACGGAACTCACAGAACAAATCAGTCAGTATTTCGTGTGTAATTTCCGAAGAGATGCCCAGTATTTGAGAGAAATTTCTACTCTCTTTCCACCGCATTCCTTCTTTTGCTGATAGTACTTGCAGTAAGTAGCTGTATGATGTTAACAGCAGGAGTGATCATTTAGGGTTGATGTCCTGTTGACGACTTCAGATGTGGTTCGTACAGGATGAGGAAACATTCAAATATCAGGAATCCTAATTTTCTCTTTCATAAAACAGGACGATCAGAAACAGGCTGAAATGCTCGTAATGCTATTACAAGGTACTTTGTGCTGAGATGGGATTGTTAAGAAAAAAATTCGGTACATGGCACCATTTCCTAATTAATTGCTACTGAAGTTAGCCAACCAGGCCTCTGCGCGCCCAGTTCTCGAAGCTTAAGTGAGAGCGCAAATTTTTTTCTGAGTAATTATTTCTTAACACGGCCTACACTGAAACACCCTTATAAAGCTGTTTAATGCCTTTCTGACCGCCCAATAAAAATCGCAACACCAAAAAATAGTTACTGTAGAGTAATGATATCTCGGAAATACGTCTGGATGACATATTTATGTGGTTAACATAGAAAAAAACTGACTACTGCAAGCGTGAGACAAGCTATAGCAATTGTGATATGCTGGTACCTTAGTATCCGGTGCAATAGCCATAATGTTGAATGCCTGCATTGTATTGTACAGGTGCCGGATGTCAGTTCTATGCCTTTTGCGTTTGGTCGGTCAATGCAGGGAAAGTTAATGCTGTTTATGGAAGGTACTGGAATTGTCATCCGATGACGTCCAATACGTACTCCACTGGATACAGATCTGTAAACGACAAGATCAAGGCGACACGTCGACACTCTGTAGAGAATGGAATGCCGGCACTATCCTGTCGGAAAAGACTCCCTAGAATAATATTCGTGAAAGACTGGACGACAGTTCGAATCACCAGTCTAACGTACAAATTTGCTGTCGGGGTGCAAGGAAAAACCACGAGAGGTCTCTTGCCATCATATGAAATCCCACCCCAGACATTAATTCCATGTGGATGTTCATTCTGCGATATTGCAGAAAGACTTGACAGAAACGTGTCCAAGTGTATAATTGCTGTCAGCGGTGGTCACGACAATGTACTGTCGCAAAAGGACCGAGATCCAGGCGGCCACGTGGCACCATTCTGCGTATGGCTCTGGCGCATCGTACTGCATCTGCAGCCATAATTAGTGTAGCAGTTGGCACCATAGTGACACAACGAACTGTTACAAATCGTTTAATTCAAGAATCACTCAACAGAGGAGAGTCCACTGGACCTGACGGGATACCAATTCGATTCTACACAGAGTACGCGAAAGAACTTGCCCCCCTTCTAACAGCCGTGTACCGCAAGTCTCTAGAGGAACGGAGGGTTCCAAATGATTGGAAAAGAGCACAGGTAGTCCCAGTCTTCAAGAACGGTCGTCGAGCGGATGCGCAAAACTATAGACCTATATCTCTGACGTCGATCTGTTGTAGAATTTTAGAACATGTTTTTTGCTCGAGTATCATGTCGTTTTTGGAAACCCAGAATCTACTATGTAGGAATCAACATGGATTCCGGAAACAGCGATCGTGTGAGACCCAACTCGCTTTATTTGTTCATGAGACCCAGAAAATATTAGATACAGGCTCCCAGGTAGATGCTATTTTTCTTGACTTCCGGAAGGCGTTCGATACAATTCCGCATTGTCGCCTGATAAACAATGTAAGAGCCTACGAAATATCAGACCAGCTGTGTGGCTGGATTGAAGAATTTTTAGCAAACAGAACACAGCATGTTGTTATCAATGGAGAGACGTCTACAGACGTTAAAGTAACCTCTGGCGTGCCACAGGGGAGTGTTATGGGACCATTGCTTTTCACAATATATATAAATGACCTAGTAGATAGTGTCGGAAGTTCCATGCGGCTTTTCGCGGATGATGCTGTAGTATACAGAGAAGATGCAGCATTAGAAAATTGTAGCGAAATGCAGGAAGATCTGCAGCGGATAGGCACTTGGTGCAGGGAGTGGCAACTGTCCCTTAACATAGACAAATGTAATGTATTGCGAATACATAGAAAGAAGAATCCTTTATTGTATGATTATATGATAGCGGAACAAACACTGGTAGCAGTTACTTCTGTAAAATATGTGGGAGTATGCGTGCGGAACGATTTGAAGTGGAATGATCATATAAAATTAATTGTTGGTAAGGCGGGTACCAGGTTGAGATTCATTGGGAGAGTCCTTAGAAAATGTAGTCCATCAACAAAGGAGGTGGCTTGCAAAACACTCGTTCGACCTATACTTGAGTATTGCTCATCAGTGTGGGATCCGCACCAGATCGGGTTGACGGAGGAGATAGAGAAGATCCAAAGAAGAGCGGCGCGTTTCGTCACAGGGTTATTTGGTAACCGTGAATGCGTTACGGAGATGTTTAATAAACTCAAGTGGCAGACTCTGCAAGAGAGGCGCTCTGCATCGCGGTGTAGCTTGCTCGCCAGGTTTCGAGAGGGTGCTTTTCTGGATGAGGTATCCAATATATTGCTTCCCCCTACTTATACCTCCCGAGGAGATCACGAATGTAAAATTAGAGAGATTAGAGCGCGCACGGAGGCTTTCAGACAGTCGTTCTTCCCGCGAACCATACGCGACTGGAACAGGAATGGGAGGTAATGACAGTGGCACGTAAAGTGCCCTCCGCCACACACCGTTGGGTGGCTTGCGGAGTATAAATGTAGATGTAGATGTAGATGACAGCTACGAGCCAGGCGCCCTGTAGCGCACATTCCACTGACACCAAACCATCGCTATTTCCGATTTCAGTGGTGTCAAGAAAGAGCTAAGTGAATGCAGTGTGGAGGTCTATTGCGTTTACTGATGAAGCTGGTTTTGCCTCGGAGCCAGAATGTAAGGCCGCACTGCTTGGCTGTGAATAATTCCAGCCCAAATATTAACTGAAAATCGTTCCTGAAAATGGTGGACAGCCGTAGCTCGAGGATTTTCACGAGCTCATATATGGGAATTGAGACTGTTGAACGTTCCTTTGCTTTTGAAAGTCAATTCATCAGTCCACAGAACAATGTTTGTGATTGCGGGAATTAGTATTCTTTGCTGCAAAGTCGTCCAGAATTGGAAAACCAGCAGGTATAAAGTCCTGTACCTCACTCAGCTTGTATGGAAGACGATGATCATCACGCAGAGTTCTCATGACTCTGCTGGAACTAGCATTTAGAGCATGAGAAACGGAGGTATGCTGTTTGAATTTTTGTTGTCGGACATTTGATGTACTCGTTTCTCGAAACCATGACTGTGTGTACTACTTGGTCGACGTCGGGCAGAGAAATCTCTTTCAGTGTGCCCCTTTCACGGAGAAGATGATCCACAGCCCCAAATGGCCTCTGATTTGGTTCAAATGGTTCAAATGGCTCTAAGAACTATGGGACTTAACATCTGAGGTCATCAGTCCCATAGACTTAGAATGACTTAAACCTAACTAACCTAAAGACATCTCACACATCCATGCCCGAGGCTGGATTCGAACCTGCGACCGTAGCAGCAGCGCGGTTCCAGACTCTGATTTCGTATTTGTCTGTCTGGATAACGTTCTGCGTACAAACGCCGTGTTCCTTCTATAGTTCCTGCAGCACCAAAGTCCAAGTGCATGTCTGCAGGTACATTCCACACAAAAGATTCCATGTCCTGCGCATAACAACACAGAGTGTTTTTACATTTGTAACTGCATGCTATTGTTCTTTAAAACACTATCCTACCTTTGGTAGTACAACAATTGATTACCATTGGACAGCACACTGCAGCAACGAGTGAGGACAAAGGGAGCTAGTACAAAATTTCTTCGTTAGGGCGCGGTTAAGAATGAAAACAATTCAAGCTTGACTTCAGAAAAGCGTTGCTCTGGATAATATTTCTACATTAGAGCTAAAATATTCGTAACGATTAGCTTACCAACCTGTTCCTCCAGTCCTTATGGTAGATAATATCACAGTGCAATATTCAGCCTGCCAAGCAGGTTCAAGCAGTAAGTTTAGGTGTTGATCACAATAAAATCACTGTAATATGTAGTTCACAAAGAACTATTTCGTTTAATTTTTCGTAATAGATCTACCACAAGTGTGCTACAATCACATTTTCGTAGTACATCTTCAACCAGTGCGTCATAATACATCTACAAGATATAGGTTAGAATTTCATTTACTACTACCAATACACCAATTCCACACGATGATTTTCTCCACTGTGTACAAACTTTAGGGACTGAATAATGAGAGGATACGGAGCAAAAGGGGACTAATGAACTTATGTCCGGAGATGCATGGTATCCATGCTAGAGACAATTTATACAATAATACACCGTTACAAAGTTTGCGGCCTAATACGCGCTGTACCATGCAGCCACAGATACACTATGTGTTGATAATGGTTTCCATGTGCCTCAACGCATGTGTGTACGTGCCGTAGTATGTTCTGTCTCATACGTTCACATCGGCCTGGCTGCACGCGAAAAGTGTCAAAGGCAGCGTGAATACGCTGCTCCACTGTCTCCACATCTGGAATGGGCTCTGCATCAACGATACTTCTGAGTCGGCCCCATGACGAAATCGCAAGGGTTGAGATTCGGCGAACGAGTAGGCCATGGAACCGGGTCCCCTCGTCCAATTCCATCGACGAGGAAAGATTCTACTGAGATGCGTCTAGATGTTACTGGCGAAGTAGGCTGGAGCAACATCATGTAGCAGCCACATAACTCTTTGAATTATCAGTGGCACTTTTTCCAGCAAAGGGAAGCCAAATCACCCTCAAGAAACGCTGATAGTTCCGGCCTGTTACGCGCCGGGGGAAGAATACTGGTCCCAAAATATGGTTGCCAGTTTCCCTGCTCAGCTTCTAGCGGCAGCGATGCTGATGATTCGCTGTCACCATACCATGGGGTTCTGCATACTATCCCACGGATAATCGTTATGAAAGTTTAAGATGCCACTGAGCGTAAAGTTGGCCTCTTCTATGAATAGGGTGGATGACACCAACCCCGAAATCGTGGTTGTCTGGTGAAGAAACCAGTGACAAAACTGCTCCCGATGTGGAAAGTCCGTCGGTAGTAAGCCCTGCACACGCTGTAAGTGACAAGGGTAGTAACAGTTGCCATGGAGAATGTTCCAAGCGGTCGTATGGCTTACCCTGTACTGGCGGGACAACTGCCTGGTACTGTACGGCGGTCGCCTTCCACAGCGTTAATCAAATTTTCCTCCAAGTCTGGTGTCGGAACACTTCGGGTATGTCCTTCATGATTTCCTGCTTCCATAAACATTCCTGTCTCAGGCAAACGACGGAACACTGTTGCAAACATTGACTGCTGTGGTTGTTGTCGGCGAAGATAGGTCTCCTGATACAACCTTGAAGCCCGCCGCCCTCTACCATTTGCCTTTCCATAAGTAAACACCACGTCGGCGAGCTCTCGATTCGAAGGGGTCGGGTAAAGCGGTTGTAGTAATCGGCGAGTCGCTCGACATTTGAATACGAGCGATGTCTCTATTCGACAGTGTTGGAAAGAATGGGTGAACAATGGCCGAACACAGCATCAAGAAGAGAACTCTCAACCTAGAGAGAAGAGAGGACGTGAGGACCGAGCAATCATCAGAGTGGCACTGAGAGCCGCGGATTCGTGATTATCATCGGTGCAAAGTGCAGCTTGTGTGCCAGTGACCATAAGGAACCACTGTGTACAACGCTGTATCAAATCTGGTACAAGGTGAGTTAGCAAGAGAAGTGAATCGGACACAACATTACCAATTACCATGACAGGAGAGGGCGCTCGGACGTGATGTACGAGATACATACAGTACGACCCTCCAGGAGGAAACCATGCATACTGTAACTGTGGCTGTATGGTACAGTGCGTATTAGACCGCTGTCTCCGTAACAAAGTATGATTGAATAAATGGTCTCTTGCATGCAAACAATGCTTTTCTGAACTTAAGTTCGTTAGACCGTTTTTGTTCCGGATCCTCTGTCCATCATTCCCTAGAATTTGTACACGGTGGAAAAAATCACCCTCTGTACGTTCAACATATGGGCTACAATTTCAGTACACTAAATGAACATCACATGTAAGTTACAATTTCAGTTTACTACTTTTCTACGAGTGTAGTATGTAGGTTATAATTTCAGCACTTTACATATATAGTCGGTGGGATATCTCTAAATCCTCCCCCCCTCCCCCGCACCTTCAGCGTACACCCATTGTCGTCCAAGTCCCGTGAGCTTCTGACACTTACGCATTTCCTGAACCTGAGCCACGCGAGTGAGTAAACTTCTAGGACACGACGTGCCTGCGGGCCTCTGAATCCCATTTCATCTGGTAGCACGTTACACGTTTTTTATGGCTGCATTAGCATGAAAATGAGTGATTCAGTAGGAAGCAGTTTGGGTCAATTCACATTCGATATTCAGTTGTAAGAACTCAAGAAAAATTTGAAAATTCGACTTTGGTTCTGCAAAAGGACCGGAAGATGACGTGGGGAACTTGGATTATCATAAATAAGTGCCATTTTTTCGAGCCTGCGAAACGGATTTAGCCTAGGTATAAGGGTTTTTGCTCACTGCTCAAATTTAACATTTATTCAAATAATAAATTTTACGTGTCTGAAATTATTGTTTTCTATGCTCCAGGTGACCCTCTGAAATCGAGTGGACGCGTAAGGTGGGCAAAGGGGGAGCCCAATAACGGGATGTTCCCCGGTTCTCCGGAAGGCGAGGACTGCGGGAACATTTACGCAGACGGAACCATCAACGACTGCAGGTGCACCCTGGAGATGGCATTTGTGTGCGAACAGAGTCTCTAATGCTTTTTGGGGCTCACTCTTTTGTATCCTGCAGTCAGCTGTGAATTTCTGAAACTTCAACATCTGCGCTTGGTTACAAATTATGGAAGAAACAAACTGCGTATCAGGCTTCTTCTGCCAATAGGAAGATGTTACAAAGCAAAACATAAAATAAAAATCATTTCTTCTTCTGTTAGTGCTGATTATTCGTACAAGGAACCAATGAGAATGTTCCTAAAAGTTGCATTTATTATACTGCCATTTGTATCGATATTTTTCACGTTTAAATTGACGCTAGAGTGTATTTACCTTCCGTGCGAAATTAAAATCGTTATTGCCGTGTTTATTCTTTCAATATCTACGTACTCATACTTGAACTTCAGAACGTCGAATCACAGGCAAATTTATATTTTTAAAACGGTCAGCTCTGTGGGAGAGATTGCTGCAACTAGTTTTTATTCATATTCTTTCCACTGACCAGTAGAATTAACCCTTTACGCGATCATACAGGAAAGCTTTCGCACGAACTCCAGGTTTCGTTCATTGGCAACAATTATGCATGTCCATTTCAAGAAACACACGCAATTTGAAAGATGAGAGCAAACACCGGTTTTTGAGACGATTTATTGCAGCATTCAAATAGTAAAGTGGAAGACCACTATTTGATCAATCATGCCCTTTGCGGAACACTCCAAGAAAAAAAAAATTCTATGGAAAATGCAAAAATGTAAACTTTGGCGGGCGATGGATGAATGAGCGACGGTGCACTGCAATTTCGGAATCTCTGTCTGACCGTGATGTAAATTTACTAAAATCATGCTTGCCATGCACAGACGAACTGCGAGAGAGTTCCGGATCGGTGCTCCTTACATAGTCTCTCAGTATTTGCCGCTTGCAATTCGAACAAAGCTGTAGCCATCATCCTCGCCCATTGTTGCGCACTTCATTTCTCGTACTTGAATCCGTGGGAGACGTCTTGACGTGTGAGTGAGTGAGCATCGTTGTCGAAGAGAAGCGACGGGACCCCGCCTATTGTTGTCAACCACAAACAGCGGTTGCGTCACCACAGAAACAGTTAGTTACTCGATACAGATGGATAATACGCCGCGATGACTCAAATTTTTATGAAGATGGCCACCAAGAGCGTTGTATTAGTGCTGGATCTGTCGGTGAACTTCAGTATCTTCGCAATGCACAGGTGAGCACAAGTGAAGGCCTCCAGTACGAAGCTGCACTTATTGAGGGTGCCCACTACTGGAAAGTGGTAATTCATATCACGTTTCTGTGATGAAATAGTTGCTCTTATCGAATTTAACAACAGTTTTACTGTTACCGATCATTATTACTATTATTTTTTTCGAATATTCCCTTTTAAGAGAGCTGTTGAACTTGGGTAGTCATGATTACTTCTTCTTCCTTCATTCTTCCCTCTCTTCATACGTTCACTGTGCTTTCTCTTGCGTTCTTCCTACCATTCATTTCCCATTATTTTCTCGGTGTTTTTTTGTTTAAGTGTATGTTTCTTAATGATGTTCCTGAATTGTTCTCGATTGTTTATATTGTCTTGTGTGGTTTCTAGTTCATTAATGTCTTTGTCTTGCTCTTGCTTGTGTTTGCTATGTCAAAGATATGCCTTGTGAACCTGTTCTTGTTCATCCTGCTGATATAGCCATAAAATTTAATCCTTCTCATTCCAAATGTGTCCATTATTGTTTCTATCTCTTTGTAGATCTCTCTTGTTGGCCCCTTTATCTTATTTCCATCCAGAAACACTGGTCCATATATTTTCCTCAGAATTTTTCTTTCTCGATTTTCAGTATCTCTGATTTTGATATGACCATTAATCACTGTAGTTTCTGCAGCGTAGAGTCCTCCTAGTAGAGCCACTGTGTTGTAATGCTTTAGTTTTGCATTGACAGAAACAGATTTCTTTATTGTAGTGATTACGAGTGAGCTTATACGCCCTTTGCGTTTTGGAGATTCTTTCTTGATTGGCTATGGAGTTCAGTGTTGTTGTTTGGATTACCTGTCCTAGATATTCGAGGTGCACAACTCGTGCCGCTTTCTCGTTCTGAGTTGTAATGGGGAGATTATCTGCATCCTTGCTTTCCTTGTATTGAGCCTTCTCGCACGAGATTTGTAGGCCAGTTTTCTGTGAGATTTCGTGAAGCTTCCCCAGTGCAAATCTGGCTTCTGCTCTATTTTTAGTCAGAATGGCAAGATCGTCAGCAAAAGGCAGACACTTCACATTGATTCTCTACTCCTTTTTTAATACCGAGTTGAATTCCCTTTATTTCCTTTCCTAGTGTCCTCATAGTCCTTTCAAGAACCATGTTACATAGAAATGAGGAGAGGCCATCTGCTTGGAGAATACCAGAATGAATATGAAACGCTTCTGACGTTTGTCCCATGAATTTCACTTCAGAGGTTGTTCCTGTTAGTGTCTGTTGGATAACTGATCTTGTTTTCCTGTCAATCTTGAATTCCCCTAAAATGTGGAATAATGTTTGCCTATGTATATAATCATAAGCTTCTTAAAGTCTTCAAAAGATACCACAGTATTTCGACACCTTCTCATTTTCTAGGTGGTCTTTAGGTTCCATTTCTGTTAGATGCAGGATCTACCTTTGCGTAACTCTGCCTCATACTCTCTAATTAATTGGTCCGCTCTAGTCGACTTAACAGGGCTTTCTAAAGAATTTTGTACACTAAAAGGAGCAGTGAAGTTCCCCTGTAATTATTTGGATCGGTTTTCGTTCCTTTTTTGTGGAGAGGACGAATTAATGCACATTTCCACTCTGCAGAGGAAATTGTTCCCAATGTTTGATACAATTATGTGAGTTGCTTGTGTGGGATTATTGCCATTTATGTTCCATATTTCTGCTATGATTCCGTCTTCCTCGAGAGACGTGTCGTTTTTCAAAGAGTTGATTATTTCCTTTACTTCTTTAACAGATGGTGGTTCTGTATCAGAACTGGATGGGGGTTTCTAAAAGTCTAATGTTCTATCCGAGGTTCGCAACTGAGAAGTGAGTGAACATGCTTAGCTAAAATTTGGCAGTTATTTCTAGTGTTGGTTTTCAGTGATCTGTCAGGACGGCGAAAGCATAGATTAGGTGGTTGTTACCAGTCATTATTTGTTCCCACAACGTGCTGAACCCTTCATCACCAGATGAATTTATGTGGACTGATATGACTTTTATGTGTTGTTTTACGACTTTGGAGTACCCTGTGTCACTGTGTAATAGAGAAAAACGAGCAGTGTTTCTGAACGTTGCTCAAAGTATTCTGATTGTCTTTGAGTGAAAGGATGAACAAAACATAAATGTTAAAGTAAAATAAAAATACATCCAGTGGTAACAGATTGTTTTCCCCTGCCCCTTTACATGACATACGTGATCACGCTTTGTAAACACTGAAGGGAGCCAATATGGTGTCTAGAAACTAGTAAGTTCAAAGAACATACAGGAAAAAATAGTATTTCAAAGTCTCAAAGCTTAATGCTGATCTTAGATCTTAGATTGTGTAGTGCGTAATGCAATTTCCTTCAATGGTAACAGTCTCATTTCTGTCAGCTTTACGTAACTTTATACTTTCTGCACTTTTATGTAATCTTGATGATATGTCAGAAATATTAAGTATAGCCGACCACGGAGACCGAGCGGTTCTAGGCGCTTCAGTCCGGAACCGCGCGACTGCTACGGTCGCAGGTTCGAATCGTGCCTCGGTGTTTGACTATCCGTTTATGAGTTTAAGGGAGTTCTATTTACGGCATATTCAACGCGTTCAGTTCAAAAATGGTTCAAATGGCTCTGAGCACTATGGGACTCAACATCTGTGGTCATAAGTCCCCTAGAACTTAGAACTACTTAAACCTAACTAACCTAAGGACATCACACACACCCATGCCCGAGGCAGGATTCGAACCTGCGACCGTAGCGGTCACGCGGTTCCAGACTGAAGCGCCCTTAACCGCACGGCCACACCGGCCGGCAAAACGCGTTGAGTCTGCCTGCCGTAGGCCACGTACATCTTTTCAGTATTTTTGTACGTAATTGTCATTCTCTGACCACAACAGGATATTCGAGAAAGAACCATTGTTGAGATAACCACTTTTCTGCCAAATATCAGACAAGCTATTGGTGGAATCGAGAGGGCAATGGCCTTCCCGCAGTCAATACACCGTTTCCCGTCAGATCACCAAAGTTAAGCGCTGTCGGGCGTGGCCGGCACTTGAATGGGTGACCATCCGGGCCGCTATGCGCTGTTGATATTTTTAGGGGTGCACTCAGCCTCCTGATGCCAATTGAGAAGCTACTCGACCGAATACTAGCGGTTCCGGTCAAAGAAAACCGTCGTAACGACCGGGAGAGTGGTGTGCTGACCACGCGCCCCTCCTATTCGCATCCTCAGCTGAGTATGACACGGTGGTCGGATGGTCCCGATGGGCCACTTGTAGCCTGAAGACTGAGTGCTATTGGTGGGATCGAGATATTCCCAGTGTGCAATACTTGGTAGAGTACTTCATGCTACAACATTTGTCTTACAGCCACAGCTAACCTCTCGAGAACCTTTGTTCGAACCGGAGGTGGGAACTAATTTTAATTCAGTCGGACATTAGGCTGCAGAGGAAAAAAATTGGAAACTTAAGTGTACGTGAAAGTGCACTTGTTTAGACATACACAGAGCAAGGCCGTTGATTTGCTCAGTATATGAAGTGTACCCGTACATAGGTCAAACACTTTTTTTTTACTTCTCATTACCTACTGCAAGGAGCAGAGCACACTTCGAAATCTTATTAAACAATGGCGGTTCTTTGCAGCCACATGCACAGAGAGAAACGCAGTTGGGAATATTTGTGAGGGCACTTGAAGTTCCTATTTTCGACCGGTAACCAAGGTAAGCCTTTCAAAAACCTTGGCGACTACCGGCAGATTGGGATTATTTTACTTTATGTCTGGGATAGTATTACCAAAACAAAATATGTATATCTCACACCTGTGTCCATATATAACTTTGTAGATCTTCTGTGTACAAGAAACTGTCGCTTCGTCCCCGTTTGCCACTTTTTTTAACTCTTTGTGTAACAATTACCTCAGAGCCGTCAATAGCTTTCACTGAGGCAAATTGTTAATGTGAAATCCATAAAAAACTTTGACGTAAGACAGAAATTTCACAGACAAAACGACATACGACGTGTTTATGCCAAACGTACGAAATACTGGTGGAGTAGGCCTAACCTCCAGATGACGGCGAGTCCATGAAAAACAGAGCAGCATCTCTGAGACGTCAGAAATGAGGATAGAATTAGTTCGTGCTGCTACCGAGGGAGCATCCCGAGCGGTCATCTGAAGAGACCTGGGGAAACCACGGAAAGCCTCAACATGCACAGTCGGACGGAGGTTTGCTAGTTGTTCCTCTGGTAAGCGAGTTCAGCGCCTTGTTGTAGCCACTGCACCAACCCGCCCAATTAGTCTGTTGGATACACTGGGAAGAGCTCTGCGTTTAGCGCGATTAAATAATAATTGGGGTCACCAGTAGTGTGACTGGTCTTATGTGACCCGCCACGACTTTCTCTCTTGTGCAGGGCCAACAACTCGTTGTCTTAAAAGACCAGCAACTCCATTTATGTGTTATTTCTTTAATTTTCCCTTACATTTGCCAGTAATCTATGGTGCTAACTAGTTTCCAATACTTACGTCGATTCACAAACTATTGCCTTCATCAGAAGATACAAAATAAATAAGTGTATGTCACACAAAATAGAGCACCTCTCAATCTCAGAATAATACTTGCACTAAGTATTTTCAATCATGTGTTGCGTATAATGTAACGTCTGCCTTCCACTAAACGTTTGCTCTCGAATTGTCCTTCTAGTATCATATTATCTATCCCCTTGTATCTTAACACATGTTATAGCTGATGTATTCCTTGTATTCCTTTCCTTGCCTATTCTGCCAAGAAACGCCACAATCAAGCATTCAGTTCCATTACCATGCTGTCCTCCAGATGTACATTCTCAGAAAATTCTTTTCGTTGTTAAGACCTATGCCTGATACTAGTAGACTATTGTTAGTAATAAATGGTCTCTTTGCCCGTGTTAATCCCCTTTTGACGTCCTCTTTGTGTCGTCCATGACATTTTACTTTACCTCCTGTTTCAGTGCGTCATCTCCTATTTTGATCCAACGTTTCTCAGTCTCCTAACTTCTGCTTCTCCTTAACACTTCCGTTTCTCTTTGGTTGCTCTCGATCCATATACAGTGCTATAAAAACTGTTCATTCCACTCAGTCCAACAGCTCCTGTAGTTTTCATATGGAGCTGCAGTTTCCTCAGTGGACAATATCGCTGATACCATTTTAGCCAGAATTTTATTCGGTTTCTGAGACATTCTTTTATTTCCTTCTTTGCTACTGGTTGAAACGTAGAGGAGAAAAAAAAGTCCATATCTGTCAGATACCCATTTTAACACAAGCATTTTCCTCCTCGTCTTCAGTTCTCATTGTTCACTCCTTGTTCTTAAACTTGTTGTGTATTGCATGTCTATTACTGTAGGGTATAACTATATTTGTAAAGATTTCAAACATCTTCTATCACTTTCCATAGAACAACTCTTTTTTTACTTCAACGAATCCTGTGAATATATGTTTTGATGTTTCTTTATTGTTGCTTCACTTGTTGGTCATAACGTGATAACAACCTTTCTGGTGTCTTTAACTTTCCTCAGACTACCGAGCGAGGTGGCGCAGTGGTTAGCACACTGGACTCGCATTCGGGAGGACGACGGTTCAATCACGTGTCCGGCCATCCTGATTTAGATTTTACGTGATCTCCCTAAATCGCTCCAGGCAAATGCAGGGATGGTTCCTTTGAAAGGGCACGGCCGACTTCCTTCCCCGTCTTTCCCTAATCCGATGAGACCGATGACCTCGCTGTTTGGTCTCTTTCCCCCCAAAACAACCCAACCCTTTCCTCAGACTAAAGTGATCGTCATATGACAGATCTATTTTATTTTCATTCTCCCATATGTTATTCTGATCATGTAGTTGGATGTATGGGTAATTTATTCATTCTTTTCTGCACCAGGTTTCAGACGTGTTGCTGTGCCATGGCTAAGACACTGACCACTGTCCTTAGGTCTACACACGACGCTCCGCCTAAACACAGGCTCTTGTCTTGTTACACTACGTCACCAACTGGGAACGAAAATTGTGGCATTCTTATTCAGAGGCTTGTAACTCGTAAAATTTGATCCTGCAGTTGCTTTTCCATCCGGAGTTTTTGTTGTTTACCCTAGGTAATTGTAGGCGCCTTGAGAGTTTCTGGTGTTGCATCCAGATGTATATTTATACTCCGCAAGCCAACTTACGGTTTGCGGCGGAGAGTACCCTATTCTGAACTTACTCTCTAGGAATTTCAACAACAAATCACGCCATATGCAATGGTAGGTGACTACACCGATGGAATGATTAATTATTTACCCTTTACTACTCGGGCTTTAATTTAAATAATTGTTCAAAATGGTTCAAATGGATCTGAGCACTATGGGGCTTAACATCGGATGTCAAAAGTCCCCTAGAACTTAGAACTACTTAAACCTAACTAAACTAAGGACATCACACACATCCACAACTACGCCAGATACTTGTCGTGTTACATAGGCGTTGCTGACCGCAGGGCCGTATTCTGCCTGTTTACATATCTCTGTATTTCCATACGCATGCTTATTCCAGCTTCTCTGGCGCTTCAGTGTATTACAGGTACGTTCAGAGATGTCACGCTCGTTCATATCTCCCGTATACCCCAGTGCAGTCACGAACAGATAAATTCGGGGCTATCCTTCAGTCACCTTTTTTCCACCGTGACTCAATGAACTCTAGACTATTACTTTCCTAATTACTTCACTCTTATGAACTTCCTATGTTTAATTTCATTATCTCTTGCAATATCCATCTACGGACCGGGAGAGCAATGGCATAATTACTCATTGTAGGCCGTTCCGGAGTTATAGAGAATTAATACGCTCGATCATTCACAAGATATTGTAACTAATTATTATACAAAAAACCAATCACGAATACTGTACAAGGACCCTTTCACCTAATTCTCCGTGTAACTAGTGATCACGAGCTGCCCCGGAGACAACGGTTCCGTTACAGACCTATAAATTGTGTTTTTCCGAACAAAATGAGTCACACACAAGTAAATAGTAGAACGTATTCTACCATACGGCATACATGATGCAAAGTTAACACTACGCACTCGCATGACTATCGTAAGTCCTGCCCAAGGTAAATGACTGTTGCAAAGACAAAGGGCTCTCACTGATTCCGTCCTTCCAGACTGAATATTCTAATAAAATGAACAGAATAAAAATATGTAATAAAATGGAACATCTACTGCCGTCCTTACGATGTTAGTTATTTTTTGGCTACCAGTTTCCGTGCTTCAGTAGAATATTTTCAGGTCTTAACTGCCGCTGAGGGTGTTGACTCCTATAGTATACACGATTGATTAGTGGTCAACATCAATGAACTGGCTTTCGCAGACTAGCTGTAAGAACGATGTTGCGCCTACAATCATCTACCATAGTTGACAACAGTCTGCGAAAACCAGTTCATAGATGATGGCCACTGATAAATCGTGTATACGATTGTGGTTTCCCCTAAGCGTCAGTTACTCCCTAAGGGCTGACGATGGCGTACTGAAGCACCGAAACAGGTAGCCATATAATGAATAACATCGTAAGGATGGCGGTTGGTGTTCAGTTTTATTACATACGTGAACGGCCGAAGTCCTTCAAACCTCCAATCGGAAGGATGGTCATACTAAGATACAAATTTTTCCCAGACCTATCGTCAAGAATTTCTTGTGTAAGATCGGATTCACTTTAATATCTCCCATACAGTACTTTTAATGTGGTGAATTTCCGGTGCACACGTAAAACACAACATCGCACCTCCACAGCCAGCGTCCAGCTGTGAAACATGGCGGTCACAAAGACCATCCCGACCCCTGGTTCGTAGTGGGGGGAAAGACGAACTTCCGAGTGTAGCCAACCATGGCACACTGCTGCTGCAGTTCCGTCTACAACATTGACTCACACACCCTAAGGGTAGTGGTCACAGGCTGGCAACAACTTGGAACTGCAATTACAATAGCTATGAAAGCCACTGCAGCCATGTGGCAGACAACACGGTCATACACATACAGCGTATCATACTCAGAACAAACTCCAGAAAAAACACCCACATAAAATAATTATTAGGGAATGAGGACTCGTAAGTGACGGAATAGGATGTGCAAAATGGTCCAAATGGCTCTAAGCACTATGGGACTTAACATCTGAGGTCATCAGTCCCCTAGACTTAGAACTACTTAAACCTAACTAACCTAAGGACATCACACACATCCATGCCCGAGGCAGGATTCGAACCTGCGATCGTAGCGGTCACGCGGTTCCAGACTGGATCTACGGTAGTTACTGTTCCCAGTGGTTTGTCGATTATATATAAATCGAAAAGTGTAATCTATGTTCTGCAGGTCTTCCCGCAATACACTTGGCTTTCTAGTACTCCTACATTGTCATGGTCAACTACATCATCTGAAAATAACCTCATATAGTTTTTGACTTTATCCACAAGAGTCACTTCCATTATCCACAAGAGTCACTTCCATACAGATTGTAAACATTCTTTGTGGAACTCCTACAATTACCTTCTCATCCGTCGATTTTCGTTCCGCTAAGAGCGACGTGTCGAGTTCTGTCTGCAAGAAAGTCCTGAATCGAATCACAAATCTGTTCGATATTCAGTAAACTCATATTTTGTTCACTACACGATAATGCGGAACTCTGCCGAAAGTCTTTCTGCAGTTAAGGACCATGGCATCAACCTCGGCGCCGATGTTTACGGAGTTCTGCATCTCGAACAGAGAGGGCTGCGTTTCTCTAGATCTCTGTTTGGGGAATACGAGTTGATTTTTATAAAGCAGCTTTCTCGCCTTCCAATAAAAGTCCTAGGTCGTGAGCGTAAAACACAGTCCATAATTTTGTAATTCCATGACTCTGTAAAAGACTGACGTGAGCAGTATAGGGCTATAATTATATGTGTCTGACCTTACGAACCTAATTGAAAACTGGAATTTCCTGTGCTTTTTTGCAATCTCTAGGTACCCTTAATTGCCCCAGCAATCTGCGATAAACTACTACTACTACCAGAAAGAGAGCGTGTTCTTTCCCACAATCCCAGGACAATCTCACAGGTATCTCATACAGCCCACTATTCCGCTGTTTTAGTCTATTTTCTATTCCGCGATCACCTGTCTCAGTATCTGATAATCGGCCTTCGTCCAATGATGTAAATATTTACCATATAACAATTTCTTTTTGGCAAGACCGAATTCAGTATTTTGACCTTCTCTCTGCCATCTTATGTTTGGATGCCTGGATGGTCACTGAATTACTGAATAGATGATTTAAATCGACATACTGATTTCATGTATGACCAAAACTTGTTATGGTATTTAGTCAGACAGACTGAAGAAAATTTACTTACAGGTTAATGGAACTCTTTTTGTATCTCGCGTCTTAGATTAATATTTCTTGGTTAAGTTTTGTTTGTCAGCTAAGCCTTAGAATTGCTTAAACCTGTGATGGAGCTCGCTTTATTTCGTAGCACTTCTTTAACACGGCTATTGCACTACGATGGATCTTTCCTATCTCTCAACACCTTAGCCGGCACCTACTAATGTAAGGCATATTGAAAAATTCTTTTGAATTCTTCATTTGTGCTTCACAGCTTCGTCCTTAGACCTGAATATTTGGCAATCAGTAGTCACATACTCTGCAATTTGTATCCTACCACACTTGTTAAGGAAACCTTTCTTAACATTCCTTCTAACACCGGAAGATGTTGATGCAGTTAATTATGGAACACAATGTACAAACTTCGTCCCTGATTGTGTGAACCTGCCGACTATAGTTCTACAAAGGCAAACAATTCAGATGACCTATATTCTAGTTATCATCCAGCGATACAGCTATGTAAGGTGTTAAATGGTGCACGACGTTTCCTCCCCATAGAGCTACGTAATACACGAATACGTGGTATATTTTGAGGACATCGCCCAGGGCACAGCTCCTGCGAATCTGGTTGTTTTTATCGTTACGTCGACGACCCGTTAGTTGACTGGTGCTACGAACGTGAAAAGCTGGGAGAATTATTGAGCATGCCAGCAACATCCATGACAACATCAAATTTTGTATGGAGGTAGATACGGTTGATGCCTTGACGTCCTCGTCCGCCGTAAAGGAAGTAGGTGTCTCAGTCACATTCTTAACCGGAAACCCACTCACACGGACCGGTATGTGCACGCCACCTGCTATCACTATCCTTCGCAGAATGTTTCTGTCCTGAAGAACAGACTGTGCGTACCACTAAACAGCACTGTTTAGGACACCACAGATGTTTTCGTCCACGGTATCCAGAGAAATCCGCGGTAGCGGAACACGCTTCAGAAAACAGTGGTTCTCAAACTACAGGGCGCGATCCCCATCGAAGGAGGGATGGGCGAATGGCATGCTAAGGGGGGGGGGGGGTTAGTATATTTAAAAAAAATCTTAGTAACTAACAGATACGAGTTCGTTTGTCTTTTCCTTCGGACAAACAAGATGCTGTTGATGTGGGCTGGATTTCGAGCTACATCGGTGTTATGCCAGACGTGGGCGACGACACCGAAACAGCTGTCACATTTTAATAGTGTTTGAAATGATCGGGGGAGCTGCGAGAAGTCAAACGTCGGCAGAATCAGCTGTTGTCGGCTGCACTGTACCTGTGTCAACACTGCAGCGCGCAGAGCATGCTTTCGCTTGTGTATACAGACGCCTCCTTACAGTCTTTCAGACTGCGCGAGGAAGACTTGATTGCAGTATGCATCGGTTCATGGTCAGTGACAGGAATGAAGACACCCACGACGAATGGTAGGGAGTACTTGAAAGGCGAAAACAAGAAGATATGTTGTGATCTATTTACTGCTAGGCTTCACGTAAACTACCTTCAATGGCGAAGACTTTCGCAGTACGTAATTTGTCCAACTATCTTAGCTCTTGACACTTGAAACCAAACAACCTCCAATAACGGAAAAATGAAAAGAACTTTTTCTTAGGAAACCAAATATTTTCTTGTCTTCAACTTTTTTAAAACTATGGATATAACTTCCAAGGTCCTTTTAACCTCCTATCAGATTTCGCATAGGCTTGCTAAATGCAAGAAACTACACACCGCTGCAGAAAGTCTGGTTTTACCGGCAGCGATTGATATAGTGTTACCAACGTTCGGTGGCTCATTTGCTCAACAACTGAAAAGTATCCCTGTCTCTAATGGCACAGTGCGTAGAAAAAGTTTAGACAAAAGAAACGGTTCAAATGGCACTGAGCACTATGGGACTTAATTTCTGAGGCCATCAGTCCCCTAGAACTTAGAACTGCTTAAACCTAACTAACCTAAGGACATCACACACACCCATGTCCGAGACAGGATTCGAACCTGGGACCGTAGCAGTCGCGCGGTTCCGGACTGAAGAGCCTAGAACCGCTCGGCCACCGCGGCTGGCAAATTTTAGACATTTCTGACGATTTATTGGAGCAGTTAATCGATAGAAAGCTTAACAACTCTTATTCACTTCAGGTGGACGAAGCGACTGATATTCGTAAAGATGCTCATTTTATTTCTTATCCGGCCAGAACCCATCGTGGGGGCGTTCTCTGACCTATATATAACACGAAGAGTAGAATCAACGACAGGAGCACTGACCAACCTCCTGACACAGAGTGAACAAATAAAAATAATTCATAATTCCGATCCTTGATTCTTACTTAGCCGCGCGGAGTGGCCGCGCAGCTTGAGGCGTCATGTCACGGACTGAGTGGCCCCTCCCGCCGGAGGTTGGAGTCCTCCCTCGGGCAGAGGGGTGTGTGTTGTTCTTAACATAAGTTAGTTTAAGTTACTTTAAGTAGTGTCTAAGTCTAGGGACCGATGACCTAAGTAGTTTGGTCTCTTAGGTATTCACACACATTTGAACCTTTTGATTCTTACTTCCCGCAAAGTTACGAATCAGATGTTACAGGTCACAGGTTTCTCGGATTATTAATTGAAAAGTCGATCAAATTATTTTATCACTGCAGCATTAGACCAATTATTCCTGGCAATCGGGGACCACCATCGAACTGCTTAAACCGAGAACAATCGTCTCGTGGGGATGGAGTAATTTTTGGGAGCCCGGTTTGAATATAACTAATAATTTGCAAGAAGATGAAATTCTACGAAAGCTGCACAGCCATTATTTTAAATTTCAAGCCATGGCTACTATAAGGCTCAGGTATACAAAACCGTTCCGCCCTTCACAGGTCTGCCCCCATTTCAGTCCCTCCAACTTCTGAGCTCGGAGACCAGGCTATTTCAGGCCAGAACAAATCGAAACGGCTGCCCTTGTCACATTGGTCGACGGATCCTCTTTCTACCAGCGTTGGCTACCATGGTGCGGCGTCCTCAATGACAAAACCGATGTGAGACGCTCTCGCCATCGATCGCATCTCTTGGTCAGAGACACTTCGCGATCGCCACTGATTTAGAGTGTTGGCACCATATTAGTGTCTAATTGCATGCTTCCAGTAACTGGTGACACGATGTATGGCGAAGCTAGTGTTATCACTACCTTTGGTCAGTAATACGATCCATGAATATTACGCTTGTGATTCTTCCAGAGTACCCAACAGGTCCGAGATTAACTACTCTACAACTGAGAAAGAGTGCCTTGTAGATGTCTGAGCTATCGATGTATTCCGATCATCTCTATGCCGCAAACTGTTCGTCGTTGTGACGGACCACCGTTGCCTTTGTTGGCTGAGTAGCCTGAAGGATCGGTTAGCTCAACTGACGAGATGAGCCCTGAGGCTTCAAGAATACTACGTCACAGTGACAGGTGGGTGCCTCTATTAAGAATGATACGTCTCTGTATTTCCTGATCCAATTCCAGGAAGACTCGCTACGGGAAAAGGGTGTCTTAATTTTGTCCTTAGTTATCAGTGATAACAAAGTGAGCCTAACTGCACCATACTGTTTCATCATTTCGTCAGTCGTGAGCGTTTTTGTCACGACAACGGGGGAGTTTACAAAATTCCATTTGAATGTGGCCTTTCTTACATTGGACAAACAACTCGTACTGTCCAAGGAAGATGTACAGAACACTGGAGGTACACACGACTTTTACAACCCAACCACTGACACAGCACTGTATTGACACTGGTCACAATATGTTTATGAAAACATCAAAATTTTGGGAACTACATCATCGTTTAGGGACTCGATAGCGAAGGGGGCAATTGAGATTCGCTTGACGTCGAATTTAATTAATAGAGATAGTGGTTTCAACCTTGTTAAGTCATGGAACCCGGCACTTGGTGTAATAAACTCACAAAGACGTCGTCAAAGTGCAGTTCACAATGATATATCGACATGCCAACACAGATCGACTGCGGAGTCATAGATGTAACTCGCGCATTGTGCACGTCTCTGCCGCCGACCAACGTCTCTGGCGCATTTGCATCTGCGGCCGCATGCGCAGTTGCGCGGCACACGAGTATAAAGGGACGAACCGAGCACTGGAGCGGCAGTCTTGCGGCTCACTCTGAAGATGGCTGAACGTTATACAGCCGAAATATTAGAAGAAAAAAGAGAATTCTTGCGGCTGCACACCCGAAACTTAATGGAATAATGGACCTTAGTTCTCTGCAACTAAGGAGATCGCAGTTAAATTAGGAATGGCCAATCGCCACGTGGCATCCCACACCATGGAAAGAAAACTTGCATCAAACTGAATTTAAAAAAAAAAATGAACTAATTCTTCGGCCAACAAGCTGCAGCTCAGGATCATATGGGAGAACTGGTGCAAAATTATACAACGATTTTACAGCACGACTACGCTACTTAATATAAGCCTACACAACAATTTCACTTCATGATTCTAAGTTCACAACAAAATGATTAAATTTTACATTCAAAGCAAAAATAAGTAAAGTGAATCACTCCCTGCTGCTGCTGATGCTCATATCACAGGTTTTCTGCGACCTGACTCATAAAATCTCAACCCAGCTTAATATCTAACAACACGTTCCATCAGGACATGTGCCTTTACCAGCTACTCCGATCCGTGTGTCTCTCTAACGAAAATTCACGAACTTCCCCCGAACCCAGTGTCCAGAGTCATTCCAATACGAGGGGCGGCAACTTACCAAACCGCAGCTTCTGTTGAAGTGTGAGCTTGTTAGCCAACCAGAGCGGCTGGAAAAGCGTGGGTGACCATTGGTCCTAGGTTCTTTCTGAACAGAGAAATGTTCGAGGAAGGTATAAAAATTTCTGTACAGTAATCTGCAGGGCTAATAAAAGGACTCTGTTTTAAAAAATGGCAGCAAGGCTCTATTCTGTCATTGAGACTTATTTCCACCAGGCAGGAATAAAGCCGGCCGGCGTGACAGAGCGGTTGTAGCGTCTTCAGTCTGGAACCGCACCACCACTACGGTCGCAGGTTCGAACCCTGCCTCGGGCATGGATGTGTGTGATGTCCTTAGGTTAGTTACGTTTAAGTAGTTCTGAGTTCTAGGGGACTGATGACCTCAGATGTTAAGTCCCATAGTGCTCAGAGCCATTTGAGCAGGAATAAAGGATGTCAATGAACTCTCTCATGTCTTCCAGAGAATGAGAGGAACTGTCTCTATCTTGAAGGTATATCAACATTTATTGCCATATCTTCGACTCTCGTCTCAACCAGACACCGTCTATGCAGCGAGATGGCTTCGGCACCTCGATCGAAGGGAAGAGGACTGTGGCATACGGCTGTTGCCTCATGTTCTGGCCATATGCCACAGAGCCCAGTGCTGTGGGTTGCCGCCATATCAGGAGCTGGGAAGCCGGTGCCGCTCATAGTTGGCTGTGACAACCGCTGCGAATTTGAGGGCGTCACATTCACGGATACAGCCGGGACTAGCCTGCGTCTGCAAGCCACGTGACTCCAGACAATGTACGTGTTTCTTCGCCGGGAGGTCTTTATGGACACCGCCCGGCATCTGCGTCAGCCTCAGCCTCGACGTCAATACTGTACTTCTGAAGTGCCGCTAATGTACTTCACGTGTAATGCACGTTATCAGAACCTTGAACATCGTTAATTAAGCCAGCAGCGGAGATGCCAATGGCTACGTTTCTTGATATTGACAGACTGAGTGCTCGAATTGCACCTTCATGAAGAGTGTGTATTTCTTACTTCCTTTCATTAAATCACGACAGTCGTTACGATGGTTTTGCTTGATAGCTGGTCCTGTAATTCCCATTAATGTGGACTTCTCTGTAGTAAAAGAGTGATATTGTTCTCGGGTACCTGGCACCTATCTCTGCTTACGTGTAATCACCCACAACAGGATACTTTAGTTCTCATCTCATGCAGGTGACTATATTGCGACATGGTCTATAAAAAGAAATGAGCCCTCTTATCATAATAACTAAATGGAAAACGCATTATTGTGGCCAAGATAGACACGAAGCCGACGCCTACTACAGTAGTACTAGCTTATATGCCAACTAGCTCTGCAGATGATGAAGAAATTGATGAAATGTATTATGAGATAAATGAAATTATTCAGGTAGTGAAGGGAGACGAAAATTTAATAGTCATGGGTGACTGGAATTCGAGAGTAGGAAAAGGAGGAGAAGGAAACGTAGTAGGAGAATATGGATTAGGGCTAAGAAATGAAAGAGGAAGCCGCCTGGTACATTTTGCACAGAGCATAACCTAATCATAGCTAACACTTGGTTCAAGAAACATGACAGAAGGTTGTATACATGGAAGAACCCTGGAGATACTAGAAGGTTTCAGATAGATTATATAATGGTAAGACAGAGATTTAGGAACCAGGTTTTAAATTGTAAGACATTTCCAGTGGCATATTTGGACTCTGACCACAATCTGTTGGTTATCAACTGTAGATTAAAACTGAAGAAACTTAAAAAACGTAGGAATTTAAGGAGATGGGACCTGGGTAAACTGAAAGAACCAGAGATTGTACAGAGTTACAGGGAGAGTATAAGGAAGCAATTGACAGGAATGGGGGAAAGAAATACAGAAGAAGAAGAATGGGTAGCTTTGAGGGATGAAATATTGAAGGCAGCAGAGGATCAAGTAGGTAAAAAGACGAGGGCTAGTAGAAATCCTTGGGCAACAGAAGAAATATTGAATTTAATTGATGAAAGGAGAAAATATAAAAATGCAGCAAATGAAGCAGGCAAAAAGGAATACAAACGTCTCAAAAATGAGATCGACAGGAGGTGCAAAATGGCTAAGAAGGGATGGCTAGAGGACAAATATAAGGACGTAGAGGCTTATCTCACGAGGGGTAAGATAGATACTGCCTACAGGAAAATTAAAGAGACCTTTAGGGAAAAAAGAACCACTTGTATGAACATCAAGAGCTCTGATGGAAACACGGTTCTAAGCAAAGAAGGGAAAGCAGAAAGGTGAAAGAAGTATATAGAAGGTCTATACAGGGGCGATGTTCTTGAGGACAATATTATGGAAATGGAAGAGGATGTCAATGAAGATGAAATGGGAGATATGATACTGCGGGAAGAGTTTGACAGAGCACTGAAATATCTAAGTCGAAACAAGGCCCCGGGAGTAGACAACATTTCATTAGAACTACTGACAGCCTTGGGAGAGCCAGTCCTGACAAAACTCTACCAGCTGGTGATCAATATGTATGAGACAGGGGAAATTCCCTCAGACTTCAAGAAGAATATAATTCCAATCCCAAAGAAAGCAGGTGTTGACAAATATGAAAACTACAGAACTATCAGTTTAATAAGTCACAGTTGCAAAATACTAACGCGAATTCTTTGCAGACGAATGGAAAAACTGGTAGAAGCCGACCTCGGCGAAGATCAGTATGGATTACGTAGAAATGTTGGAACACGTGAGGCAATACTGACCTTACGACTTATCTTAGAAGAAAGATTAAGAAAAGGCAAACCTACATTCCTAACATTTGTAGACTTAGAGAAAGATTTTGACAATGTTGACTGGAATACTCTCTTTCAAATTCTGAAGGTGGCAGGGGTAAAATACAGGGAGCGAAAGGCTATTTACAATTTGTACAGAAACCAGATGCCAGTTATAAGAGTCGAGGGGCACGAAAGGGAAGCAGTGGTTGGGAAGGGAGTGAGACAGGGTTGTAGCCTCTCCCTGAAGCTATTCAATCTGTATATTGAGCAAGCAGTAAAGGAAACGAAAGAAAAGTTCGGAGTAGGTATTAAAATCCATGGAGAAGAAATAAAAACTTTGAGCTTCGCCGATGACATTGTAATTCTGTCAGAGACAGCAACGGACTTGGAAGAGCAGTTGAACGGATAGGACAGTGTCTTGAAAGGAGGGTATAAGACGAACATCAACAAAAGCAAAACGAGGATAATGGAATGTAGTCGAATTACACCGGTTGATGCTGAGGGAATTAAATTAGGAAATGAGACACTTAAAGTAGTAAAGGTGTTTTGCTATTTGGGGAGTAAAATAACTGATGATGGTCGAAGTAGAGAGGATATAAAATGTAGACTGGTAATGGCAAGGAAAGTGTTTCTGAAGAAGAGAAATTTGTTAACATCGAGTATTGATTTGTCAGGTAGTCGTTTCTGAAAGTATTTGTATGGAGTGTAGCCATGTATGGAAGTGAAACATGGACGATAAGTAGTTTGGACAAGAAGAGAATAGAAACTTTCGAAATGTGGTGCTATAGAAGAATGCTGAAGATTAGATGGGTAGATCACATAACTAATGAGGAGGTATTGAATAGAATTGGGGAAAAGAGGAGTTTGTGGCACAACTTGACTAGAAGAAGGGATCGGTTGGTAGGACTTGTTCTGAGGCATCAAGGGATCACCAATTTAGTAATTGTGGGCAGCGTAGAGGGTAAAAATCGTAGAGGGAGACCAAGAGATGAATACACTAAGCAGATTCAGAAGGATGCAGGCTGCAGTAGGTACTGGGAGATGAAGAAGCTTGCACAGGATAGAGTAGCATGGAGAGGTGCATCAAACCAGTCTCAGGACTGAAGACCACAACAACAACAACAACAAATGGAAAATATAATAAACTCAGATTTCTAACAGAAAATCTTCCTGAAAACAACGGTACATAATAGACAAAAATATGAGGACATCCATTACAGAAATATTGAGTAAAACATTAATAAGTCAGGGAAACACAACTTGTGAAGTGGGTACGAAAATAACAGTTGTATACAAAAACGGACGAAAACACAAAGTATGACTGCCCTTCAAAATATAATTTTCTACTTATATTACTTGAAAGAATGTTAAATCTTGTTAAATAGAGAAAATATTTTATAATTTAGATGAATTCTATTAACAGTAAACAGAAACTTTTGTAAGTTAAGTTAGCAATATGAAATTTACCTTTTGTAGTTTCTGTAGCGGTTCTAGGCGCATCGGACTGGAACCACGCGACCGCTACGGTCGCAGGTTCGAATTCTGCCTTGGGGCATGGATGTGTGTGATGTCCTTAGGTTAGTTAGATTTAAGTAGTTCTAAGTTCTAGGGGACTGATGACCTGGAGATGTTAAGTCCCACAGTGCTCAGAGCCATTTGAACCATTTCTGAAGCGAAGTTCTGGAGGAAGACATTCTGCGGTAAATATATCGTTTTTGATTTGTATGATGGCTAGCTTTTAAAGAGCAGGGTAAAACTTTGCAAAGGTAAGTATTTTTTCTTATTAGTGTCCAGAAGTGGGTCAACTAATGATGAAATATAGAGTATCAGAGACTCTGGAATTCTAACTACTAAATAATTTTGTGAAAACCCTTTCCTTTCTTTACAACAATTCAGGTTATATTTTAGATTAATTATTTATTACATTTACCAGTTTCGCAGGAGATATCTTATGCAAAGCAAACACGATGGAATTTGCCAACCTATGGCGAAAATTAGTTATCGTTAATAAAGTTTAATATTTCCTGTTTAGAAATCAGAACGCTCATCAGCAGAGTAAATCATTGTGGGAAATAATAATATTGTGGTAATTACTATGAATCATATATGTCATAAAACATAAACAATAATTACAATATTAAGAAATAGAGCTCACTAGAGCTAAAATGTCTGACAAGACAGAATCTGATAGTTCGAGAGGCTAACTGAAAAGCGCTAGAACAATAGAGAGCGCAAAATCGGTCACGCATCGTAATTTATATTAGTAACAGAGATGTTGATGCCGCGCCGATCACAGTAAGCTTGGCATTAACACTCAGACAATCAGCGTTACATGATCGCTGTAGTTAACGCAAAATATATCTTTCCTTTAACACAAATAATTAATTATATCTACCGAGTCACGGGAGGCGTTATTTCACATCGCCCCCCAGACTGGTATTTGAAAATTGTATTTGTAATTGAAATTTTAAAATAACTTGTCCTAGTATAGATGATTAAAAATCTTTTTCGGATTTACATGTTTTTAGTCACTTATACATACGAGCTTTCATTGGCTGCTCATTCCTACTATGTGTGTCCTCTTATTAACTTGCCGGTTTTGCTATCATGATGGGCTCACCCGTTTGGCAGTAGGGGAACCGGGGAAAACAAAACTGGATATGAGAAAAAAAAAACGTCCCCGTGAGTCGAGGAACACACATCTCACAACGAGCGTTTAGATATTTCATTATGGATTTCATTTTGGTTAGGAAATTGTATAATCCAATAAATTACTTAGTTATTTTAAAAAAAATCAACAGTTTCTCTTGTACGGCAGTGAGAATAGTTACATAATATTTCGGAAGCATAGATGTCATATATAACGTTATGCTTTCTCAATAACTCTAAATATTTTCCCATTGCTGTACGATTCATCATTCTTAGTTTGCTTAAAGCTATAAATCCTAGTGAGTTTAATAATTCAACTATTTTATATCTTATAGACGAATCATATACATTTCACATTAGGATAGCGAATTGTTACTGCAAAAAAGAAAATCTTTCTGGTAAATATTTCATTACGATAAAACTGCATACGATGTTAAATACATTTCTGTACTCGCTAAGATCTCAGTTAAATTTGAAGATAACGTAGGTAAATTTTTTTAAGTATTTCAATTTAGTACTGTTAAATAGTAATACATGTGACAGTTTATTACGGCTTAAATGGTTCAAATGGCTCTGAGCACTATGGGACTTAACTTCTGAGGTCATCAGTCCCCTAGAACTTAGAACTAGTTAAACCTAACTAACCTAAGGACATCACACACATCCATGCCCGAGGCAGGATTCGATCCTGCGACCGTAGCGGTCACGCGGTTCCAGACTGACGCGCCTAGAACCGCACGGTATTACGGCTTAGAAAATAACATTTAAATATTTCAGGTTTTTTATACAATGCGAAAACATTAGTAGGATCAGTGTTCTGTTATACAAGATACTTGTTACAGAAAATATTTTTTGTCAAATAAATGCGTTCCTGAATTTTGCTGCGTCTGTGCTGTACAATTTGCATTAGGTGTTAGTTTACTTTATTGACAGCTTCTTAGTCAGATGTGGTTTGATTTTTAGAATGACACTATATAATGCAAAGCATACTCGGTGTCTTGATGGCGTTGGTTGATTGTAAGATATTGATTGCAGTGCTGATACAAAGGTTTTGAATCGTCGACCGAGGGCTTACATATAAAGGTACCAAAGATGGATTTCCTCCCCCGGATGCTGGATAGGGTGTGATGAATCGGCTGCAATTCACGCTACACTCCCGGCTGTAACCTTCCTTACTTCCTTCCTTCCTTCGTAAAGGACCGGAACTCTTGCACTTCTCTGCATCGCAGCCCAGTAAGGAGGGATGGCAGCTCGGTGGCGATGGACATGAAATAGGCCTGGTACATATCAACCATTTTCAGATGTTAGTGTCCTGTAAGGTAAGTTAGGTGGTTAAAAAAATTCAGAATCCTGAACTTCGTCATCCTCGTGGTGCATTTCAAGTTACGCTGGGCGCGACAGATAGACGTCACGCACGGACCTGCACTACAAGCGGTTCAGCGAATATTGGTTTGCTCCGCGCGCCGCTGTGTTAAATTTGTCAATACTGGTTCTCTCGACGCAGACTGCGGCTGATATGGGAATGTTCATGCCGAAGCAAAAACGTCGACTCAATGTTCCGAGGCATTTACGGAACACAGTCTTTCACAAGTAGATCGAAATTGTAGTTCTGGTACGGATTCTGTTCTATGATCATTCTTGTCTTCCGTTCGCCACACTAACGTACAAGGTTCAGAGAGCAATATCTGGTTTTTACACAGTCTTTGCTCACTGAAACAAGCACTTCACACAATTTCCACGTAGTAATGTATGGAGAAATGTCATCACACAAAACCAAGGGTGATTGCACTGTTCACAAGTCTATAACTTTTATAATACAATACACAGTTAGTTGTGATAAAATTTGCCTTGTTATAGAGTTCTCAGAGAATCACAACGTTTGTCCATAGGAAAATACGCCACCATGCCTTATCGTGGAAGTCTCTATTGATGCATTTGCCATGAATTGTTCCATATAAGTTCCACTGAAAGTTTAATTAACACAGTCCACGTGAAAGTTCCATGCTGTGCACAAAATTTACACACACGATGGAGGTGTCATGGTTAAGTTTCACAGTAACAAATGCTGATCATTAAACCATCATTACTGTCCAAAATTAACATGAATTTCACTCAAGAGGTTTACAAAATTCAGTAATTTCAGGATTACACGCATTTACGTATTTACGCAAGAAAGCATAACTTTACTCACACAAATGAAATTTCTATTGCTCAGCCAAGAGAGGAAAAAATGTCGTGGCTTTATACTTACATTCGGAAAGCAAAAATAAAGAAATGAAAAGCCAATTGGCTATCACGTACACATGTGAAGCATGTATATTCTGAAAAGTAAAATGGTAGCCATTTCCTTTTATTCTCCGTAGGTACTTTCCTACGCTAAGACAAATATAAAGCATACTTAGAACTATACATCACCATAAATTGAGAATCTACTTTTAAATGACTATAGAAAACGAAAACGTTCATCAGAACCATCAAAACTCTTTAAGCAATAATAATTGATTTTAAAAGAAAAGCAAAAGATCTATGTATTTCTTTCTTTAACTTCTAAGTTTATCTTTATGAAAAACAGAAAACTAATGCCTAGCAAATCTCGTCAAGGAACTGAATAAAATGACTTGGCTTGTTAAATGATTAATCACATCTCTAAGTAGTAAATGTCTCACGCCATTCAAAAAATACAAACTTAAAATCTAAGTACTGCAAAACAGAATGCATTAGTAACATACAGGTAGTTCGCTAAATACACTATATACACATCATAGAAATGAATCACATTCCAGTAATAAAGTTCACTTCACGAAGTGTAGGAAGTGTTTCTTTTCCGATGTACACTTTATCATTCATAGTACTTTCTCAGGTCCATGTGGCTATATAACCCTTTAACTTTATTTGTAAATGGCAATTTTAACTAACATTTGACGATTTTCCGCCTTTATAGCCACCTTTTTAGTCCATGGTACGGCGTACGATGTTCTGCAAAATGTCTCATGTGGGGCAACTCCCATGTCATACTCAAAGTTTTTTATTACGCCGAGATTATCGATCCATTAGAGGCTACCTGAGGAGCCAACACTACCTCCAGGGCATCTGATAACAATTCAGTCTCCAACGACCTGGAATCGATCTCTTGGGCAGGTTCCCGAAGTCTACGAACAAGAATCAATAGATAGTTGTCTTTACTGACTACCTCACCCACTTCTCTGACACCAAAGCTATGCAGGCTGCCAAGGCTTCCTATATGGCAAGGTTCCTTGTAGATGACATCATTTTGAAGCACGGAGCAGTCTCTGTAATGATCTCTGATGGCGGAAAAGATTTCCACTAGAGACTCGTATCAAAGGTAATTTCAAAACGCGAAGTCATCCAGAGGACGACAACTGCCTGATACTAAAAGACGAATGTTATCAAACAATATCTTAAAGAAACGTAGGAAGATATGCTTTCGATGTACGTTGATATCAAAGAGAGAGATTGGGATACGAGTCAGCCAGTTTTGACATTCACATACAACACAATACCTCAATACCTGTACGCTTCCCACTGTTCTTCTGCTCTACGGTAACGAGTGTGAAACGACAATTGATACAATGTTCCTGTTTCAACCGGACGATTCTCAGGATGTTTACATGAAAGATCTCGTCACAGGACCGAATAAGAAGGCAATTGGCTCTAACACGGTCCCTAGACGCCCAGTAGAAGATGAGGGTCTCTTGTTCAAGGAAATTGTAGCTATGTTTGACGACCACGAAGCTTCGATGGGAGGGGCTGTAACACTTAACATCGATTAGGAGTAGGTTTAATTTAAGTAACTGTGTATCTGCAATTTATGAAGTGTCCATCTACGTTGCTTGAACTCGTCGATGTATAGCAATAAAATTAGGTTTTTGTAATGTATATATGAAAAAAACAAAAGAATATGTTGAAATTTTGATTATTATAATATGAACATGTTTATGAAAGAAGTATGTTCGTTGAAAGCTGGTTCATGCTTAGGACACTTGTATTTGTAACGTATAAACCCTGTAGGGAAGTCCTCCGCAACGAAATTGGCATGGCACGATGTAAAAGGTGGGTTTGACGATCGAACTGAGCGACTCCTTTGTGTGAACGGCACGCCGTATGTGGCTAGCCTTATCACTGTACACCTCGACGGTGCTAAGAGAGGCAATTGGAAGCTGATTAGGATGGATTTAGCTCGGATGTGGATCTGGCTATTATTTTGTATTCCCGAAATAATGGAATGGCTCTAATATGTTGAATATCCGACGCCAAGAAGAGATTTTATAGAGCATTCGCACATCAAGAGCCGCGAATAAAAGTTAACCGTCATTTCGCCTCCCACTAGTCTGCGCCATTGCTTCACAGACGTCATACATTCAGTTACGTAAAGTATGTTGACATGGACCAGTTAATTTGTGTTTTTCTTCAATAATAATCACATAAAACGTCAATTCATGTTCGAAATCATAACTTCCGTCCGGATCACGAACCTGCGCATGGTCCTAGAGCTACTAAAACCGAGACTCCTGATTTAAATGAACAATTCTGGCACGCGTGTTTAAAAGTGATTTTTTGTCTAAAGCAAAAGGAGTAGCAATAGTTCAACTAAAAGCAAGCGCTGCTGCTGTCGCACAGGCAACTGCATTGAACGCTGCCAAGATGCGCTACCGACGACAACGGCGTCGTGCAAGACAGACAATATACAAAACAATCGAAGACGTCGAAATGACAACTTCTGCCGCTGACAAGAAGAAGAACACAATTAAATCTGTCGCTGCACACGCCCTTCTAGATGGACCTGCAGTATTCTGTGGATGTAGACTGAACTTCAGCATCGACATTAACGATACATTTACCCATGGCAATGGATGGGTGACAGTGGCCATTGTACGAGGAGGAACAGGTGTTCCAAACGTGTCTGGACTGGAAAGTTTCGTCGACAGAGACATCATCGCCTACAAGACCTACCACGTTACCGAGAATGCAAATAAAGACTTTGGAAAATCTAATTATATGTCACCCTCACCCTTCTTCCTATCTACACGTAGTAGACGTAAGATTTCTGTAAATGAAACTGTATTTATTTGGTGTAAAGGTAAAGGTACTTGTGAATATATTAAATTTGTTGGAGATTGTACTGTATATTTCCATAAATAAATTGAACTGTAGCGTAGCTGAAAACTAGGGAATGTACATCTAGAATGTGTCGGCATAGAGTATGCAACAGCATGTTACGTCAGCTCTCTGAGCGCTTGACCTTTGACCCGACGACAACGGCGACGTGCAAGACAGACAATATACAAAACTATAGAAGACGTCGAAATGACAACCTCAGCCGCTGACAAGAAGAAGAACATAATTAAATCTGTCGCTGCACACGCCCTTCTAGATGGACCTGCAGTATTCTGTGGATGCAGACTCAATTTCAGCATTGACATTAACGATACATTTGCCCATGGCAATGAATGGCTGACAGTGGCCATTGTACGAGGAGGAACAGGTGTTCCAAACGTGTCTGGACTGGAAAGTTTCGTCGACAGAGACATCATCGCCTACAAGACTTACCACGTTACCGAAAACGCAAATAAAGACTTTGGAAACTGTTAAATTAGGAAAGTGATAACCTTAATTATTTAATGGCTAAAAACCATAAAAGTGAATTTGGACAGGCTTTTGCTTAAGTATCCTTAGTTTATTATAAAATATAGTTTTGCAGGATTACAGTGCAAGATTGTGTAAATATTATTGCCAAGAATACATGCTTCATTGGTGATTAAGGTAGAGGAACATATAAATCTTTAATGAACCGACTTTCGGTAAGAAGTGAAGTTTTGCACATTTTCAAAGATGAAGTAGTTCTGGTATCAATCATGAGTGGTTCCTTTTGAAGTCAGTAAAACCCAGTATTGCATTTTATTACCTTGCAAAGTAAATTAAGTTAATGATTAGCTTTTAGAGATAGTTTATTTTTGCAATAATCAAAGAACCTTGGCTAGTGAAACTATACCAGTTTATGGGTACCCATCATATTGTCTTCCTATTAAGAAAAAAAAAGAACAATTACTTTTACTTCAAATTGTTCAAATGGCTCTGAGCACTATGGGACTTAACATCGGAGGTCATCAGTCCCCTAGAACTTAGAACTACTTAAACCTAACTAACCTAAGGACATCAAACACATCCATGCCCGAGGCAGGATTCGAACCTGCGACCGTAGCAGACGCGCGGTTCCAGACTGAAGCGCCTAGAATCGCTCGGCCACACCGGCCAGCTACTGTTACTAAGGAAAATCTGCTATATGCATAGGAGTTTAAACAGTGTATTTAAGATGTTATTCATCTATGTTTGTGTTATTAATGTCATTCAAGGTAAAGCCCCTCATGTCCAAAATTAGTTTTGCACTTCACGCAGTGATGTTACAGTATTTTGATTAAGTAATGCTAATGATTATGGGCATCATTAGTATGAGCTCGTGCAATTCAGCTCCTCATAATTTACTTTTTTGTGTGGTATTGGTAACTGCTGTTACACACAATCGATTTGCATCCTGTTTACTATTCGAAGGTAAATCTCAACAAAAGTAACTTCAATATCTAATCTAATTTTACCACTTCTGTTAACTCCCAGTGTTAAGGCCCATTTGGTTTTATCGTCAACTTCACAAAATTCGAAATTATAGTCCGACACCCTTTTCTATTAGACACACGCACGGTCGAACTTTGAAATCCTCTCAGAAGGTAACATTAGCGTGTTTCACGGCACGTTTGTGTTATAGGGCTACATTCAATGCTCGTCACAGTGAAGAGTATGTGACATCACGACCGGGACGCGACCATCCGACAGCGCCGCCATACAGGGGACCATTGACGACACAGGGGCTCCCAGTTGTGTGATCGGCTCGGGTAAGTACTTTAGAAACGTTGGGTTGTAATGGTAAGTGCTTTGCTGTTTTCACTGTAGAGAGGGGGTTAGCTTTGCCGACTGGCATGCAGCGGGCCACCAATTCAAACCCAACCGTGAACATTTATTTATTATTTAGTGTTTACCTTTCCTGGGAAGTTCTTAAAACATGTTTGCAATGCTTCTACATTCTGGAAAATTTTATGTTTCCATAAATAGCTGCACACTCCGACCAGACGTTCAGTTCTGTTCTGTCTGTAAGCTATTGCCGGAAATAAACATGTTATCAGTGCTAACTGTTGTACTTCATTGGCAACCATACTTACAGATTTGTACTTCATTCTGATTACGACGTGGCAGTATTAGGTACATAAACTTGCCTGTTGGCAGTTAACTGACATAAGGGTTGCTCATCTTGAAGAAGTTCGTGAGGGGGCGGGGGGCGCTGCACATGTAGTTCATGAATATATTGAATAAATCCTTTCACACCCTTGTTACGGTATTCGTCTTCTTACACCATAGGACCAGTTTCTAGACACTTAATATCATAATCGAATGTCAGGCGGATCAGTAATGAGAATAAATTTATGGATATGATCAAGAGGATAAACAAACACAAAAGTTTTAACTGTGGCCGTGGAAGAATTTATTAACTGCATTCATGAACTCCCTCTTAGCTACCAATTTCCATAATTCGTTTGCTAAATCTATATCTGCAGCACATCTGAAACCCAGGTAACAGGTTCAGGATAGGAAAGGATCAAACATCAACACGTGGAAGGGATACCCATTAGGTAGCTCCTCGTTTTCACCAAATTAACATTTCTTTAAGAAAAACATACTTCTGAATTAAATTCGAGATTAACAGCAGCACGAAACCATCAGAATTACAGTGACATACAAAGTGACAAACTACTGAAATTTACCAACACAAGCTAGAGGAAACAGTAATCAGTAAACAAAAGGCCTCTGAGTTTATGGACAGTAAGAATTAAATTTGAATCGTTCAAAAAATGGAAACTACGCTTACCAAATACAGAGCACATCCGATTTTATGAAGAACATTTAATAGACGATTTGAACATTCTTCTTTCGTGAACAGTAAGCGGTCCAATAGCTTGAGTATAATTTACAAAAGTTTATGAGTTAATCCCGATAAACTCCACAGCTTACAACCCTGACGGCAGCCGCTCAACCCAGATATCGCTCCAAGGAACAAGACAACTACTAAACGTTTGCTAGGTATGACAGACGCCGCGGCAAAACGCTCCCCCGGAAGTAACTTAGGCCTCGGCGGTTGGACAGGATGCCCCCAAGGTCGCGGCCCAGGTATCACAGCTGCAAACACCAAGGTAGACTTGCGTGTTTCGCAATCAACTGTAAACATAAATCACACACGAGGCGGTACCCTCGGACAATAACAGAATATATACTAACAAATGATGAGACTCGCTTTAGTCATCTAAATACAGCTCGTAACCTCAGATAAAACAAATAGTTAAAGCCAAACTTAAATAAATAAACTAATATATACATATACACCTTCACAAGGCTTTTAATCAGATCAGGGGAAACTCGCTAAGATTTACAGAGATAATTACATTGGGTTTTGTCGTACGCAATAAATATATACGCCTCTGTCTAGGTAACATGATAAGCGAGTACTTGTAACTGACAAGGTGCAGGTACAAACGGAGCAGTTGCAGTTAAACCCCCTGAGGCATAAATAAGTATTGCTAAAACGCCTTAAGAAACACTATTTGAGGTGAGCGTAAGCAAAGAAGAAAATTTCAATCAGTAGTAACCCTACGTAATTCATTTATGACTAAAACACATCAATGTAGTTTAGAATAAATACACTTTACTAAATCATAATTAGATTTCAAATTCATACGCAGTACCTGATACAGTACTATGACATTGCTACCGGCTACAGTGCCACTCACCGGTGTTACCACTTCAGTTCATAAAGTCGCACCCCAAGCGGTTGCACACTAGCGGTTTACCAATTAACAGAATCACTTGGTTTTCAAGAAGACGCTCTAACAATCATTGGCCACTCCCAGGCTAAGTCACACTGTAGAACAAATAAATACATATTATTCACTGAACAATACACAATAATATCGCGCCAATTTTCCTTTTAAACAATAAAACCACAGGTTCAGAATATCAATAGGCATTATGTTACGGTGCACTCTCCCCACTGTCAATTATCCATTTAACTCCGTTTCAAATAACAGAAGGAGTCCCTCGTCACCAGAGCTCCAGAGCACGACCTTCGTCACCTTCTTTAGCGGCAGCCCAACATTCGACAAGTCGTTCGGAGATCCGGTTGGGTACATGCATTGTCAAACCCAAATCGGCCCAACCAAACCCCGCCGCCAAGCCCTGCTGCTTCAACCCTCTCCTTTCCGTTTTCAGTGGGAAGAGTTTGACCACCCACCATGCAGACCGGTCTTGGTTTTCTCTTATTTTCATCTCTGCTCACATGAACCGCTAGCTACGAACACAACATTATGCAGATCAGCGTAGAAAACTGGCGGGAGGCCCTGGCAGCTGCCACCTGTGACTAGGGTATTAGAAGGGAGGGACAACGCTACGACAACTGTCTGAGTCCGAGGGCTATTATGTAGAGATGTAGCTGGAAGTTGTACGTAACTCTTGCAAACAACACATTTCTGATTTTTAGTGTGGTTACCATTTCGCAACCGATGGGAAATTACTTTCTCTACAACCCCCGTACACACTTGGTGAACGTGTGGCTCGCTGATGTCGAGTGTGAAGTGGTGTCTGTGATTTCTGACTTGTTGGACACAGTATGTTATGAAATGACCCGGAACAAGTCAATAGGATTAGCACGTGCCAAGAGAGTGCATCTATCAGGCGCTGTAAGCTAATGTTTTGCTAATTTTGCTGTCGTTTAGCCACGGTGATTGAATACTTTTAGTTTTGTGAAAGCTGTTGAAGCTTGTTGGTTAGGTGAAACGGCCGCAGGGAATCGTGTAAATTCATATTAATTGTTGTGTCTTGTACCTGAAACTTAACTGTTTCAGGTAAACCTTTCAGTAGTGATTGACAGTTCCCTAACGATATTTTAATACCATTCCACCTCCCTCCATCAAAAACTGTGGCGGGTAGAATACATTTTGTACAAAAAAATAAAAAAAATATCTTAATTTGGCGCAATGAAACAATTGGTGCACATTTTGTATCGATTTGATGCCTCCTACTCGGATCGTTCTAAATAAATCGGAGTGTCTCCCTAATTTTAATTTTTCTCGATTTCAGCACCATATGTCAATGGTTTAAAAATGTTTCAGACAAAAGTTGATTACTTTTTTATGGAGAATCGTTACCTGCAATAAAAAATGGAGGTTTCCATGTAAGATTTAAAAGTTGCCCAACGTTGTATAGTTTTCGAGATAATCTCATCCGAAACTTCAGATGCACCACCCTTTATATAAATATTCAAATGACAGGATTAATCCTCACATCCCGGCTACCTGAAGTAGATCTGGGAAAGACCATGCTTTTATGGTTCCAATCAGCGTGAAAAGTTTTTAGGTGTTGTACTTTGTGAACCGAATCGAAGAAAACTATTAAACAGTCACAATGACAAATCGGCTTCGTCTTAACTGTACAGAAAAAGAAACTAGCCTTTAATTTTCAACATTTTCAGTAGGCGTAATATATGTTCATAAAATTATTTTTGCTGTAATTATTACGCCTATTAATCATTGCTGACGACACAACAGATACCATACTTATGCGATTCCATATACAGAAATATCCATATGAGGTGACTAAGTAGGCCATTTCTAGAATGTTGACTTGTACATGAACAATGTACTTAATAACACATAAATTCCATTAACTTTTTTAAAAAAATTTCAAGTCCTATAGGAAGAATTACTTCTGTAAATTTTAATACCATGGTTCAAATGGCTCTGAGCACTATGCGACTTAACTTCTGAGGTAATCAGTCGCCTAGAACTTAGAACTAATTAAACCTAACTAACCTAAGGACATCACACACATCCATGCCCGAGGCAGGATTCGAACCTGCGACCGTAGCGGTCACGCGGTTCCAGACTGAAGCGCCTTTAACCGCACGGCCACACCGGCCGGCCTTAATACCATGTCCGCAGCTTAGTTCGTATAGACTAGGTACACTGTTTGCACAGTGCGTAGATTTATACATGAGCAATGGGCCTAACAATATACAAATTCGATTAAAGAACAGAAGAACGGGCAGACCATATTCTCTATGTAAGCGAAGCAGCTGGTGCTAAACTAGATCTGCTGTATGAAGACCAGTAGTTGTTTAATGTTGTTACAAAGATCTCGAAAAATTCTTGACTGATTTCCATCAGATTCTTACACGATATTCTAATGAACATTCGGATATATATATATGTGTGTGTGTGTGTGTGTGTGTGTTTTTTAATATATATGGAAAACATTGTTTGCAGAAATCCTGATTCACTCCAATGTTTTGTTGATACTGTAATAAAAATTCAAATCGACATAGACTATATATATATTTTTTATGGAATAACAATGTACAGGATTTCTGTTAATACCGACTTCCGTGAGAAAGGCAGACTTGATTTCCTTTTTGCAATTGATTTCAGCTACGATAGGAACTCACGTAAATTATTAGGCCAATGACTTCTCCGTACATATTCTTCCTCCTCATACATATTTTCAGACAAAAATTGTCTAATCGTTAATGTTTCTTCCTCGTCGTCGGTTTCATAGATAACAGAATAGTAATATTCGTGACATAATCGGCATATGATTGGAATACTTCAGATTCAAAGAGGGCCGGGGGGGGGGGGGGGGGAAAGATGCCAGAGAGAGGGACAGGAGGTACCTGACAGAGAAGGGGGAAGGCGGAGATGGGCCGAGAGAGGGGTGGGGGGAGAAGGTGTTGCACAGTGGGAGGAGAGCAGATAGACAAAGACAGGTTGAGGAGAATATGGGTAGAGAGACGTGGGTGGGGATGGAGTTCTGGATACACATCGAATTCCCGTACATATTTAGAAATTGCGAAATACACTAAAATGGGGATGATAATTGATTGTTTCGTAACCACTTCATATGTGTAATGGTGCCAGATGGATGTTTGACAGCAGCCCGCCTTCAGCAAGGTTACAGGAAATATATTAACTGTTGCGGATACGGACAACCAATAACTCTGTAATGGAACAACAATAATGAAAATTTCTGCCGTACTAGGAGCACGTTTTACGACCAGACCTAAACTTGCAAGCATGCATATCAAAAGGAACATTGCATTTTAGTTGCGGACAGTCCAGTCACTGCAATATCGTATTTATCCATCGACTCCGGAAAAGTGGCTTCCACTCAAAATGTCTCCCCTGACGGGAATATACATAATGGATGTACAAGCGCAGGTTGTAGACACATAGACACATAGTTGATGACATATGGAAATTTGAGTCTGACGGTGAAACGTCTTTGGATAGCTGAGTGGTAAGGCAACTGTTCGAGATAATGGGAACTTAGGATTCGGGTCCCCGTCCAACACAAATTTTCACTATCTTCACTCCATTATACAGCTGATGGTTGTCAGTATTCGCCACCGTGAATACATTTCGTTTGGAAATGTACTTCTGAACAACACAGAGACTACAATGTCGTATTGAACAAGGCTGTCTAGGATTCAAACCCGGAAACATCTATGTTCTTCCTTAAAGGAAGGCTATTATTTTCAGTTTCTAAAACGATGTTACGTAATTGCCAGTTTTAGTAATCATTTTGAAGACATGTTAGAATATTTTGGCATGGGAAATTGCTTTGGTAGCTTTCTTCTACAGTTTTTGTTTTCATTCTCTGTCTTTTACAAGATCTTTTTTGGTTATACTATAAGTGATTTTAACTATTTGGTTACTTGACTTCAGGACTTTACTGAGATGGTTCAACGAGTGATCTGTTAAGAGTTATGTTTTCTTATTTAAATAAATTAAAAAAAATTATTATTGGTATCTCAACTTAATCAATTGATCCCATCCTTTGATCCTAATGCTCAGTGCTGCCACAACTATACTCTGAATGGCGAGTGGTGGAATCGTCCCATTTGCGAATGCTGCGTGAAGAGAAGAGGTATTGCTATCTGTCTGAGTTCCTTCTTCTCTATAATGTTACCGTGATGGTCTTTTCGAGAGATATAGCTAGCAGGAAGCATTATATTGATTGACTCTCCTTGGAACGTAGTCTCTCCGAATTTGAACATTAAACCAGACCGTGACGCACGACGTCTCTCTTGTAGTGCCTGTCATCGAAGTTAATTCATCCTTTCCGTCACACTTTCGCGATTATTAATGGAACCGGTGACGAAAGGCGCTGTTCTTCTTTAGATCGTCCCAAGTGCCACTATCAATCCTTCCGGTAAGGGTCCCAGACTGCATAGTGGCACTCAAGTATTGTTGGAAAGAATGTTTTTTAAGCTACCTCGTCTTTGTCCAGACTATATCTCATTTGGATTTTGGGAATGACTTTCAGCTTGTCATCTACGTTTCCTGTAATTAGTATCAGTTTAAAACGATCCCTACTAGCACTCCGTGATATTTTATGGATGTGCCTGCTACCAACGATTGTTCAGCTAGCGAGTCTTTCTGCCTGTTTGTACGTAATACGTTACATTGTTTGCCGAGGGTCAACTGTCAGCCACTGATCCAAGAGTCGATCCTCGGCAACTTTATATTAGAATAGATATACTTCTCGTTCCAAAAGATACACAGCAAGGAGATCCTCCAGGATGTAGAACATGTCAAAAATAAGTAAATATTTCCAAAGAGTAACGATGTACTAATGTACCTTCCACAGATCCAAAGTGGAATGGTCTTCATGGATCTGAAATAACTCAAAAAATTTTAAACATCTTTTTCCTTAAACGGTAACAGCAAACTTGTCGAAAAACACGTAAATGTTCAATACAATAAGGAGCATATGGTCTATTGTAGCTATTCATCAGCAAGCAGAACAGCCATTTTACAACATTGATTTACGGTGAGTGCATCGTTGCACTGCATTTGTACGGAAATAAAATTGCACATGATTGCCTTATTTGATATTATCATCAACATATACACCAGTGGGCTCTGCTAAGAAATTTATCGATGCAGTAGAAGCAGTTGGGCAACAAAAAATCGTTTAGCTCCTCTTGAACTGAACTGTATTTGTAGTTTAACACTCCATAGCTGTTAACTCGATATTTGAAATGTGCGTTCCTGAATAAGGACACATTAATGGAGCAGGGTAACTTATTTTAAATCTTTGTGAAGATTACTCTTATTTCTAGTACTTATTCCATGAAGCGAGTTGTTGGGTTGTAAAAGATATGCATTTTAATGACGAACTTCAGTAAGGAGTAAATATATGGGAAAGGTAGTGTCCCTACATCGCTATACAGGCCTCTGCAGGACGTTCTTGATTTCACACAACAATTAAATCATGTTGCAAGTTTTTGATAAGTTACACCAAGAAATGATTTCGTGTGATATTTTGCAATGAAAGCATGCTAGCTATTTTAGTTTTTGTATCACATTTGGCTGACAACATTCACATTTGCAAAAGCACACTGTTTAGGAACTTCAGCAGTTTTGTGGTACGTTTCTCCCAGTTGAATTTATTATCAAACTGTAATCCCATGAACTTAATACTGTCAACTTCTGTCTGCCTGTCGTCATATTTTGGGCATATATTGCTGGGAAACCTCTTACAAATTCTGAACTGTAGATAGTGTGCTTTTCAAAGTTTAGTAACAACGGTTTGACAAAAACCATCTACTAATGTCTGTGAAGATTTCATTAACCATTCATTGATTTACTATTTGTTTGATTCACTATTTATTGCAATGTTTGTATCATCTACAAAAAAAAAAAAAAAAAAAAAAAACACACAGACCTGACATTTGGTATTATTACTTATGAAAGGTCATTGATCTACACAAGAAGAAGTAAGAGCGCTAGTGGGACACGACATCAAATTAAACTTAGGATGTCAAACATTCTGCAGCATTAACAGTTACATCCTAATGTTCTATACCGGTGTAGAAAAATTGAGGACGGAAGTAACATACGTATGAGGTGTCACTATAATGTAACACAGCTCTATGTAACTTGGACCATACATAGAAAGAACTGCTACAGTACGGTACAGAAGGTAACTGAAAGAAATACACAATGAGAAGAACAGAAAAGACAATAATTACGCTGAAGTCACCGTGATTAATGATGGTACCTGGAGAGCACAGAGTCATGACACATTTCTTAATAGGGTGTGTGATCACCACGGGCAGAAATGCATGCTCTGCATCGTGCCATCATACTGACCACGAGGTTAGTAAGGAGTCTTTATGGTAGGTCGTTCCATTCCTCCACCAGGGCGTTTGACAAATGTTGGTTGGTCCATGGTGCATGTTGACGCACTGCGACACGTCCCCCCACAACATTCCCCACGTGATCGATGGGATTTAAATCGCGACAACGGCCGAGTCAGTCCATTCGCCGAATATTCTCACTTTCCAAGACATCCTTGACCTGCGCTGTTTGACGTGGTCGCAAGCTGTCAACCATAACAATGAATGCACCGCTAAAAAGACGGACATCGGAAAGGAGTATAGTGTCACAATAGAGTTCGCCCATGCAAGTACCGTGTTCAAAGACTTTGGAGGTTTGTACACCCATGTAGCATTATGCCTCTTCATGCCATACCTCCAGGACCACCAAAACGATCATAAAGGAGTACAGTGTCACAATAACGTTGGCCCACGAAAGTACCATGTTCAAAGATTTTGGAGGTCGGTACTCCCATGTAGCATTATGCCTCTTCACGCCATAGCTCCAGGACCACCAAAATGATCATAAAGGAGTACAGTATCACAATAACGTTGGCCCATGCAAGTACCGTGTTCAAAGATTTTGGAGGTCGGTACTCCCATGTAGCATTATGCCTCTTCACGCCATAGCACCAGGACCACCAAAACGATCATAAAGGAGTACAGTGTCACAATAACGTTGGCCCAGACAAGTACCATGTTCAAAGATTTTGGAGGTCGATACACCCATGTAGCATTATGCCTCTTCACACCATAGCACCAGGACCACCAAAACGATCATAAAGGAGTACAGTGTCACAATAACGTTGGCCCATGCAAGTACCATGTTCAAAGATTTTGGAGGTCGGTACTCCCATGTAGCATTATGCCTCTTCACGCCATAGCACCTGGACCACCAAAACGATCATAAAGGAGTACAGTGTCACAATAACGTTGGCCCATGCAAGTACCGTGTTCAAAGATTTTGGAGGTCGGTACTCCCATGTAGCATTATACCTCTTCATGCCATAGCACCTGGACCACCAAAACGATCATGGTCGACAATGATCCTGAGTGTATTATGTGGTCCCACCTGGCACCATGTGCGCATAAGTCCAGAATCAACACTCGAACTGAATTTCGTCTTATCCAAGAAGATCACGCGACCGCACTTGTCGTTGGTATAATTCGTACGCCCTTGGCACCACCGAAAACGATGCCGTCGACGTGCGGGTGTCAACGGAGCACAACGTACTGGTAATCGGGCAAAGAGACCATTACATTGCAGTCGCCGTGCCGATGAGAAGCGCGAGATGCGTGCGTAGCACTCCTATCAAATGCGCTTGCAGTTGTACACTCCGTTTCACGTGAGTCCCTTCTTGCCTCTTGTACAAGGATGACCGCAGCTGTAGCTAACTTCGACTGACTACCTCCACTCCTTCGGGAAGCAGTGTCTGTGTTTCAGAATGCTCCACACCCACGTGACATAATGTTGTGAACAATATCAATCTAACTTGCAACACACGTCGCACTACCTTCTTCTTCCAGCTTCCCCATGATTCCACCCCGTGTGAAATCATCCGGATGTTGTCTCCGGGCCTTGTTGTAATGAAGAACATCACCACAGGGCACCATAACTTCTCGCTGTTTGATACACACTGTCCTCTCCCGTTCTATCGTGTTGCTGGACCAACCCTATTTGGCGATATAGTCACACTGACCTCACTCCACGTGACGTTCAGATTCCTGTGTACGCCTGGGAGGCAATACGCTACCGAACATTATTTCCACAGCGTAGTTAATAGGAGGATCGCCCACAAAGTAAGTTCCGTTTAGTTACATAAAACAAACGTGTACAGATACTGAAAAAATATTTATTGTACAAAAATTTACAACTGTTAAACTATTTTTCTACATAGCTTCCGATATTTTGTAGGCACTTGTCATAGCGTGGTACAAGTTTTTGTAAGACTTCTTCACAGAATGTTGCCGACTGCGTATTCAACCACGTGGTAACATGTTCTTTCAACTCGTCATCGTCGTTAAAGTGTTGACGACCAAGGACAGATTTTAGGTGTAAGAAGAGGCGAAAGTCGCTAGGAGCGACTTACGATTGTGCTTAATCTTCTCTTCAATTGTGTGAACCAGTTCATCACTAACCACAGACGGGCGTACACTTGGTTCTTCATTGTGCACTTGATCACGTCCTTCATTGAACAGTCTGACCAATCTTCTAACCATTGAATCACTCATAGAATTTTGTCCGTAAACCTCGCAGATTTGCCGATGAATTTCCTTTGGTTTAACTTTCTTTGCTTTTAGAAAACGAATAACAGGTCTGATTTCACACGCAACGGCATTTTCAACTACGGCTGACATTATAAAGAAGCACTACAAATCACACGTCGGCAGCAGCGATCTGAAAATGGCGTACATGTCTTCTCGTTGAGTCAGAGTAACTGTCGCGCACGCTCGGAACTGCGATCGTAGCGCTGCCGAAAATAGAAATAGAAACGGAACTTACTTTGTGGACGACTCTCGTATGATGTGTTACTTGGCCTATCTTATTCTTAAGAAGTTTTGCAGAGTAGTGTAACTTCCTGAAAAGTATATTGTACACTGAAGCACCAAAGAAACCGGTACGGGCATGCGTATTCAAATACAGATATATGTAAACAGGCAGAATGCGGCGCTGCGGTTGCGAAAGCCTATATGAGACAATAAGTGTCTGGCGCAGTTGTTAGATCGCTTACTGATGCTACAATGGCAGGCTATAAACATTTAAGTGAGTTTGCACGTGGTGCTATAGTCGGCGCCCGAGCGGTGGGACACAGCATCTCCAAGGTAGCGATGAAGTGGGATTTTCCCGTACAACCTTTTTACGAGTGTACCATGAATATCAGGAATCCGGTAAAACATCAAATCTCCGAAACCACTGCGACCGGAGAAATATCCTCCAAGAACGGGACCAACAACGACTGAAGAGAATCGTTAAAAGTGAGAGAAGTGCAACCCTTCCGCAAATTGCTGCAGATTTCAATGCTGGGCCACCAACAAGTGTCAGCGTGCGAACTATTCAACGAAACATCATCGATGTAGGGCTTTCGGAGTCGAAGGCCCACCCGTGTAACCTTAACGATTGCACGACACAAATCTTTACGCTTCACCTTGGCCCGTAAACACTGACGTTGGACTGTTGATGACCAGAAACATGTTGCCTGTTCGGAGGAGTCTCGTTTCAAATTGTATCGAGAGGATGCACGTGTACGTGTACGGAGACAACCTCATGAATCCATGGACCCTGCATGTCAGCATGGGACTGTTCAAGCTGGTGGAGGCTCTGTAATGGCATGAGGCGTGTGCAGTTGGAGTGATATGGTACCCCTGATACGTCTAGATACGACTCTGACAGGTGACACCTACGTAAGCATCTTGTCTGATCACCTGCATCCACTCATGTGCATTGGGCATTCCGATGGATTTGGGCAATTCCAGCAGGACAATGCGACACCCCACACATCCATAATTGCTACAGAGTGGTTCCAGGAACACTCTTTTGGGTTTAAATACTTCTTTTGGCCACCAAACTCCCAGACATGAACATTATTAAGCATATCTGGGATGTCTTTCAACGTGCTGTTCAGGAGAGATCTCCACCCCCTCGTCCCCTTATGGATTTATGGACAGCCCTGCAGGATTCATAGTGTCAATTCTCTCCAGCACTGCTTCAGACATTTGTCGAGTCCATGGTACTTGCGGCACTTCTGTATGCTCACGGGGGCCCTACACGATATTAACCAGGCGTAGCAGTTTCTTTGGCTCTTCAATGTAGTTTACACATGTAAATGCGTTTAACTGGTCACAAAACGCATCAGTAGCCAGTAATGTGTGATCTAAGTAATTAAGTATTTTCTCACTGTATCTGTACACAGCCTTCTCAATCTCGGAACCGCCTAGAAATCCGAAATTTGACTTTGACACCATATTACACTAGGCGACTGTGAAAATGTTACTCGAATAAAATAAATGTTTGTTAACAATGTCTATCACGCTGATAATAAAAACTACAATTAGAATATCGAATTAGATGTCATTTGCAAGTTAAAAGGGGGTTCATTTATTTATAATTGTATTTTTTAGCATTAATTGTTGATCCCTTCCCATACAGGCTTCGAAATCGCTCTGTTGGGGGAGTGATCAAGTTTCAGGCAACAAGAGCTTCGTGTATTTTGTGGCTATTTGTAGTCCGCGCTCGTAGCAACAAGGGGGAGGGGAAGAGCAAGGGAGGAGCAAACCACTTTTTATTTAAGGGTAGTTTCAGTCCGTTATACGCCGTGTTCCGCTCATATGCTTGAAGAACGTGCTACTGAAGTGTAGTTAGTGCATGTGATCATTGCAACTCTTGTGATTTAATATGCCTCGCAAATGCTTAAAATATGCTAATAATCTATGCTCCATTTGCGGACAGGCTATATTGAAATCGCAAAGGGGGCCAATAACGCCATACAGACAGTACTTGAGCTTTGAAATCGAGGAACAGGACAAGCCCTGTGCTTCTCATGTACGATTCACATCCTGTATCTCGAGATTTAACTTGTGCCTGAATTGGAAGAGATCTTCCATGGACTTTGCTATACCCATTACCTGGCGAGAACCATCAGTCCATGTGTATGAAACTCCTTTAATACATGGTATTTCCAAGAAAGGAAAAGTGACGATGGCGGTAGTGAAAAGTGCTGCACCACCACCTTAAAAACCCATTTCCTCGAAAGATTTTGATTATGTGTGTAACGATGAGTGTGCATAGTGTCACAAAATAACGCAGTGTGAGTTCTATGACCTAGTAAGATATCTGGAATTGCCGAAAGATGAAGCAGAACTGTTAGTGTCGGGTCTACAGTAGTGGACTTGTCTCGATAAGACGGTGAATGTGACTGCGTTCCGTAATCGCCATATGTCATTCCTTCGATTTTTCGAAAGTGAAAAGAACTTGGTGCTGCATAATGGCAACGTGTTACAATCGATTCCGATTGATTATGGACCTTACGTGAAACAGCTGTTATTTCGATTTAACTACGACAAGCTAAAATGGCAGGTTTCCGGGGTTCTAGAAGTCACAAGCATGTTACGTGGGCTATAACACGGCTGCATCAAATTCTACCACCTCCTGTGCTGCTAGGAAAGCAGCGCCAAAGCACTTCATTATAAGAAGCAATATTAGACTAATTGTCCGTCATTTTAACCAGGATCTCGCAGTGCTACGTTCGAAGCACTTGTCGAATCCAAGAACATAATTCTCCCTCCTCTTCCTACAAAATTGGGCTTAATTATAATCTTCGTTATGGCCTAGGAGAAAACTAGGAAGCATTTCTCTGTTTGTGCGAGAAATTTCCGTGTCTTAGTGAGACAAAAACAAGAGACGGGCTTGTCATGGGTGACTAGATATGCAAACTGTACAAAGATGAGCGTTTCAACACCATCCTGACAGGTGATGAAATGTTAATTTGGGATGCCTTTGTTCGAGTGTCAACAAACTTTCTACGAAGGAAGAAGGCAGAGGAGTATTAGGATCTTGTGAAAAATCGTCAACACTGCTACAATTAACTGGAATGCAACATCTCCTTAAAGTCATATTTCATAGATTCTCACTTGGACTTCTTCCCTCACAAGTGTGGTGCTGTAATCGACGACACAGAGAACGCTTCCACCAGCAAATTTCGGGCATGGAAATGAGATACCAAGGAAGGAGGAGTGCACTGGTGTTAGCCGATTACTGCTGGACACTAAACAGGGAACCATCAGAAGAAAACTACAAACACCATACAGAGCGGTTGCGTCTTCAATGACCTTCTTGCAAGGAGTAACACCAGGATAAATACATGCATATCGTATATAGGCAATAACGTAACGCTCTCATAATTTCAAAACGAAGGCTAAACTTACATTGTTATTAACATTTTCGTTATCAGCACAGCTGGAAACATAAAGATTACCTGTTTTCACGTGATTTACGAAAAAAGTACTAGTTTTTTGGGTTAGCTAGTGTGATTTATTGCCCGCATCTCGTGGTCATGCGGTAGCGTTCTCGCTTCCCACGCCCGGGTTCCCGGGTTCGATTCCCGGCGGGGTCAGGGATTTTCTCTGCCTCGTGATGGCTGGGTGTTGTGTGCTGTCCTTAGGTTAGTTAGGTTTAAGTAGTTCTAAGTTCTAGGGGACTGATGACCATAGATGTTAAGTCCCATAGTGCTCAGAGCCATTTGAACCATTTTTGTGATTTATTGTCAGTTGGTTAAGAAGCCGGTTGTATATCACCGTTTCCAAATGTTTCGAGACTGCTGCCAAAAATTAAGCTGGGTGAAAATTGGAAAGCATTTCTTTATTTCCTTTCTTAAACAAATGCTAAACTTCGCCATATTTCAACTAGGTATTCGAGTAACGTTCCACAGGTCAATTACTGGTTACACAAGTAACTTAATATGCCACTAAATTCAGGAGCACACTCTTTAAATAACTTTGTAAGCATTTCATCATAACCACTTCAGTTGTTTGACTTTAAAGTTTTTTTATGGGCGTTGATTCTTCTGGCGTAGTGACTATCATATTCGTATTACTTAAGTTATTAGTAATGACTCGTCTGATATATTTCATGGCAGCTACTGAAACTGACAACCCAATCTTTTCAGTAATTGTTATTAAAGGCTTGATGAAAAGTTTTGCGCACAACTTTTACCATTGTTTCATTTACACTTATTGCTAGCTGCTCCTCTTCATGTCTTTTTCTAACAGTTTCCTCCTTAGTTATACTGTACATTGCTTTATTTTATTGTCTGGTGCGACTATATTTCTGTCGTAAGGCAGTTTCTTTGATGCCCTCATTGCTATCTTAAACAGTTTGCAGTGTATTTCGTAATGAGCTATAGCACCAACATCAGAGCCGTTTCTGATATAGTTTTCCTTTTGTTTTAGGAGATACCATTTTTTCTTCAGAAATTTATGGTTTCTTTGTAGACTTCGATCTAATATGATTTTACAAACATATTAAGAACATTTTAACAAAAGTGGTATATCGTTAATCCATGTCATGAACACTGTATAGATAACCATAGTTCGGGTCTTTGAAAAGTATTGGAAAATGTCAGTTTTTAGCTTTCTGACTATCCTCTTGAACATAGGTTCAATAGAGTTTATAGCCTGAAGATGGAGCCGTGTGGCATCGAAATCTAAAGCAAATAAAAAACAAAGACTCAACACTTCCCGGAAAGGAAAAGCTACAGATACAATGATAACAAGAAAGGAAAGCACAGACCTTCTCAAAAAGTAGCAGCCGTCATAAATATGGGATACAGACTATACAGAGCATCTCTAATCAATATAATCAGGAACAGCTAAACATGAACATCAACATTGCACAAAACAATGACTACAATAGTACCATCACTGTTAACTTGCTCATAATGAATGATCACCACATCTGCCCTCGCCCCCCAGAGTCTATTTCTCGAATATGCAACCGACTTTATCTTTGTACTTACAACATTTTTTAAATTCACAATCACTGTTTCAAAGGTGTGAAAATAACTGAGTTAGTCGGAACCAAACTTAATGCAAAGCTCTTCCAGGGCGAGAATTCCGTTATTTATCCACAGTGTCATGTCACTCGTTCATCAGTTTGCTGTCCTAAAATGCTACTAACCCCTCGTATCATCATGACGACGAAGGATTTTTTCAGATGCTTTCACATTTCGTAAAATACAGTGTGCCTCCGATGTTTCAGAGGAACCAACACACTCGCATGGATGCCCCAATAACGAATGACGCCCAGGCCGGTTTCTCGGACAGTGCAGCATGTGATGCCGGTTTCAGCCGGGAAGCTAAACTAGAAGAGTTAGGAGCGGTCTTGGAAAAAGGTCCACCATTTATCACTTCAGACAGGTCTGACAGTAATATGAGCTCAAAGAGGTGTCCACAAACTCATACTGCACTCAAAGTAGAGGTAATAATAATAATGCCGTGTGACTAAGGCCTCCCGGCGGGTAGACCGTTCGCCTGGTGCAAGTCTTTCGATTTGAAGCCACTTCGGCGACTTGCTCGTCGATAGGGATGAAGTGATGATGATTAGGACGACACAACACCCAATCCCTGAGCGGAGAAAATCTCCGACCCAGACGGGAATCGAACCCGGGCCGTTAGGATTGACATTCCGTCGCGCTGACCACTCAGCTACCGGGGGCGGACAGCGTAGGTAGTGCAACCAATGATCAATTCCGATACTGTTACTCGACGTCAGTACTGATGGTGGCAAAACTCATCATTGAGTGGTTGATCAGGAAATTTTCTTTTTTATGGGGAAGCTTGGCTGCATTTATTGAGTACATGAGCTCGCATATCAATCTCACACTCCTCATCAATCACAGTGAGAACTTCCACGTGACTGAAAACAGGAGTGTGGTATCCAACTACATCAATAAAACTTCTCGGACCGATTTCATTACACCAAACCATTACGTCCGATACGTATGTGCACACTGGACTGTAACCTTCTCTCAGAGCACTTACAAATAACAAAAAGACCTACGATTATTTTGTATAGGACACTGCAAGAGTACACATCGCCAATGCGGCTGTGACAGCCTTACAAGGTGTTCTGTTAGTGCGAACTTATAGTATTGTTCATGAAATATAAAGAGATACAGTTACGATTAGAAAGATTGGCCCAATAATTTCTGTCCTTCCACCTGCACATCAAATTCCTCCTATCACATTGTGCAGAGGCTCTTGATGTAACAGATAAGGATTCTAAGAACTCCAATGTCGACTTCTCTGCAAGTTCGTGTACCCGCTAATTCCATACATGCTTTATTAGAAAAGAGAACATTTCATGATCAACTTCTTCATCGTGCACATATTGCTGTTCCCAGTTGCAGTACATAAAATCAACAGTACCTGAATTGGTCGGTTGATGTACTATCATTCCTTTGTTAGGTTCAGCGTAGATTTTTGCACAGCTCTGTGACAGAAAGCCACTATTCTGAAGCGTTAAATAACGCGAAAATTTTTCTCAGACTTGCTTCCAGTGCCACATCACACTCGTCTGTTTCATTCCAGATTAAAACAGATACGTCACCTGTCAGATCGTCCCCACAAGGGTGCGAAGCGACATGCAATAATAGAGACCAGGTCCCTATAGAACGCCGTAGATACAGTTCGCATTGTACGTTAAATGCCCTCTACAACTTTCATGACATCCTGTACTTCGTGGTGCTTTCGATAGTGTTGCTACAGGTTTTAAACCTACTGAAGAAGGGAAGAGTTGGTGGGAAGAGGTAACAAATAAGGCTCTGGGCCGCATTGTCTCAAGTGCAAAGCCCTCAAGTAAATCCCTCCTGCCACATAGGACCTGGACTGCCCTGAACGAATCCAGCATGTGCAGAGATGCACTCCACAAGTGAAACAGGCTGCCGTATCCGGGTCGTGACTCCAGAGCTTCCCATCAGTCTGTACAATCCAAGGTCCATGACTGTCGGATTCAAGCATTTCACTGTAATGAATATTTCTGGCTAGAAACACTAAAGGATGTGCACTGGATTCAAGAACTGGGCATTCACTTATGAAACACATTTAATCTCGTCGAGATTATTGTTTTTTTGTTTTAATTAGGTTGTGTAGATATTCTGGTTGATTTAGGTTTATTTATCGATCGTCATTCTTTATTTGTAGTTCACTGCTGCTGTTTCAGTTTATACACTGTCGTTTTGTCAGAGTTGGAGACACTGAGCAGAGATGTGGACGTTAGACAATAGAGTGCCAAGTGGAGAAATCGAAACATTTCCGAAATATTCTTCTGTTTAAGTTCAATGGAGGGGAGACAGCAGCGGAGCCAGCCAGAAACATTTGCGCCCTGTACGGGGATAATGTTATAGGACAGAGCATGGCAAGAAAATGGTTTCCTCGTTTTAAGGAGAATAGTTTTCACATTAGTGACTCTCCACGTTCAGGAAGGCATTCGGGATTTGATTTAGATCGTTTAAACGCATTAATCCGCAATTATCCATGTCAGTGTACTAGAGAACTGTCAAATGTGATGAACTGTGATCATTCCATATCGTGCGACATTTGCATGCAATGGGGAAGGTTCAAAACTTTGGTGTCAGGGTACCGCATTCTCTAAGTCAAATCACAAAAGTCTGGTGGGGGGGGGGGGGGGGCATATGTGTATTTCTGCTTGCTCGTCATAGATTGGCTCGTGAACAATACCGACCATTCCAACCTGTATAGTTACTAATGACGATAAACGGTTGGGGTTGGGTTGTTTGGGGAAGGAGACCAGACAGCGAGGTCATCGGTCTCATCGGATTAGGGAAGGATGGTGGAAGGAAGTCGGCCGTGCCCTTTCAAAGGAACCATCCCGGCATTTGCCTGGAGTGATTTAGGGAAATCACGGAAAACCTAAATCAGGATTGCCGGACGCGGGATTGAACCGTCGTCCTCCCGAATGCGAGTCCAGTGTCTAACCACTGCGCCACCTCGCTCGGTCGATAAACGGTGTCTTTATGCTAACATATGTAAAATAAAAGAATGGTTGAGCCCAAAGAAAGCAGCATGTCCCCGTACAAAGACGTACCCTCGTCCCTAAAAGACAATGTTATGCATCTGGTGGTACAGCGACGGCGCGGTGTACTAATAATTTCTTCTTGAGGTTTAACAATCACTGCTGACATTTATTGTCCACAATTGGGACGTCTTGCAGAGCAGTCCGAGAATAGCGACCAGGAAAACTGCGTGAGGTGATGCTACTCGCCGGGCGCTGTGGCCGAGCGGTTCTAGGTGCTTCAGTCGGGAACCGTGCTGCTGCTACGGTCGCAAGTTCGAATCGTGCCTCGGGCATAGATGTATGTGATGTCCTTAGGTTGTATTGTATTGTATGTTAACCTGGGACCTAGAAACGACGGAGAGGCTCCGTCCCCGCCGCAGCCGCAGTGGTCCACAACCTCACGACGACTACCGCAGGCCGGCCGAAGTGGCCGTGCGGTTAAAGGCGCTGCAGTCTGGAACCGCAAGACCGCTACGGTCGCAGGTTCGAATCCTGCCTCGGGCATGGATGTTTGTGATGTCCTTAGGTTAGTTAGGTTTAAGTAGTTCTAAGTTCTAGGGGACTAATGACCTCAGAAGTTGAGTCCCATAGTGCTCAGAGCCATTTGAACCATTTGACTACCGCAGTCCACTTCACCCTCCCGCCGCCCCACACCGAACCAAGAGCTATTGTGCGGTTCGGCCTCCGGTGGATCCCCCAGGGAACGTCTCACACCAGACGAGTGTAACCCGTATGTTTGCGTGGTAGAGTAATGATGTTGTACGCGTACGTCAACTTGTTTGCGGTGCAATCGTCGACATAGTGTAACTGAGGCGGAATAAGGTAAACCAGCCCGCATTCTCCGAGGCAGATGGAACACCGCCTAAAAACCATCCAAAGACTGGCCGGTTCACCGGACCTCGATAAAAATCCGCCGGGCAGCTTCGTGCCGGGGACCAGTCCCTCCTTCCCGCCCGGAAAGCCGTGCGTTAGACCGCACGGCCAACCGGGCGGGCGATGTCCTTAGGTTAGTTAGGTTTAAGTAGTTCTAAGTCTAGGGGACTGAAAACCTCAGATTTTAAGTCCCATAGTGCTTGGAGCCATTTGAACCATTTGATGCTACTCTACGATAACACCAGCCCTAATTCCGCTTGTTATAATTACGAATAACACAATAAATAATGACTGTTCTACGGTTTAATGACACAAAACTGATGCAAACAACTGAGTGTTACGGGTGGCCATCGCTGTGTTCTGAAGCGTGCGCGCAAAGGCTGCATGCGATGTTAGCAGCGGGCTCGCGCATGGAGAACAGCGGCCAACGATGCGTTTCTTGGCCGCAGGTAATAGAGCGATGCTCGGTGCAGAGATTTAATAGTGGTGAACACAACAGCTTTACAGACAAAGAGCTCAGTACAGGAGTTGGATTGGAAGTCATTCCCTGCTCGCTTCACCTTGTGCTCTCAGATTTTCACTTTTTCGGCTATCTGTCGAACAACCTTCAAGAAATTTCCTTACCGTATGTAAATACGCTCCGAGCATGGCTCGACGAGTTTTTCGCCTTAAAACCATGTGATTTTTACATTGAGGAGTCGTTACCCCTTCATTTACAGACTGTTGTAAATAGTGAAGGAGAATATATTGTTGAAGACTAAAGTCTCTGTTACGTGTATCTGTTGTGCTCATTAAACTTATGAAAAACGATATGAACTTACGCACCCTAATATACAGGGTGCTCTAAAATTCCCCTTAAAGATTTCTAGGGCTTGTACAGGGGTCTCAGTTGATAATATTTTGAATCGTATTCCATGTCCGGAAACATGGTGTTTCCGCGCTACAATCATTTGAAAACATGTTGTTAACACGACCACTTTTACAAGTAATTTACTACGTGTTACCCAGTACATTATTTGTTCTAGAACTCCACTAAATAATAACCAAAGCATCTAAAAGGAAACTTCATCACTTTTCAATAACACTGTATTTTTTTCAGTTAACCTTAAATCGTTTTTGCCCTTTTAAAAGGAGGTTTAGAATTCTGATCTGCTACAAGTTAAGTTCGATGTGACGACCGTCAACCACGGTGCACACATTGTATAACGATTGATGTTGTGGGACACACGTTCTGTCACACTTGGTGTCTTGGCTATCCGTTCTGCAGCGACCACGACTCATGCTACCAGATCTTCTTCTGACTGTGCAGAGTCTCATAAACCAAACTCCTCATTCGACCTCAAGGGGCAATTCAAGTAGAGTCAAATCCGGTGATCGTGGAGGCCATGCCATCAACCTATCCATATGTTCTTAATGTTGGTCCAGATGTTCCCGAAAAAGACGTGAAAAGTGAGCAGATGCGCCGTCGTGCTGAAACCCTATGTCTAGTCAGACATTCAATTGCACAGCATCCAATAAACCAATAATTATTGTAGGAATGTCAAGCGGATGGGACTCATGAGCCTGAGTGGAAGCAAGTACGTTCCAATCACATCACCATCCAGAATACCGACCCACGTATTGATACCAAATCTGTGTTGAAAGTCTTGGACATGACTGGCATGTGGGTTTCCATCTGTCCGGACATGGATGTTTTCAAGAATTGGGAACACAATGCCTAGAAAATAGAATGCACCGTGGTAATACCAGGGTCGCATTTATGGAGCGGAACAGAAATGGCGTACAGTGCTCAACGCGTGGTGCAAAATCGGCTGCCATCAGTGACTGTGTCCTTTGGAGACGGTATGGATATAATTGCTGGACACGCAGAACACATCAGACCGCGCTGGGGGTACGCAGAATTGCTCGTGTACTCGTTGACGGGTTCTTTTCAAAGTGATGCAGTACGCCCTCTTCCAATTCTGGTTTGTAGCGTCTCCTCCTTGGTGCTCCACAGGCACGCCTACTGACGGTGCACGTACCTCTTTCCCTCTGTCTCAAGCCGCTGCGTAATTGTGGCGAACAGGGTACGCAGTTGAGTTGGTCGTTGTGGTCAAAGACCTTGATAAAGACGACGAGCAGCTCCTCCGTTACCGTGAGTTTCGCCATCCAGAAGGATCAGGTCGGTGTATTCTGCAAACGTGCCCTAAACGACGTTGCTCCAACACTAACGGACACGTGAATGGGCTACGAACTATCTCGGAGAGGTACGATAGACGTGAAATGACATGAGCTGATCGGACATAACCACTCCCCACCATGACTACACTGTTGCGTAACTACATAGCAAACAAGTTTGAAACGGCTGTAGCATGTAAAGCGTACATTTCCGGACATGGTTTCCAGTTCAAAATATTGTCTAGTCACTCCTCGCTACATGTCCTAAAGGTTTGTAAAGGGAACTTTAGAGCACCTTGTATACAGAGTGGTCAGAAATAGTCTGAAAAGTTTCTAATGGTTTTACAGGGTATATTGCGATGAGAAATAATTGTTAAGAAAAAAATCCATACGTCGTGCCTTTTCCGAATTAATTAGCACTGAAGTTAGTAAATTCAAACGGACCTCCAGAGACGTTGTTGCCAAATGTTTTCTCCGTTTGGTTTCCTAAAACCGATCAAGGGAGCGATACAAACATTGGACATGCGACGGTAGTAAAGTAGTAAGAATCGGAACCAAACCAAAGACGGAACTATCTCTTGCACTATCAAATGGCTCTGAGCACTATGGGACTTCAGTCCCCTAGAACTTAGAACAACTTAAACCTAACTAACCTAAGGACATCACACACATCCATGCCCGAGGCAGGATTCGAACCTGCGACAGTAGTGGTACCTCGGTTCCAGACTGTAGCGCCTAGAACCGCTCGGCCACACAAGACGAGTACAGCTGACACTAATTGCATCTGGCAAGCAGCTCGGAAATGGCGCAAGGTATAGAATTCCTCTCTTAATAATTATTTCTCAGGATAACCTCCCCTGCAGCACGTCCTTTCAAGCTTCTCAGACCTTTTAATACTACCCTGTGTATATAAATTTATATGTATCCGTTGACAGTTGAATGTATTAGCCATATTCTAAATGAAATATTACTTTATACAGCTATGGAAGAGTGTATTGTTTTCGAATCATCAGTTAGGATAGGTGTTTCGTAAGAGACTTAAAAATAGTAAAACAAAGAAAGTCCGCATATTTTAATTTTCGAATCATAAAAGAATAAGAATCATAAAAGAAGGTTATATACATGGAAGAATCCTGCAGATACTAGAAGGTATCAGATAGATTATATAATGGTAAGACAGAGATTTAGGAACCAGGTTTTAAATTGTAAGACATTTCCAGGGGCAGATGTGCACTCTGAACACAATATATTGGCTATGAACTGTAGATTATATCTGAAGAAACCGCAAAAAAGTGGGAATTTAAGGAGATGGGACCTGGATAAACTGACTAAACCAGAGGTTGCACAGAGATTCAGCGAGAGCATAAGGGAACAATTGACAGGAATGGGGGAAAGAAATACAGTAGAAGAATAATGGGTAGCTCTGAGGGATGAAGTAGTGAAGGCAGCAGAGGATCAAGTAGGTAAAAAGACGAGTGCTAGTAGAAATCCTTGAGTAACCGAAGAAATATTGAATTTATTTGAAGAAAAGAGAAAATATAAAAACGCAGTAAATGAAGCAGGCAACAAGGAATACAAACGTCTCAAAAATGAGATCGACAGGAAGTGCAAAACTGCTAAGCAGGGATGGCTAGAGGACAAATGTAAGGATTTAGAGGCTTATCTCACTAGGACTAAGATAGATACTGCCTACAGGAAAATTAAAGAGACCTTTGGAGAAAAGAGAACCACTTGTATGAGTATCAAGAGCTCAGATGGAAACCCAGTTCTAAGCAAAGTAGGGAAAGCAGAAAGGTGGCATGAGTATATGGAGGATCTATACAAGGGTGATGTACTTGAGGACAATATTATGGAAATGGAAGAGTATGTAGATGAAGACGAAATGGGAGATACGATACTGCGTGAAGAGTTTGACACAACAGTGAAAGACCTGAGTCGAAACAAGGCCCTGGGAGTAGACAACAGTCCGTTAGAACTACTGACAGTCTTGGGAGAGCCAGTCCTGACAAAACTCTACCATCTGGTGAGCAAGATGTATCAGACAGGCGAAATACCCTCGGACTTCAAAAAGAATATAATAATTCCCATCCCAAAGATAGCAGGTGTTGACAGATGTGAAAATTTCCGAACTATCAGTTTAATAAGTCACAGCTGCAAAATACTAACGCGAATTCATTACAGACGAATGGAAAAACTGGTAGAAGCCAACCTCGGGGAAGATGAGATTGGATTCCGTAGAAATGTTGGAACACGTGAGGCAATACTGACCCTATGACTTATCTTAGAAAATAGATTAAGGAAAGGCAAACCTACGTTTCTGGCTTTTGTAGACTTAGAGAAAGCTTTTGACAATGTTGACTGCAATACTCTCTTTCAAATTCTAAAGGTGGCAGGGGTAAAATACAGGAAGGGAAAGGCTATTTACAATTTGTACAGAAACCAGACGGCAGTTATAAGAGTCAAGGGGCATGAAAGGGAAGCAGCGGTTTGGAAGGGAGTGAGGCAGGGTTGAAGCCTCTCCCCGATGTTATTCAATCTGGATATTGAGCATGCAGTAAAGGAAACAAAAGAAAAATTCGAAGTAGGTATTAAAATCCATGGAGAAGAAATAAAAGCTTTGAGATTCGCCGATGACATTGTAATTCTGTCAGAGACAGCAACGGACTTGGAAGAGCAGTTGAACGGAATGGACAGTGTCTTGAAAGAAGGATATAAGATGTACATCAACAAAGGCAAAACGAGGATAATGGAATGTAGTCGAATTAAGTCGGGTGATGCTGAGGGAATTAGATTAGGAAATGAGACACTTAAAGTAGTAAAGGAGTTTTGCTATTTGGGGAGCAAAATAACTGATGATGGTCGAAGTAGAAAGGATATAAAATGTAGACTGGTAATGGCAAGAAGAAGAGAAATTTGTTAACATCGAGTATAGATTTAAGTGTCAAGAAGTCGTTTGTGAAAGTATTTGTATGGAGTGTAGCCATGTATAGAAGTGAAACATGGCCGATAAATAGTTTGGACAAGAAGAGAATAGAAGCTTTCGAAATGTGGTGCTACAGAAGAATGCTGAAGATTATATGGGTAGATCACATAACTAATGAGGAGGTATTGAATAGAATTGGGGAGAAGAGGAGTTTGCGGCACAACTTCACAAGAAGAAGGGACCGGTTGGTAGGAAATGTTCTGAGGCATCAAGGGACCACAAATTTAGCATTGGAGGGCAGCGTGGAGTACCGTAGAGGGAGGTCAAGAGATGAATACACTAAGTAGATTCAGAACGATGTAGGTTGCAGTAAGTACTGGGAGATGAAGAAGCTTGCACAGGATAGAGTAGCAGGGAGAGCTGCATCAAACCAGTCTCAGGACTGAAGACATGTTACGTTACGTTTTACATTTTAACTTAATTTAAAACGAGAAGATACCAACATAAATCTTAGGCAAATATTTGTGCGCGTGATAAAATAGTCCTTGCAAGCTCTGCAACATTCTAGACAGTAAAATTCTTTTGATTTATCTTTTCCAACACGCAAATAATCGATTCTAATATTTGTTTACTTGCAAAGCAAAATCTAAAAAATCAGTGTGTAAAATACAGTATCGTTTGCAGGGACCCATTGTCGCATCTATGAAAATCATTAATAGGAAATGCCAAAGGGAAGCGGTGGTTATTCCCTTTGTGCCTGAAATATGAACCATCTCTGGTGACAATAAAAGTTGACCAGCTCAGTAATAGTCACTGACAGTAACAAATAAGTGTCGTGTGACTAGGGCCACCCGTCGGGAAGACCGTTCGCCGGGGGCAAGTCTTTCGCTTTGACACCACTGCGACGATTTGCAGGTCGATGGGAAAGAAATCATGATGATGAGGACAACACAACACCCAGTCCCTGAGCGGAGAAAATCTCCAATCCAGCCGCGAATCGATCCCGGGCCCTTAGGATTGACATACTGACGAGCTGACCACCTTTTTTTTTCGTTCGGTGTTGTTCGTTGCGTTTAATCTGGGCGGACGCCACATGACATCCGTTCAAGTTGAACTTTGATTCCTTTACTCAGTTTTTTTTTATTGCAAAGGGCCACCGCCTCTCTGACCGAGCACGCTGAGCTACCGTGCCGACACCACACATCTACTGGGGGCGGACACTGACAGTTATGCATCTTCAATATCCATCCCTTCAAGTAATTGTTTCCAAACGTCCTACCAAGTGACGCAACTGTTAGCACAACGGAGGCGTTTGGTAGTGCCCTAATTACATAGTACCGGGAGATGAAAGGGATGCTCCGAAATTAGTAGATAATGGCTACAGAAGCCATGTAATGGATTAGATTAATTAGACAGAGTGTTGAAGGACAAAGGGGTATTAATTTCGGCACTTATATCGATCGCCTCGCTTTAAAAGGACGAGTTGCGCGCGCGGAAGCTCTCACATGACATTCACTTTCTACACAGACAAGAACAACATTGTTACGGATACTGTGAATGAAATTTTGTTTTCAGTTACCTTCACAGTGCACGACTCCTCACACGAGCGAAGATTAAGTCGTAAGAGATCGCTTAGCTGCAGCTTACCATCACATTATGACAAAAATCTGTTTTCGCATTATAATCGAACCATTGTGTTTCTTGTGGCAGATGGTCGGACTAATGCCTATGAAATTTGGGAACCGTTGTAGACAGTACAAACAGGAGTCATCCCGGCTGTGTAGACGTGCCACGTCGCCTTCAAACCCCTGGGTGCTCGTAGTAATCCTCACCACCTGTTTAGATGTTTATAGCATGCTGGATGTTTACCGCGACTGGTCCACTGTCGTGGCCTTTGTTGATTTATCTATGAGGCTGCTACATTATATGAAAGTGGTGTGGGTTCTCGGTGGATGTACCCTGTATACGCTAAAAGAATTCAGGCTGTTTCTAAAGACACTGAAATATTTTGACAACTGCTTAAGACAAGGTGGGAACAATAAGACAAAGATTCTGGGAGTGTTACTAAATTGCAGTTTCGCTATCTTATTGTTGTGCGAATACATTTTACTCCTCGGTTTTGCATGTCATTGCGCAGAGTGGCTGCGCGTAACGTTATGGTTCCTTCACATAATATTTGGTTTTCTGGACAACCTTATTACTTTTTACGTGGTGGCACTGGTCATGGAGGTATGGATTCGGTTTCGCGACCTCAACAAGTGTGTCGCAGCTGTGGTCACTCGGTACGGTGACCCTCGCTTGTCGCGGCTGCTGCTGGATCAGACCCCAGTCGACGACCACCAGGCGGAGCTACGTCACATCCGGCTCGCCCACTCCACTCTCCATCGCGGGGCGGAACTGCTGCAGCGCCACATCGGGACCACAATGGCGCTGACAGTGGTAAACTCTTTCAGTGGCGCCATCTTCACCTCTTACGGGGTGTTGGCTCTGTGGACATCTCCAGATCGAACCGAGACGACCACTGTCTACCGTTATCTGTGGACAACGATGGTGGCGTTCTTCTTTCACATCACGAGACTGACGGCGATGGCAGTGTCCTGCTCGGCTGCTGCAAACCAAGCGGAGAACACTCGTCTGCTGGTGTCGAGGGTTGCGGCTGTGGATGTGCCCCCTGTCAGGAGGTCAGAACTGGCAGCTCTGCAGTCCCAGGTCGCTGAAACGCCACACTTTAGCTTCACAGCAGCAGGCTTCACGACAGTCGACCGCCGCTTGCTGGTAACTGTTCTTAGCGCTACCATCAGCTACTTGGTAATCGTGGAACAGATCTCTTTGTCGTAACAGGTCGGTACGTATATCTGCATTTCTCTATGGTAAGTTATTTGATGGCTTATGATGTAAAGAGTGTGTGCCTGCCCCTGCTTCCAAAGCTACGTTCGGTCTTGCCCCTAAAAGAGCGTCCTGTAGACAGACTGATGCTCTAGAGACATATAATGACCAGTTCATGACACTAAAACTGTGTACATTTTTTTTTTTTTGCTGCGCTATTGTTGGTTCTGGTGTCAGTAATTAAGTTTGCTGTTGACGCATAATAGTAAATCACACTACCATAATCGCGTCACGTTCACCAGATAACGTAAAATAAATGAAGGAAATGCTTGTTTACTATGCTGCTGTATCGATTTGGTTAGCATCTCTTGAGCTCAACTTTCTGCATGCGATTGTTTGGTGTGAAACTCGGAAAAATTTGCAACAGAGGCTTGGGAGATAGTAAGTAAATAACGCAGGTCCAGTTTTCCCGTTTTCACGTCATTGCTTTACTATAGCTAAGAATAAAACGGCAGAATAAAGAAATTGTTTATGGTTACAGAAACATTTTGTGCAATTGCTGAAAATTTCCTAGCTTACCTGTTTAAATTCAGCAACGAAATAGAAAAATATTTGAAGTATATATTCAGCAGCAGTCTCCGCAGTATATGGTCCTGCAAGAAACGCCAAATCGTTTGTGGATGATTGATTTGGTATCAGATATTGTAATTTCACTTCATTCATTCCTATAAAACTGTTTGCCGTCTTCTGGCGTCACAAATACAGACCAGCCATGAAAGCCTTCATTGCAACTTAGATGCATCTTAAAGCTAGATACATAGGGAATATTTAAAAAAGCACTGACAGTGGTCTTTCCACCTCCTTTCTGATGGTATCCAAATCACCCAAAAACGCACTTCACTTCTTGACTGCCAGTTGTCACTAAATGTATTTGTAGTATTTGGGTAGCTTACTCTAAAATAATTATATACAGGGTTAAACTGATTTTGCATGTGTCCCGAATTTTCACCTGCAGTCTCACAAGACAAAACTTTCTGCATCCAAAACGAATAGGCTTCACTAGCAGCGGACACAGCACATAGAGCTTCTTATATCTTAACTAGCTGAGTACCAAGCGTTGCACAAGTATGAATTTATTCCAGTCTTCTATTAGTCCATTTCCTCCTTTTTCCTCCCCTCTCTCTCCATCTTTTCCTTCCCCGTCTCTCTGTCCATCTTCTCCTCCCCTACCTGTGTCCACCTCCTCCTACCCCCTTCTCTCTCCACGTTATCACATCTACCCTCACAGGATGTTACTGCTCCTTCCCCCTCCCCCTCCCCCCCCGCCCCCACAGTATTTCTTCGCAGATAGTAAGTAGTACGAGCACCAAGTTTGGCTGAAATCGATCCAGAGGATTAGGAGGAGTTCTTTACCAGTTGCTTTGTCTACCTACACACATGTCACATGTATTCAAAGTATTTCATATTTATTTAACATATTACACACGTATTTGTACACATAGTTTACCTGAATCGCTAGCCAATTTCGACATGCTCAATGTTAACGTCACATCTCCTGAACTATGTCTCGTTCAGTAATATAATTGTGTACGTACATTTACGACGTATATGGATAATCCCCTACTAGATCTCTGGACTGATTTCTACTAAACTTGATACACGTATTACATAAATTCTGGACAGATCGCCGTGGGGGAAGAATCATCTGTCTATCAAAGAGGTGGGGGTGGAGGCGAGAAAGAAATGTAGCCCACGACGCACGAATACCGAGACTTTGTTCATCCAGTATTTGAGAACAAGACCATTAACTGACTTGCTACGAACTTTGCACATAATTTCAAAACTTTACGAAAATTTTTCTAGCTGCCAACCCCCAAGAAATGATGGAATGCAAAATTTTTATTCGATGCCACATTTTCACTGTTCATGCAGTAAAACTTCCACATCGGCATGACGTTTTAATTTAATACTTCTTTACTATGCACACACATTTTGCAGACAGTATTCACATGTACCACTGAATGCACCTGCTAAATAATGTCATTGTACGATACATATTTCAGGGGATATGAAGTCATAAACACTGAGATGGGCGAAAAATACCGCATCATACATGACGTCTAAATGTGTTACTTCTGTGCTACTGACTCTATTCGCAATACATTTCATAGACATTATGTATATATTCTGCTAAATATACAGAAAAAATATGTCCTTAAACGAGACATACTTCAGGAGATATGACGTCGTTGACATAGAGCTGCGTGGAAACGAAAATGCTAGAGATACAGGTGAAGTATGTGCACAAATCTGGGTGAAACACCTTAAATATATGTGAAATGTGTGTGGAAAATTGTTATAAACATGTGTGGAAAATTGTTATAACAATTAATGTACTGTGGAGAAACTATTGATGCTGTTCAGGTCTTTGAGGGGTCTTTATGAAGGAAAATCATGGCATAACAAACGTATGTTAATATAATAAACATCACAAAAACTGGGACACAGTAGGTGTTCATGTAGAGATACAAAATGGAAATTGAGATTTATTTTTGCCAAAATATTTTCCATACGGTTGTTGACATGGAAGTAATACTAGAAGCATAGCATATGGACCTAAATATTGTAGCATAGATCACACATGAGATTCATCTTACTACTCTTTACATCTTACAGTACACAGGAAATCTATCCTAATGTTTGTACTTCTCTGACAACTTCCCTGAGAGCAGATTTTACAGGTATGCTGTGATACATGTATGACACTGATGTCAGCTACATGGCGTTTGTTTCTTTATGTTGCTACATGTTGCACAGTATTACAATAAAACTTTTGAGATATTGTGCTACAGAAGAATAATGACAACTAAGTATGTAGACTAGATAACTAATGAAGAGCTAATGAGTAAATGGGGAAGAAATTAAATCTGTAACACATGACTGAAAGCAGTCGTCGGTTGATGGGACATGTCCAGAGACCTAAAAGAATTGTCAATTTGGAAATGTAGGAACCTCTGATGTGTGCAAAAACTATAGAGAAAGATCGAGAATTGACAACAGCAAGAAAGTTCAAAGGGGTAGAGGTTATAGTAATCATGAAGACATTACAATGCCTGTACAATGTAGACTAGCTTGAGGAGTTAGACCATTTGGTCTTCAGGTTGCACACAGCAGCAGTAGCAGAGTATCATTATTATGTGGTGGCTTTATTTATAGTGTTTATTAGTACTGTCATGATGGGTCAGCTATTTTAAAGTGTATGAGTTATATGGGCTATTGTTTAAAAAAATGGTGTATTATAGTTTGTTGTCAACAAAGATTCGTTCGTTGGCTCCATGATACTCAGTAGCTATGAAATTCACTACACAATAAACATTTAGCCTCAATTTATGTGAAGATAATTCACATGTCGTTCATCTCAAAACTGCAAATGTCCACAGCACAATAATATTTGGTTGACTATAAAAGCTAAATGAATACATCTACATACATAGTACTCCTGTTTATGGCATACTTTTTAAAATTTTCAGCACTGATGTTTAACACTTGACTTCCGCAATTTTCCAAAGTGTATTAACATACAAATTTTGCTTTACTGTCAGTAAAGTTTCTGTGATAATCCTTGACTTTACAATCTTCTCTTGATACTAAAGCGAACTGAAATTAAAGTACATAAATTATGAAGGAAATGTCAAATGTACATTCACTTTACAGTAGCATGAAACTGAGGTTGAGCCGGCCGCGGTGGTCTAGCGGTTCTGGCGCTGCAGTCCGGAACCGCGGGACTGCTACGGTCGCAGGTTCGAATCCTGCCTCGGGCATGGGTGTGTGTGATGTCCTTAGGTTAGTTAGGTTTAAGTAGTTCTAAGTTCTAGGGGACTTATGACCTAAGATGTTGAGTCCCATAGTGCTCAGAGCCATTTGCACCATTTGAAACTGAGGTTGATTATCAATACATGTATCTGCAACAGACCCACTACAGAAGGATCAGTTACTAAGTTGTTACACAGATCAAGGTATACTGCTTATATTTAGGAACATTCACAAAATAAATTTCATCATGTAGATTATGAAAGAATGTTAGAAATTACTTGCTAGAAGTGTCACTGAGGTTGTTGTGTATGATTTGTGCAGATATTAATTAAAAGCTATTTCATCAGCAATATACTTATTTTCCCAGCTGAAAACTGAGATGGACTATAAAGGATTTGATTAAGTGCTGCATCAGTATAAATATCATAAGTGATGATAATAAAGAAAAAAGGAAATTATGTGTAAGGGTAATGTTAAATATATATGATAAAATTTTTTTTTCTATTTCATTTCAATTTATGATGAATTTGAATATGAGAAAAAATCAAAACTCCTTGTGAAGTACAAAACTTACAGAATCGCATACAAACAGTTGTTAAAATTCTGTTAAGGTACTTCAGAATTTAGAAAATAATACTTTAATGGTTTCATTTTATGTCTAGAAGAAAATTATTGAAAACTGTTAAATTGCATTAAAATAAAGATAGAATTAATGACTGATATACTTAATTTCAACTGTTCTTACTGAGAAGCTAAAGATTATGACAGTTGTAGAAGAAGGGAAACTTTTCCCAGTCGAAATACGTTTGTTGGACTTCTGAGCATTCGAATACCAAACAAGAAACTTCAGTAGGTTTAGATAACTAACATAATCTTGCATATGAAACATGTAAGAAAAGGTTCACTTATAATCCTACAAGAGGGACTATGAAATTGTGTAATTTTAAGAGAGAAAGTCGTAAATATAAACAACTTGTTTTGATGATGAACAGGTGGGGATGCAGTTACTGATCAGTGTTCAATTCCTATCACCATATCATTTTCCTCATCTAGTATTTGAAAGTAATTCGAACTGCAGAATAGTTTACAGTACATAATAAACAAAATGTCGTTTACAGCTGCATAGGCAAGTGACATGCCATCTGCATTGGTACCATTCCTAGCAAAACATTATGACATTGAAAAACACGTTTGGATAGGTCACAGCTTTACTGTCATGAAAGCAATGCACGAACTGGGAAAGATAATGTAAGGTCATACGATTTCGTTGAAAATAGCGCTCATATGTACTCATATTCATAAGGAAACCTAATCATGTGTATTCTGATAGCATATTTCAGTAATTGGTCAGCTTTAAAATTGACAGGATACACAATGTGTGATTTCAAAAAACAAAAAAAAAAAAAACAAAAAAAATATCATACAATTGAATAAAAAAAATCGTATGTACAGTCATTAACAGTATCTTCAAGTATATATCGAATTGTATACACGTAGATGCATAATTAAAATATTGTACATACACTCAGCATTTGTACAATGGTTTTCTCAGTACCTATGTAATATATATTACCTTATCTCCTTTCGCTTACAAAGCTGTGGTAGAAGTGTTTAGACCTCTACAATTATTTTATATGTTTGTCTCACGCAGAAAAATGATCATTTTTCATTCTGTGTGTGCACATTTTAATACTTACATAAATTATTTGGGTAATATAACACTATTAGTTGTTCCACTTGAAAACGCTCGCATACGTTCTTTGTGTCACTTTATTTCCAGATTGAGTACTTTTATTGAGTATAATCTTTTACACAGGCTGTAGTGGAGCCTTGGTCTCCATTTACATCTCTACTCTCCCCCCCCCCCCCACCCCCCCACCTCACCCTCCATTCTCTTCATTACTACGTTGACGATCTCTTTGAGGCATCAGGTGAAATGCTGTTGACAGATACAAATGACTTTTATTGACTTAAATGGATAATGTAGTGGGGCAGGCATGCATCTCTCTATTGCCCCCGGCTATTGCTGATGAATGGATGGCAGCATCCGCCCTCAGCTGCTGAGGTGGCGTCCAGCATTGCTGAGACCAGTGGCCTTTGGTTGCCACAGCCCTTGATGTCAGCATCGGTACGTGTTGTTCTGCGATGGTGTTCCACTTAGGGATCCTTCGCTATGCAAGCGGCTACAGTGATGGCGCGTTGAGTCTGCTGTGCACGGTGTTCAGCGGGCTGCCCTAGTACAGGAGTCAGGCGGCGGCTGCCACTATTGCCTCCAAATCCCATTACGAAGTCAGCGTCAGTGGCGCAGGCATGGCCGGCTGGTCGACGGGCTGTGGCATCAAATCCCGTGACACGCTTGCTGCTAGCAGAGCCCATTCGTCTCGCTGTTTGACGTAGCTCTGCTGTCATGGTGGTGCTGCTGGTTTTCGGCGACGAGAAGTGATCCCTGCCTTAATATCCAGACTTACTTACTGACCTCCACAGCGCAGTCATGTTGTCATTAGAAGAGACTTGCCTTGCTATGGTGACATTACCCAGCTTCATAGATGGTTACTGGTGCACGATGTCATTTACTGCTGTGACTGGCTACTCTTGCTTCACAATCCACTGGCATGTCTGTTATTGTGATCCACATATTGCCTCACAGGCAGCTACAAACTCGCTGCTGAAAACACAGAGTTCTACGGCAGCTTCCGTACTATACTCCTTACTTCTGCTAAAGACTTGTAATTTTCTGTCCAGGAACTGGGTAGCGGAATTACACATTGGAACCCATGCGAAAAGATCCTCATACTTATGTTGCTTAAAATGAATCTGCATTTACTTCACAAACACGTGGCACTAAGTTTCAAAAATCGTTCAAATGGCTCTGAGCACTATGGGACTTCTGAGGTCATCAGACCCCTAGAACTTAGAACTACTTAAACCTAACTAACCTAAGGACATCACACAACACCCAGTCATCACGAGGCAGAGAAAATGCCTGACCCCGCCGGGAATCGAACCCGGGAACCCGGCCGTGGGAAGCGAGAACGCTACCGCATGACCACGAGCTGCGGACTCTAAAATAATCTAACACAAATTACATAACCATGTGGTGACTGGACCAAACGGTCAAAGTTCACAAAAAGAAATCTCATAAAAAAATTCAATTCAATGCACAAATAATTTATCTGCTACCATCTCCTGATAATAAGACTAAACATAACGGCTGGAATATTAATCACAGTGCCATCTACGAGAAAAGCATACGATACAAAGTCCTGGACGCAATGTCTCTTCTACTTTTTCCCTTAGCCAGCCTCAATCTCTCCGGGGTAGGGCAGAGGAAAAGCAGTCTCCCACCAGCCGCGATTTACGCAAGGCTAGATGGCCTTTCTCTCACTCAAAGCGCTCTTTCTGAATCTTCCTTAAGACTGGAGGAAGTTAAGTGGGTACCCCAACCCTCCGGATCTATACTATTCTCTGGCTCTGACATTTGAAACAAGCTGCAAATCTGATTAATTATTCCACTCTCATTCAGGAGGCAATGGAGGAAAGGAAGACGGACTGCAGTAGGTAAGTAAATAAATATTCACGTGAACACTCATCTTCAGCATAAGCAGAGCGATCAAGTTCCGACAGTATAGAAGGTAAGAGCAGTTAGTTTCTGACAATAAATTGAGGCACAAGTTGCTCACTATCATGACGAACGCGAGACATACTGTCCCCATTTCATGGACAGAAATAAAAATATGGACAACAATCAAACAAAGACCATCACATTATGCGTTCCTTGTTTGGTGCAGTTTCACAGAAAATATTTTATGTATTTAGACCATATTATGTAAAAGTCGCTTTTCCATTAGCAATGCATCCACCAGCATTACAGCAAATACAGTGATCTTTCCACCTCAGACGTCTAAAAGAAGTAGTTAACTAAAATATGTGGGTCATAGGATACGAAGTGTCTGATCTAAATTTAAAGAACACTTAAACGCATTTAGATACAACGCCCCCAATAAATAAGCAAGAACTACTCACATTAACGACACAGGATATGTGTTCGACAATATAGATGGTGATCTCGTAATAGTTTACCAACTAAAGAAATGCCACAATCTGAACCTCTATAAGGAAACGAAAATTTTTATTCACACCAGTAAATGTAAGCAGAATATATTCATTGATAAAGTTTAGTCAGTGACAGTAAGCCTATTTAAAAACTTCCCAGGTATACTAGAAGATAAACAGTAACTACCATCCAATCTTTAGCGGCCAAAATCATGAAAACAGCTCCAAAAATCACCAGGCCAGTTCATTAACTAATACCTATTCTGAAATACGGGTTTGTATGTATGGTGTCCCAGGAAGACTGATCAGTATTGAGGGATATGACAGGGACGATATTCATAAGTTCATTTGCTGTATACCTATTTGTTTTGGAGATGGAACGCATTTGTTGTACATTGTTATTTATTTTCATTAGTATTCAACACACTTGTCAGGTTTACACAAGTACAATACTTAGAAAACATTATAACAAAAGTTTTAAATCTATTAGTTTAAAAATACGTGTTTTTAAGACGTTCATCTTTAAGCATCATCGTACATGTCACAATAGAGCAGTTGTACAGTTCATAACAAATGTAATCTTCAGTGCACTTCTGTACTTCCTGGACAACATATTGTGTTGCTTGTCTGAGTGCCTCTGTACGTTCCCTAATAACGGCAGCAGCGTCCATGAAGCGACCAAACAGTTCGTTTTGCGTACACACCTTTCTTTTGTATACCTCACACTTAATCCAAGCGCATATGGGCATAAAGTCTGTCAATCTTGGTGACCAGTTAACTGTACTACACGACCAACCCAGTGATTATGGTAAGTTCGGTTGAGACGTTCACTCAATCGTCTGGTGAAATGTGGAGGGGTCCTTCATGCTGCAAGTACGTGTCCTCGTGGCCAAGGGACAGTTCTAACGTTCGCAAGGTTTTCAGCAAACGAATTCTCCAAAAAATGCAGGTAATTCTGTCCCGTCATTCTCTCTTCTAAGATGACTGGACTTTATATACATGTTACTGATCATGTCGCACCAAACATTGATCGAAAAATGAACTTGGAATTTGGTTTCCTCGATAGCATGCGTGTTTTCTTGCGACCATCGATGATTATTACGGGTATTCTTGATTCCATTCCGAGTAAATGTGGCTTCATCAACGAATAGATTAGTGCAAGAAAATGACGATTGTCATTTAACCAGTGATAAAATTCAAATCGTGTGGTACTGTCGCCAATGTGAAAATAGTGTACACGATGTATGTGAAATGGGTAGCAGCTTGCGATGTTCGCAATATACGTTTTCGCGCGACGCAGAAAGTCGCAGTGTGCTGGTAGCAGGACTACGCTGCACCATTTCTACAATGTGCTGCTGTTCCTACATAGGTTGTTGAACTACACGTTCAGAAGAAAAATGGGAACCTGGAAGAATACCTGTTTCACGCAATGTGCTGAAAGCTCTGGTAAACACTCGACGACGAGAAATTCCACTTGTCGGAAAGCGCCGATGGTATCCTTCGACAGCAACAACGAGAAACCGTTAACATCCACCGTATCTGCATATTCTTCGTTACTGTACATGTTTGGCATTTTTTCCATTACCTGTACAAACACAAGTTAACCGATTCTTCTCTCTCATACATTCTCACTCCCTCAGACTACTTCATTCACAACACACCATGGACAACTGTGCTTTCTACAGGCTAGTGTCGTGACAGAAAGACAACCAGAGTAATTGAAGGTTTTTTAATTCCTTTAGCTGTTTGATATTTGTTCAGGAACACAGATTTTTCAAATATTATAAGGAAAAATTGAAAAGTAAGCTGATGTATTCACAGAGTCATAGAAATTATAGCTCCCTTTAAATCAAATTCAGATTTACGGCTTTAATGTAACTAGTTCAATCTAAAATTTAACCACTACCGTAAAAAACTGAGGAAATGGACAACAGTAGTGAGTGTATAATTACAATAATATTACGATGAAGCATCATTTCGGAAAGAAAGTCAACATATTTTTCCACTGATTTAGTTTTGTGCTCTACGTTGAATGCATAAAGAAACCTAGTTTTCAGTTACTATGTTGCTAAAAAACTTAAACCAAAATATTCTCTCGCGTCCGTCGGCCGTCGTAATTTAATATATTATTATTATTATTTTGATTGTTGCTGACTTACGTGGTGGGCCTTAATAAAAATTATATTTCATTTAATTTTGATTTTACGATTAAATGCTTTCCTGAAGGTCTCCTTTTTAACAATATTAATTTCAAATTATTTGTTACGTTAATGAATGTTAGACTCGCAGAATCTTAACACATGAGCATATAAGCTGAACAATGTAATATACTTTTCATATTAATTTCCTCGGCTAGTCAGCTCACTTTAAAGCAAAAGATCTTTAGTTATTGCGGCCCACAGACGCGCGAGAGTATTTTTTCTTACCTCCGTTAACCATTGCCACGTAGTCGGAGTCCTGGCTCTGGCTCTCGGCTATGGTACTGAAAATTAGAATCTTAAAGTTACGTATTTCTGCAACTTTGTGCGGCTGTGGAGAAAAATTAATATTATGTTAATAGCGGGCGAGTATTTCGCTTCCGATAATTTTTCATAAGTTAATATCGCCACGTAATGGCGTCATTGGCTGCATCGGCCGCTGCGATTGTTGAACTGTAAATTACTTGAATGCAGGTTAATTCAAGGAAGGCGGACATGAAATCGGGATCACCTCTTACAAATTAAAGTGCACCATAATATTAAATCAGTATATATATAATCTGCTTAACTCATACAAACATGCTTACATTTGCCAGAACTCGCAAGATGTCCGTCTATACACAATCAAGACAAGAGAAGAAGTGAAGTCGACTAAAAAAATTAACAAAAGAGCGTATCTTGTCGTCTCTTTAGATCATTTTGTCATAAATTATTTCTTTGCAATCTAAACCTACACAGAGAAATTATTATTTTACGGCTACATGATAAAAATATATTATTCAATTTTTTAATGTCTCTTCTTTATAAATACTGTTTTTTTAAGTCTTTTCGTAATATAGCACTGGGGACGCTATAATTCCTACTAATGAAAGATTTTTTTATGTCATTAAGTTCGTATGCCAATTAGAAACCGAAAACTTAGATATGGAGCTAGTTCCGACAACAGGCTGTAATAACAAAGAAGGCGCCGCCGAGGTACGTGTGCTGCCAGCAGGTGTTGACATGGAACTGGTTAATGAATACACGAAGCCACCTTCAACCGATTCTTAGTCTCCTCACTATCGGAACACAAGCGAGAGAGCCATTCCTGTGGCACCATGTGACCTGGGTCGCTCTGTTCGTCCCAGCTGTGTTTATCGTCGCCCAGAATCAGCAACAGGCACTTCATGTTCAATTCTTGCGATACTCTGTATGCCTCAGGTTATGGTCAAAATGTCTCAAGAGTGAGCGCTGCTCTTGTATTCTGCTCCGGATCACCGCCGGACTCTGTACCTGATTGTTTTATGTACTGTAGGGAGCAGACAGTAAATACTCGTTCAAATAGAAAACAGGCGATTGCAAGTTATTAATTCAAGAAGAACACGGCTATAGCCGAGCTTTTGGAACACATCCAGCTTCAACCGACCCTGCTACAATAACAATAGCACTTCAAGAGGAGTGCCGTCATCTGTAGATGGACATATTACCTCAGCAGGTAGAGCAGGCACAACACACTTGAAGACAGCAACTAATGTTAGCACCCCCATCACCGCCATCTCCTCAATTCCCACCCTAATGAAGTCAAAAGATTACTGGGACTCGCATCTTCGGAAACCCTGAACAGATTTAAGACAGGACACAGTGTGCACCAGGAATTTTTTTTTAATTTTTAAATTTAATTGTTTGGAATGGGCTCAGCCTGAATTCTTCCATTCATAGCAGAAGTTTTCACCATTAACTGATCTGATTGTCCTACATTTTGAAGAGTTATGGAACTATCTGGCTATTTCGTACAGTTATCAGAACCATGTAATGCTGTCCCACCTGCACTTAAATCAACATCAGTGATGTCTAGATTTTCATATGCAGCGTGGGTTGATGATGTTCACGGTGTTAGCCAAAAACATCAGTCTACCTGTGACAACTCAGCTTGTAAGAAGTCGTATGTGACTCAGTCATTCAGGACATTCTAATTCGATGCTAACCATACGAACAGCTCCAGAGAGAGTGTAACACCATAATTAATACTGTAAATATTTTGTACTGATTAATTCTGTTTAATGTCAAGTATGTATTTTTAAGTATGTAATTTCTTTGACCTATTGTAAAGAAGTAGAAAGTTGTGTCAAAAGTTTTCTCTTTACTATTTTAATTATTTGTATTAATTGAAGGAAAATGTTATATAATTATGTGGCTTCTGTGTTGACATGTTAATGTATTTAAATATTAAGATTTTTAAAAAATGTTTGTTTACAACTATGTACGAGATGGTTCTTACCTAAGGACTTGCATTGTATAAAATAAACAGCAGCAGTACTTCCCATTTGCAAAGGAAGTGAGTAGGCGCGCGCCAAAAAAAAAAAAAAAAAAAAATGGTTGGCGAAGTCTAAAACGTGGATGTGGCGCTCACTCTGGTCGACAAGTGAGAGAGCACTGTCAGTCGGCAGCTAGCTGCAGGACAGTCTGGTCTGAGCAGCAAGTGAGCGAACAGCGCAACTGCCAAGCGTAGCATCCCCTACCTGGATAAATATTTTAACGCTTTGGATGTGTATACGGCTATGAAATGATTCTCTATTAATGAAAAAGGCTCTAATGTTGGAAGAATGGTCGCCAAGAAGAAGATAATAAAGCAAATTACATCCAGAGAAAAGACCAGGTAGCCAACATGTACTCGCCACCAATATTGCGCCATCACTTCAGCAAATCTAAGAGGTCAGATTGATGTCAAAGTATTAACCAATATATTTTAGTGTTGTTTAACTTGCAATAATAAGGCAAATTACGTTAAACTGTGCGTCCAACCCTTGAATTGGTTCCTCTCATCATACCTCTTAAAATCCATTCCATATAATTACTAACATCTGAGTATCCTGTATGTAAAAAACGATTGAAAATAAGTGATTGTTGTTGTTGCTTAATTCTGAATGCAACAAGTTGTATAGAAATACTGTGGGTTTGGTTGAAATCAAGGGAGGTAGTTAGTATTGCATTTATGGAAACCTCCATAATGTTTGATTTGCTTTAATTCAAAGTATTTGTGTTTGAAATATGAACTGCATTTAATTCTGTCAGTGAAAATTACTGGATGTGCTAATGACAAAAGGAAGCACGTTACTTTGATGTTAGTTAGAGTATAATGCAACTAAAGTCATACTTAAGAACCTGTATGAAAAATCACTGGCATTAACTGTTTTAAAAGCCATCCAAGGTGAGTGAAATTTGTGATAAAGTAATACCTAAATTTGCATCTACCAAATCGTCTCAGGAAAGTGTGTTTAGTTTGCTGTGGTGTGATAGTCAGTTTGCGAATCTTAACTTTAGTGTTGCTTAATAAGAAGAAACATTCTTGAACAATGAATTTACTAATTGCATTATGAAGTAATTCTAAAATTTTGTGTGTTTTGTGTAGTAAAAATTGGAGAGTCAGTTTGAGGGCCCCCACCTAAGTCTTTGCCTACGAAAGATAAAGTTGCTGTAATTACTTTTATTCATAAAAATTGAAATAAGAGTGCTCTATAGAGAGTGTAAAATTCGTATTACAAGTGACTTATAATTATCTTTGTACTATTTGGAAAGTAAGTGTTCAAATAGGACTCCGTCTATGTCCAATTTCTGTTTTAGTACTGACTTTCATATCTTTTGGTGATCATATAATACAATACAACAAAGTAATTACTATATAGAAGAAACAACCCGTTATCGCTTTCTGTGATAAACTGCATATACTATTTATAGCTGCTAGCATTACTCTACCACTTGTCTGGTTATGGTTGAATACACTGCACTTCTCTGGGAAAGAAGTAATGGTAGCTTTCTCTTACCAAAATTCAATACAGATTCTTTAAAAATGATGTTTCATATTGTTGTTGTTGTTGTTGTTGTGGTCTTCAGTCCTGAGACTGGTTTGATGCAGCTCTCCATGCTACTCTATCCTGTGCAAGCTTCTTCATCTCCAAGTACCTACTGCAGCCTACATCCTTCTGAATCTGCTTAGTATATTCATCTCTTGGTCTCCCTCTAAGATTTTTACCCTCCACGCTGCCCTCCAGTACTAAATTGGTGATCCCTTGATGCCTCAGAACTAGTCCTACCAAACGATCCCTTCTTCTAGTCGAGTTGTGCCACAAACTCCTCTTCTCCCCAATTCTATTCAATACCTCCTCATTAGTTATGTGATCTACCCATCTAATCTACAACATTCTTCTGTAACACCACATTTCGAAAGCTTCTATTCTCTTCTAGTCTAAACTATTTATCGTCCATGTTTCACTTCCATACATGGCTACACTGCAAACAAATACTTTCAGAAACGACTTTCTGACACTTAAATCTATACTCGATGTTAACAAATTTCTCTTCTTCAGAAACACTTTCCTTGCCATTACCAGTCTACATTTTATATCCTATCTACTTCGACCATCATCAAAGCTTTGAATTGGTTCTCTAGTCTATCTACTTCAGTTTGAAGGCTATTGACCTGAACTGGAATGTTTGTTAACGGTTCAATAGTGGTCTTTACTGCATCGATCTCCTGCTTAAAATTGGTAGTAATAGCTTTATCACGATCGACCAACACTTGATTTATGCTACGGACAATTTCTTTATCTCTTTCCAGAAAAAAATTGTTTATATTTTCCATAAATTTCTTTTCCTTTTCTTGGGCCCTGAGCTCTTGTTGCTGTTTTTTTAAAAGCTTTTCCTGTCTACGTTTTTCCTTTTCCTGCTGACGTTGTCTTTCACGCTCCTGCTCTTTAATAGTAAAATTTTCAAAAACTGCTGTTAGCATATCCTGTATCGACACAGCTTGAGCATTGCTAACTTCTGCCCCTTGCCCAGAAGATATAGTGTCATTAATTCCTAACTGGTTGAATGCAGGAGTGTCAATTTGTTTTGGCAACTCCTCAGTTTTACTATCACTCGGGACAGCAGTTACTAAATTATCATTCATAATTAAATTTTCTAATAATTCGACAGAAGTATGGGTAGATTGTTCTACCTGTGACTCTGATGTCATCTCTGCATCAGTATGCTCATTCGGTTTAATCTGTTTCTTATGTTTAACCATTCTATCACCAGTATAGCACAACAAATATATAAATCACTGACAAGCACCAATTGACACTAAATGATCTTATAACTAACACTTATACACAAATAACACTTAAAAATATCATTCTAGCAGCCAGAATATTCAATTATTACTACTTATGGCTGCAGGTACTAATGTTAATCCCACAGCGTTTGTTAATCGTGTGCTGCTGTATAATTACTGAACATGAACATGTGTTCCTACCTGAGTTGATTGAGAGTTGTGGACTGCACTGCTTATATGAAGTTACTTGTGTGTCTCGCACCAGCGCAGATAAGTAAATAAACAATGATTAATAGCTTGTTTTGGTACCCCGCACCTGTATTACATCAGAGTTTCAATTATTAAAATGAATAAATGTGCACTGGTGGCCCCACGTTGGGCGCCAGTGTGGTGTTCGCTGTGTTATTCGGTGGTTTGGTATTTTGTTAATTTGTAAATAAAAATGATAATCTTATTTTATTACATTGAGTAATTACTAAATAATTTTTCTCCCACATAAAGATTTGGTCAAGTTGCTAAAGAACTCCAAGTTAACGTCGTGTTAAAGTGTTGTCTGTAAGTTGTGTAAGTGTCACTAAATCACAGTTCATACAACAGATTCTATACAACTATTGCTTATGATGAAACAGTTATCTTTAGCAAAATGATCATTGAAACCACCGAATATCAGCCGCGCATAACACTGACGTATGTTACCTGAAACAATATTCTTCGCAACTCGTGCCTAATTGATTTCGGCTCCATACATCAGCTAGAAAAGTTTGTTATAAGGATCGTGCTATGAGCACTGTTTTTAAAGAACCAATCTGATTCGAATTATTTTCATTAAAATGAGTTCGGGACCACCGGAGCACATTTACTTTTACACATTTGTATTACCTTCGGCATTTATGTTTGCAGAGTAGCGTAATTTGAATTTGCCGCTGAGATAATTGTTAAGATGGCGGCAGACAATTGATAGAGACTTTTTATTGTTAGAACAAATAGGATAGTATTTGAAATGCTTATTAAACTTTACCTTCGTATTGTGCACTATTTAGACTTAATCAAGCAAACATTTGATTTTTTTTCTAAGGAAAACACAGACAAAGATTGTAGTTCTGTGCTCACATCTGGTAATGTCGAATCATGAATTTAGACCACCATCATTGTACAATATCCATCACAGAGTTAAGCTATGGTTTCTTCTGATGGTTGAGAGTTGGGAGAGTTAACTGCAACAGATTACTCTTTCATGTCTCGTGGAATCGACGGACATATGACTCCACCTTAGACGACATTCTGGCTCACGTAGTATTGTGTATCCGGGGTATATTAAACTCCTAAAAGTCTGCTCATGTAGATATATGCTCTCTAAATTGTTAAATATTTTAACAGTTCCAGGGAAATCTCCTATAGAGAACGTATGACTATCCATTATCACCGACAGAGAGTAAACGTTTCCGTGGAATAAGGTTGAAATATGCATCGACACATCGTGTAGTGGACATCATTCATCCACGGATAATATTACTATGACGTCACTAAAGCAAGGGTTTTCAAATACTACCATTGGGCAGAGCCCTCGATTCGATATCATACCAACACTGACATGCTTACAGCCACTGAAGTTGAAACTGTAGGTTTGACTGAACAACATTATCGCCACCTCAGGTGGAAGGATTTTCACTTCAGATGCAAGGAAAAGAAATTATTCATTAAGCACGTTTCTTTTTCCTCCTAATTCCTATTCATCACCATCGGCGTTATTATTTACACTGCCTGGCAGAAGGGATTGTTGATATACATCTTAACACCCTTACCCTTTGAAAGTTCTCTCACTAATGGGTGAGCTATTTATCGATACCTCTAAATGTATATACTACTCGTTACTTCTCCTGTCAGTTCATGAAGGTTATTAGATCGAAGTGACAAAAGTCGTGGGACACCTCCGAATATCGTGTCGGACCTCCTTTTGCCCGGTGTAGTGCAGCAGTTCGACGTGGCATGGACTCAACAAGTCATCAGAAGTCCGCTGTAGAAATATTGAGCCACGCTGCTCTACAGCTGTCTATAACTGCGTATGTGTTGCTGATGCAGGATTTTGTGCACCTCTCGAGCATGTCCTGTGAATGTTCGATGGGATTCATTTGGGTTGATATGGGTTGCCTAATCATTCGCTCGAACTGTCCAGAATGCTCTTTAAATCATTTGCGAACAATTGTGGTCCAGTGACATGGTCATTTGTGATCCACAAAAATTCCTTCATTGCCTGGGAACATGAAGTCCATGAATGACTGCAAATGGTCTCCAGGTAGCCGAAGATAACCATTTTCACTTCAATGAACGGTACAGTTGGAACAGAGGATCCACTCCATGTAAACAGAGCCCTCATCATTATGGAGCCACCACCAGATTGCACAGTGCTCTGTTGAAAACCTGGGTCCATGACTTTGTGAGCTCTGCGACACAACTGCATTTAGAAAATCAGGACTCATCTAACCATGTCACGGTTTTCCAGTAGTCTAGAGTCAAGCCACTATAGTCGTAAGCCCGAGAGAGGAGGCGCTGCAGGCAATGTCGTGTTGTTAACAAAGGCAGTCGCGCCGGTCGTCTGCTGTCACAGACTATTAACGCCAAATTTCGTCGCACTGTTCTAACGAATACTTTCGTCGTACATCCCCCCCCCCTGATTTCTGCAGTATTGCTTATCTGCTTATCTGTCAGGATCGACAACTCTACGCAAAAACGCTTCTCTCGTTAGTTAAGTGAAGGCCATCTACCAATGTGTTGTCTATGGTAAGAGGTAATGCTTGAAATTTGGTGTTCTCGGCACACTATTGACACTGTAGATCTTGGCATATTGAATTTGCATACGATTTCCGAAACGACGTGTCCCATGTGTCCAGCTCCAACTGCCATTCCGCATTCATAAATTTGTTGATTCCGATCGTGCAGCCATAACCAAGTCATAAACATTTTCACATGAATCATCTGAGTACAAGTGACGGCTCTGCCTATCCATTGCCATTTTCTATCATCTATACGTGATACTGTCGCCAACTGTATATGTGCATATCGCTATCCTCCGACTTTTGTGACCTCGATGTATAATATTCCACCTGGTCGCGATCTGTTGCTGCTGCAGTGGGTACCTCTTTTTCTGATCCTTCAGTAGCTCTGGCAGTGCTGTAATAGTAACACAATAATCTCTTCAGATATAACGTCACACAAACATTATTATTATTGTAAATGGATGAATATTTACTGAAATTTCGGGCGCTTTTTGTATTTTTGGATTCTAGATATTCATTTTAAGAAGAGTCTACTTTTCCAACATATACTGCATGACGTACTGGTGGACCCAATTAGGTAATACATCTTCCTGACTGTCTGCTGCATTGCCATTATCTGTTGAACAGTATTCCTCCTATCTACAGACGTATTGTCTTCCACTATCCCGCTTTTACATTCTTGATGCAGGAAGTTGTGAGTACATTTGTCTGTAAGACGTTTATAACAAACAGACTTATGAAATTCTTCGTTGCTTGATGAAAGCATTTCATCAGGTGACACATGAGCCCTAGACCTTTGAACTGGTCGAATTACGAATGGGGCTTACATTAGCGTTAAGCGTTTTACATATTAAATGATTCTCGTGACGTCACGATCACAGGCTTCTGCCCAGTACAGCGCTGGGGAAACTGAATTGCATGCAAATAGCATCCAAGTGGGCCCGAGGGGAGGGGGGGGGGGTCCCGGGGTGGCGCATCGCATTCCCAGTACTCGGAGGTACTGTGGGTCAGCCATGACAAGTTGCACGAGTGTGCAGACTTCAGTCCAATCTCGCTCCCACAAAAAGCGAGAAGGCAACAGCAATGTCTAAGGGAGGAGACCATAGTGTCTGGATATCTGGTATGGACCTTGTGACTGTGGCCTGTTGAGATTCCAGACAAAGAAGTACTGAAGCTGATTTCAGAGAAACTTAACTAGCACAGTTGCCTGAGCATGGTCGGATTCCTGAAATATCCTTGGAAGATAAGGAAGTCCTGATGCTGATGTCTCTGAAATTCCTGCCCGTATGCCCAGTGACCTACTACTATGGACACCTGATGTGACACAACTTAAATGCAAAAAGTGGAAATTATTACGTGGGAAACATGGGTGATGGCTGACCCGCCAGGGTAGCCGAGAGCGCTAACGCGCTGCTTCCTGGACTCGGGTAGGCGCGCTGGCCCCGGATCGAATCCGCCCGGCGGATTAACGACGAGGGCCGATGTGACGGCCAGCCTGGACGTGGTTTTTAGGTGGTTTTCCACATCCCGCTAGGTGAATACTGGGCTGATCCCCACGTTCCGCCTCAGTTACACGGCGCGCAGACATATGAACACATTCTCACTATTCCATGAATTACACTCGACGCAGACAGTTGGGGTACACTAATTCCATCCCGGGGGAGTACGGGGTGGCGGCAGGAAGGGCATCCAGCCACCCCTTAACCATTAACATTCCAATTCCGATTAACGATGGCTGACCCTGCTAACTGCGGGATAAGGCACAAGCGATAGATAGAAACATGGGTGATGACTCTTCGTGTTATCATTACTATTACACTACTGTATAAAACGAAAAAGTGAAAAAAATCGTATGACGAATCAACACTTTGACGAATAATCGACTATCTTAATTTTTCTACATTTTTTATTAATACAGTCTCTAGACTTTTTAGACTAACAGACTACAAGAAAATGGAAGCATGGAATGACCATCAGTTTGGCCTTAGGAAAGATAAAACACCCTATAGGCTGTTCTGAAGTTGCACCTGATAATGGAAACAAGTCTTAAGAAACATCAAGACGTGTTCACAGGATTTTTTGACCTGCGATCAGCAATGACAAGTCATGCAGAGTGTTCGAAACTCTGAGGAAAATAGGTGCAAGACGGTAATATGCAACAAGAACCAAGAGAGGACAATAAGACTGGAAGGCCAAGAACGAGGTGCTCGGATTATATTAGATATCGGTGCAGTCTTTCGCTGTTACTTTCCAACCTATTCATAGAAGAAGCAACAACGGAATTGATGTTCAGGTGTGGGATTAAAATCCAGGGTGATAGGGTATCATGATAAGGTTTAATGGGTACACAGCTCCCCTTCGTAAAACTGAGAAAGAACTACAGGATTTGTTGAACGGACATAACAGTCTGATGAGCACGCACTAAGAACTAAGAGTAAACCGAAGAAAGTCGTAAGTAGGAGTAATAAGCAGTTAAAACAAAAATTGGAGATCGCGAAGTAGACCAAATGAGGGAGGTCTACTACCCTGGAAACTGTTTAACACACGACAGACGGAGCAAGGGTGACACGAAGAGCAGACAGACTAGCACAGGCGAAGAGGGCATTACTGGCCAAAAGATATTTCCTAGTAGCAACCATCTGCCTAATTTGAGGAAGAGATTTCTGAGAATGTAGGCCTGGAACACAGCTTTGTGTCGAAGACAGAAAGTGAAGAACATCGAAATGTTTGATACTTGATACTACAAAAGGATATTGAAGTTGAGGGTGACTCTGGGTGTTGTGTGCTGTCCTTAGGTTAGTTAGGTTTAAGTAGTTCTAAGTTCTAGGGGACTGATGACCATAGATGTTAAGTCCCATAGTGCTCAGAGCCATTTGAACCATTCTTTTGAGGGTGACTGACATGGAACGAGGAGTTCTTTGACGATTCAACAAGGAGAGGAACGTGTGGAATTCGTAGACAAGAAGGAATGGGATGAGAGTACATGCGTAAAGACATCAGGGATTAACTTCCACGCTCTCACCGAGCCTCAGTCACGTCTTCCACTCGTGACTACAAGCAGTTTGTCTACTATGTGCGTCTCTTGCAACACTCATTTCCACACCCACACAAAAGTACTTTAGTCACTTAATTTGATTTCATCTCCTACAGCGTTAATGTCCAGCATCGCTGTACGTCTAGTTCGGATTCTTCTAGTCCCCTAAATAACTGGATGCATAGATATATACGCTCTACTTACCCTAGTAATACCACATCATACCTCTCTTAAGAAGTGCCATGTACATCAGATCCTTACCTAGCAGGTCCTGAATGGCCATTTATAAACCACAGCCACACTCACGTCGTGCCCGAATAGTACACACTCAAGCCGATTGTGTGGAACTCGTGGTAAAATCATGAATTACCAGGGAATCTCCAGATCAGTTCTGAACATTAACAGTATTAACGCAGCATCCCTTCTACCATTGTTATTTAAATTGGTCCAGCAGAAGATTTCGCCTCGATAAACAATTTTAAATATGAAGCAACAAATGAGGTTACATTTACTGACACAAAGGTCTGCTGCGATTTTCTTGCAGCAGTTATTATTATTATTATTATTGGGTTCTCCAGTGGGTTAGTAATCCCAAACTCAGAGATAAATTCCCTTTTTTATTCCTTATGGTCGTTGTAAGGTATTGGGGGATTGGGGAGGGGGCGGGGTATATAGATCACATTTTTCTCATTTCGTTTCTTGAAATAATAGTATTAAATCCCGACCTTGGGCGTCTATGTTCAAACTTGCCTCTGCTTTCTCTCAGGAACCTTGTTCCAGGACCTATTTCCAGTCCTCTTTGAAATGATGCTCCTCAGTCTCTAAGAACATGACTGTTGAGTCTTGGATTCAGCACTAGCTCCTTCGAAATACGAAACCCTTGTTTTATCTGGAGCGTCACGTCCTGATTTAAATCTTCCTCTAAAGTGCTAATGATACATTCTGTTAGACCTGTAACTGATATTTCTGCAGAAAATCGATCTAAACAGAGTATATTGTATTTTGAGCCGCACGTGACAATAAGAGGAAGTATGAGAACTGCAAGTAATGTTGTCACCTAAAAGTCATTGATATACTTGTGGTTTACTCTAAGGATAACAAAATAATAAGATTTAGTTGCTGACACTGTAAAGTCCATCCTATTGGAACAGTAATTTTCGCCTTGACATTAAGCAGACATTAACGTATCCGAATATGTTACACTCCTAGCCATTAAAATTGCTACACCATGAATATGACGTGCTACAGACTCGAAATTTAGCCGACAGGAAGAAGATACTGTGATGTGCAAATGATTAGCTTTTCAGAGCATTCGCACAAGGTTGGCGCCGGTGGCGACACCTACAACGTGCTGACATGAAGAAAGTTTCCAACCGATTTCTCGTACACAAACAGCAGTTGACCGACGTTGCCTGGTGAAACGTTTTTGTGATGCCTCGTGTAAGGAGGAGAAATGCGTACCATCACGTTTCTGACTTTGATAAAGGTCGGATTGTAGCCCGTCGCGATTGCGGTTTATCGTATCCCGACATTGCTGCTCGCGTTCGTCGAGATACGATGACTGTTAGCAGAATATGGAATCGGTGGGTTCAAGAGGGTAATACGTAACACCGTGCTGGATCCCAACAGCCTCGTATCACTAACAGTCGAGATGACAGGCATCTTATCCGCATGGCTGTAACGGATCTTGCAGCTACGTTTCGATCCCTGAGTCAACAGATGCGGACGTTTGCAAGTCAACAACCATCTACACGAACAGTTCGACGACGTTTGCAGCAGCATGGACTATCAGCTCGGAGACCATGGCTGCGGTTACCCTTGACGCTGTATCATAGACAGGATCGCATGCGCTGGTGTACTCAACGACGAACCTGGGTGCACGAATAGCAAAACGTCATTTTTTCGGATGACTCTAGGTTCTATTTACAGCATCCTGATGGTCGCATCCGTGTTTGGCGACATCGCGGTGAACACACATTGGAAGAGTGTATTCGTCATCGCCATACTGGCGTATCACCTGGCGTGATGGTATGGAGTGACATTGGTTACACATCTCGGTCACCTCTTGTTCGCATTGACGGCACTTTGAACGGTGGACGTTACATTTCAGATGTGTTACGACCCGTGGCTCTAACCTTCATTCGATCCAGTCGAAACCCTACTTTGCTGCAGGATAATGCACGACCGCATGTAGCAGGTCCTGTACAGACCTTTCTGGATACAGAAAATGTTCGACTACTGCCCTGGCCAACACATTCTCCAGATCTCTCACCAACTGAAAACGTCTGGTCAATGGTGGCAGAGCAACTGGCTCGTCACAATACGCCATGCAATACTCTTGATGAAATGTGGTGTCGTGTAGAAGCTGCATGGGCAGCTGTACCTGTACACGCCATCCAAGCTCTGTATGACTCAATGCCCAGGCGTATCAAGGCTGTTATTAAGGCCAGAGGTGGTTGTTCTGGGTACTGATTTCTCAGGATCTATGCACCCAAATTGCGTGAAAATGTAATCACATGTCAGTTCTAGTATAATATATCTGTCCAATGAATACCCGTTTATCATCTGCATTTCTTCTTCGTGTAGCAATTTTAATGGCCAGTAGTGTATTACCACTTACGTATTCCGACGAGAGGTAGGTAGCCTGTTGGTGATCGTTAGCTACTGGCATAGCTAAAAGATGACTGTTTTCCGTGAAGATGTTCTCGGCAACTTAGCTTTCACTCATGATTAAGTTTTTCGTCTTCCTTTACAGTCCACCCACTTAGTTAATGTTCTCCAAACATACGAACAGTTACTCGTATTACCATAACAATGTTGTTTGACAGTATAACATTGAACGATGAAAGGAGACGCTTTTTAAACAAGCGGTTGGTGTATAGAGAGTCAATATCGTGAATGGAATGAGTTCAATTAAGTTGAGTGCTCTAGGATCCCGCCGCATTAGTAGTAACTCCCATCTGCTCCATCGGCTTTAAATGGGCGTGTTGCTCTGGTGGTTGATCACAGATGCTTTTCCTCGGTCCGCGGACGACGACGACTGAGAGAGTAGCTGTAGTTCAATTGTTGCCGTATTAGATCATTTTTTTACTCGTTTCCACGGAAGTGAAGTCCATCTCGGCTAGAAATTGTTCCGCAGCGGCTCTTTTCTCATAATGACCGACAGATGTCTTCGTCTTGTGGTGGAACCACTATGTTTCTTGTGGCAGTCGGTCGGGTTAATGCCCATGAGATGTAGAAACCGCTGTAAGGCATGCAGACGAGTATCTTCCAGATTGTGTAAACGTGCTAAGTCAGCTTCAAATCCTTGGTTGCTTATCGTTATTGTTACCGCTGTTTTGGACATATATAGTATGCTACATCTTTATAGTCATTGGTCTATTATCGTAATATTTATAGATATATCTGTGAGGCTGGTACATTACTCCAAAGTGGTGTGGATTCTCGTCGATAGTACTGTATATAGGCTGAAAGATTTGAGACTTTTCCTCGTGGCTTTAGATTACTTCGATAAATGTGTTGGGCAAGGAGAGGTGAAGAGGAGGAAGGTACTAGGAGCAGCATTCACTTGTGTGTTTTTGCTTCTGGTACTGAGCGAATATGTGGCACTTCTCGGTTACATATGTCCAAGCACACAGTGGTTAGCGGTGGTATTGAGGTTTCTCCACGCAGTTTTTGGATTTCTAGACAACCTCGTCACATTCTACGTCGTGGTACTAGTCATGGAGGTGTGGGTCAGGTTCGGAGAGTTGAACAACTGTATCACGGTCGCCATAGCGGGGCGGGGAGGTCCTCGCCTTTCCCAACTGCTGCTGGATCGCATCCGGTGGGACGACCGTCGGGTGGAGCTGCGTCAGATCCGCCACGCACACGCTGCTCTCCACCGGGCGGCAGAGCTGCTGCAGCGGCACCTCGGCACCACCGTGGCTCTGACGGTGGCGAACGCCTTCTGGGGCGGCATCTACAGCTCCTACGGACTCCTGGTGCTGTGTACGGTTCCGAAGCGGACGCACGCCTCCGTCATCAACCGCTCGGTGTGGCTGTCGCTGTTCTGGGTCTCGCTGAACGCCGTGCGGCTGTCGGTTCTGGCAGTGTGCTGCTCGGCGACCTGTGACCGGGCGGAGGGCGCGCTCGTGCTGGTGCAGCGGTCCGCGGCGATGACGCTGGCGGTGGAAAGCCACGCCGGGGCTGCGGAACTGGCGGCGCTGCAGAGCCAGGTGGCCGCCACGCCTCGCCTCGCCTTCACCGCCGCCGGCTTCCTCACGGTCGACCGCCGCCTGCTGGTAACCGTCCTCAGTGCCACCGTCACCTATCTGGTTATTCTGGGACAAATCGCTACGTTGTGATCACTGTGTTGTCGGAGCTTTCTTGACGGCAGGCCTGAACAAAGTCTTCTCGGTTTATAAGTCATGCCACTTCGCATAAAACACTCGAGCTTCCGACGGCTGTCTCCGCCATCATAAAAATGAGAAAAAAGTCGCCGAACGGTGGCGCTGGTACGGTGTTTCACTTATATGGGCGCCATAGCAACGTCTCGAATCTTTCAGAGAGGGCCGTAGTGATGCATGAGCGGAAGACGAGTTGGGCGCCTGTCTGCCGCAGTATCAGTGACGTCAGGGGGTGCGAGGCGCTGGCGTCAAAAATCGCAACTTTTTACTCCTGTCGACGGCGGTGAAGTCATCCATCAAAAGCTCAAGCATAGCAACGCCTCGAATCTTCCAGAGAGGGTCGTAGTGATGCATGAGCGGAAGACGAGTTGGGCGCCTGTCTGGCACAGTATCAGTGACGTCAGGGGGCGCGAGGCGCCGGCGTCAACACTGAGCTCTTTCTACTCCTGATGACGGTGGTGAAGTCATCCATCAAAAACTAAAGCGTTTTATTCGAAGTGTTGCCAGATCTTCGTGCTACCTAACATCACTGATCCCGTGGCAAACTGCGACGAGCTACCCAACTCATCTTCCGCGCATGCGCCACATCTGCCCTCTCTCTGGAGAGTTACAGACGTTGCTGTCCTGCCTGTATAATCGGAACACCATGCCAGCCCTGTTGTCACTGTTTTATACTCCTGATGCAGACGGAGATGGATGTCGAAAGCTTGACTAATTTAGTCGGACTCAGCTTGTAAATCTAGACGCTTTTGTTCAGCTATGTTAAATGATCTAAATATTGCATTGATTACATTCCTTAAATGTTGAATGCCACTCTTCGAAACGGCCAGGGTGGCCGAGCGGTTCTAGGCGCTTCAGTCTGGAACCGCGTGGCAGCTACGGTCGCAGGTTCGAATCCCGCCTCGGGCATGGATGTGTGTGATGTCCTTAGGTTAGTCAGGTTTACGTAGTTCTGAGTTCTAGGGGACTGATGACCATAGATGTTAAGTCCCATAGTGCTCAGAGCCATTTGAATCATTTGAACCACTCTTCGACTATCTACGTGCTAATACAATTTGTAGTTCACTGCTCCGCCATTAACTTCCTAAAGCAATACAATGCAATTTCTCCCCCGAGAAAAGAAATCGCCGTCGAAGATCTGAACATTTCAAAGGGCTCTTAACTGCAAAGCATTTCGAGCATTTTTCATTGTGTAGCTGATATTTCAACGCGTAGTGTGTAAGCCTCGTATTTTCAACGGCTGTGCTGCAATTGCTGCTATTTGCAATTTATCTTCTTCTTCTGTAGTGCTCAATCCAAGGATTGGTTTGCAACAGCTACAATGGCAGCTTGTGTCCATTCTGTGCGTCTTTCAGCTTTTCTCTTCATTTCTTTATAGGTGTTAGATCCCACATCTTTCAAGATTTGATCCATGTACCTCAGTTGTGGTCTTCCTCATGGTCTTTTTCCCTCGACATATCCCTCTATAATTGTGTTCAGGAGTCCTTTATGTCTTAATAGATGGCCTGTAAATTGAACTCTTCTTTTAACAATGAAACTCCAGAAGCTTCTCTTCTCACCTGCTCTTTCCAGAACCACTTCGTTTGTGACCTTGTCGATACATTTTATTTTGAGCATTTATTATAAATTAGAAATATTAACTAACAAATACTGAAAGCTATTTATTAAAAAAATGAAAACAAATTGCCACTAGCGAGAACCACGCTATAGCCTTAGTGAACACAACATTCATGAGCTATGCACGGATTTAGCAATTTATAAGCACTTTTAGTTCAGTCATAGATTTATTATAAATTAGAAATATTAACTAACAAATACTGAAAGCTATTTATTTAAAAAAAAATGAAAACAAGTTCCCACTAGCGAGAACCACGCTATACCCTTAGTGAACACAACATTCATGAGCTATGCACGGATTTAGCAGTGACTGTGTGAAAAGAAGAGTAATGAACACTGCACAGTATAATATGTATCGGATGAGAGGGTACTGAACTGAATTGGGGCCAAACGAAATTTTAGGCACAACTCCACTAAAAGGAGGGATCGTATGAAAGGAGGCATTGTGACGCATCAAGAAATCAACAGTTTGTTATAGGACGGAAGCGTGGTGGGTCAAAATTGTAGAGGGAGACCAAGAGATTTATACAGTTAGCGGGTCAGATCAAACGGGTGTGTGTTGTAGTAGTTATTCGGGGATGAAGAAACTTGCACATCATGCACAGTGCAGAGGGTGGTATCAAACCAGTCTTCGGATTGAAGACGTTCATGATCCGTACTGAGATGCAAGCCATCCTGCGAAAATGTTAGAAATGTTTTATGCCCAACAGCGCTCGTATATCTTCATTCAAAGGCGATGAGATCATTTGGTTTCTTTCCCATCCGAGTACTTTAGGAAGTTGAACAGATATCCCTGAAGTGTCCAAATACTATAAGTGTGAAGAAAATCGACAGGTATCAGTCCGAAAGTTTCCTTTGAAGGACATGTTTACTACTTCCCTCATAACGTCAGAAGCCCGAATTGGATGTGCTGAACCGTAAGTTTAAGTCTAATTTTTGGATAGTGTTCTAAGAAAATGTAGACTGCTTTTTAGTAGATTCTGAGATTTTTTCTGACACAACAAGTTCTATTTTGAAAGTAAAACCTTCTCAATAACTACGCCACGTCATGCTCCTCTTCAATTGCTTTTTACACATTCGACGTTTCATCTATTTTCTGTCGTTCCCAGGTCCTATTTTATTTCACAAACTACAAAAAAGCTCACAAATAAACAGATCGAGGGTAACAGCACTTGTGCTGGTCCATTTCGTAAACTGAACCAAGTAGGAAACATAGTGAAGAAGGTGTGATTCAACTCTAACGACTGTGATGGTTCCCTTCGCCTATCGCAGAAGAATAGAGATAGCCTCGATCCTAAGTGCTAATGTTATGAATGAAATTTAATGCTGTCTGTGTAACTCAACTTGGCTTAGCAATCGTGTTAAGGGGAATGGTTAAAAATTTCCAGGTGACACTATTTTTACCCAAACAAAATACATTATTCGGGATACAAAGGTTCACTTACTTGCATGTTGTCACATTCCGTTACAGTTCTAAACAATTCACCCTGAAGTTGAAATTCCAGGGAATAAACAACTGCCCTAGATCGTAAACATTTTTTGTGATTTTCAGTTTAAAATTTTATATCACTCTAAAACAAATGTATATGTAGAAAGCTGCTGACCGCACTAATTAAACTACGAAAGAGATTTGAAGGAAAACGGATGATATACTGTAACTTAAAAATATATCAATTACTTCTCTTTATTTTACGAAACTTCGGTATATGAAGAAATAAAGTAATTGTTGTTGTAACCTGACGCAACAAAATGTCGACAATACAGTTTGTATATTAAGAAAGGGTTGACTCAGTTTTATTATACTGCACAACGTTAACTGTCTATTCTTGAAAAACATCAGCTGACTGTGTAGGTTGCCCCATTTCATACTGTCGCTTTTCTTCGCGATTTCTGTCGCATCGGCACCAATTTTCCTCGTACTCACTTCCATGGTATGCTAGTTGAGTGACGCCTCAGAGGTTCTTTGGCATCCAGTAACGGGAAACATTTTTAAATACATTGATTAATAAAAGAATTTTCCCCTTTTGTTTCCCTTTTTCTTTCTTTCAGCAACGGATTCATTTTCCATATACCCTCTTTCGTTTCAAATTAATACTTTGGGTAATAAAAAGGGTGAGTGTTATTGGCCCGTGTTAGCTATTGCTGAGCTGTTTTCAGCCTGATCTTTCAGTCTCTTCACTACAGAATAGAAACTAGCCAAAGCTACGGGCGTGTGATGTTCTATTATGAATGTTTTTCCTTTTAGTGACCGTAATGTATATTTTTTGTCGTCTTCATTTAAGCCAAAAGATGAAGTATTCTTCAAGATGCGTAAGTTGCACTATACACCTTGCAAACAGCACTTTATTGTGGAGACAGTAAAGTATTCATTCACCAAACTGTGCGCCTGTCAATCCTTGTCATTAGTGGAAACGACCGTAGCACATTTCCTTATAATATACTTCTCATTTGGACTGGCTCTATATGTACAATTACCCAGTTACAGATAAATAAAATTCTCGAAAACCGTTAGGGACGCGCTGCAGCTGCAGTTAATGCTGTAACCGGGTACAATACTACTCGAATTTAGCCAGCTAATTGAAACTTTTTTGAGGACAGCGACTTTGTGGTTGTAGTTTCATCAACATTTCAGAAGCGGCTTTAGAGGTTGATGCAGGTACATGAATGGCGCTGGAAATAATACCACGTTTCATTAAAATAAGTGGCATCTAACGAATAAGGTGTACATAAGAAGATATAAAATCCGTTAAAGAAGGATATAATGAGTGACTTCCCAGCTAAGGCACTCTTGTTGAATGGCTTGGTCACTTGGTTTTGGGAAATATCTCAGAAAGATTAAAAGAGGAATGTAACTCAATGTATGAATTGTATTGAGAGCATACATCTAGACTGTACCTTAATGAGTCTGCTGAGGAAATAATATTATTTATTGTGTTGAATATAGTTGGCCTATTTTTTAAATTTAATTTTGTTATTTTAATTTTCATCGTGGTTCAATTTAAGAAACTAAAAGTTTAAATCCAATGCATTCCAAAATTTTGGACTTGTACTTATTAAAGAAAATTTTTTTAGTTCAAATTAATTAATGTATGCACATTCTTTGTCACAATAAAAGATTTCTATGAACATAATGTTTCTTAATTTACCAATAAAAAGTATTCTTCAGTCGTTTAGTTAGGAACATATTCCACTAACTATCTGAAAGATTATTTTATCGAAATGATGTGGGAAAAGTGAGTTGTCAGAATATGTAGAGATATTTAGTGTTAGAAGTAGTGAACACTTAATTTTGTAATGCTGGTCATGCAACTACATTTAAAAACTAGAAGTTTTCACAGCTTTCAAATAGAAATTCGTATATGTAATAGGAGGAGCTGTCCAGGAGAAATGATTTTAGGCTAGATTTAAAACTTCATTAGTTACCTATGACACATTTTATGTCATTGGACAAATGATAAAAAATTTTCGTTGCTCCATGTTTAATTCCTTTCTGACAGCTCCAATAAAGTGTAATAAAGGTCATTTTTCCTCTAGTATTCTACGTCTGGACATCACTAATTTTCTCCAACTGGAATAACGTCAGTCTGACATTTGGTTTCTCGAAATGTAATTTTTCGGTTTCTCAAAATTTCAGTCCGATGAAGACATCCTTAGAGGTGTCGAAACATAGGTTAATGTACCAAACCATTATCTGGAACAGGTTGGATGTGTGATTTCTATGTTGTAAATTAAAGTAAATACTTACTTTGGTTTGCTGTATTAGTCTGTTTATGTATAATAAACCTAATATCATGTTTACATAGTTAAAAATCTTCAGGAAAACAGAGATTTTAAAAAGTTACAAAAGAAATGCCGTAAGTTACTAACCTACTGCAACTCTGAAAACAATGCTTCCTCTACAAGCGTATCTTTAGTTTCTACAGTACTATTATCTTAATTTTTTTGGTGCTTGTCAAAAAATGATAACTGCTTTCGTAATGTTCTGCAGCACTATATTTATTTTGTCATGAACCCACTTTCGACTTCTCAGACTATAATCAGGTTACAACACACTGTTTCATATACAGTTTAAAATGTATGTGACTTATACATACATTAATTATGTAGAAGTTACAAAAGTTACATTTTTATGACCTACAAATACAGTTAGGTTTACTAAAAATGAAAAATAAAACTATTTTTATGTATATACCGTTGCATTTCTACATCTACATCTACATCCATACTCCGAAAGCCACTGAAGGTGTGTGGTGGTGCGTACCTTGAGTACCTCTATCGGTTCTCCCTTCTATTCCAGTATCGTATTGTTCGTGGAAAGAAAGATTGTCGGTATGCCTCTGTGTGGGTTCTGATCTCTCTGATTTTATCTTCATGGTCCCTTCACGAGATATACGTAGGAGGGAGCAATATACTGCTTGACTCCTCGGTGAAGGTATGTTCTCGAAACTTCAACAAAAGCCCTTACCGAGCTCCTGGGCGTCTCTCTTGCAGAGTCTTCCACTGGAGTTTATCTACCATCTCCGCAACGCTTTCGCGATTACTCAATGATCTTGTAACGAAGCGCGCTGCTCTGCGTTGAATCTTCTCTATGTCTTCTATCAGCCCTATCTGGTACGGATCCCACACCAGTGAGCGGTATTCAAGCAGTGGGCGAACAAGTGTACTGTAACCTACTTCCTTTGTTTTCGGACAGCATTTCCTTAGCATTCTTCCAATGAATCTCAGTCTGGCATTTGCTTAATTTTATATGTTCATTCCATTTTAAATCACTCCTAATGCCTACTCCCAGGTAATTTATTGAATTAACTGCTTCCAGCTGCTGACCTGCTATGTTATAGCTAAATGATAAGGGACCTGTCTTTCTATGTATTCGCAGTACATTACACTTGTCTACATTGAGATTCAATTGCCATTCCCTGCACCATGCGTCAATTCGATGCAGATCCTCCTGCATTTCAGTACAATTATCCATTGTTACCACCTCTCGATACACTACAGCATCATCCGCAAAAAGCCTCGGTGACTTCCTATTTTATCCACACACACACACACACACACACACACACATATATATATATATATATATATATATATATATATATATATATATATATATATATATATACTCCTGGAAATTGAAATAAGAACACCGTGAATTCATTGTCCCAGGAAGGGGAAACTTTATTGACACATTCCTGGGGTCAGATACATCACATGATCACACTGACAGAACCACAGGCACATAGACACAGGCAACAGAGCATGCACAATGTCGGCACTAGTACAGTGTATATCCACCTTTCGCAGCAATGCAGGCTGCTATTCTCCCATGGAGACGATCGTAGAGATGCTGGATGTAGTCCTGTGGAACGGCTTGCCATGCCATTTCCACCTGGCGCCTCAGTTGGACCAGCGTTCGTGCTGGACGTGCAGACCGCGTGAGACGACGCTTCATCCAGTCCCAAACATGCTCAATGGGGGACAGATCCGGAGATCTTGCTGGCCAGGGTAGTTGACTTACACCTTCTAGAGCACGTTGGGTGGCACGGGATACATGCGGACGTGCATTGTCCTGTTGGAACAGCAAGTTCCCTTGCCGGTCTAGGAATGGTACAACGATGGGTTCGATGACGGTTTGGATGTACCGTGCACTATTCAGTGTCCCCTCGACGATCACCAGTGGTGTACGGCCAGTGTAGGAGATCGCTCCCCACACCATGATGCCGGGTGTTGGCCCTGTGTGCCTTGGTCGTATGCAGTCCTGATTGTGGCGCTCATCTGCACGGCGCCAAACACGCATACGACCATCATTGGCACCAAGGCAGAAGCGACTCTCATCGCTGAAGACGACACGTCTCCATTCGTCCCTCCATTCACGCCTGTCGCGACACCACTGGAGGCGGGCTGCACGATGTTGGGGCGTGAGCGGAAGACGGCCTAACGGTGTGCGGGACCGTAGCCCAGCTTCATGGAGACGGTTGCGAATGGTCCTCGCCGATACCCCAGGAGCAACAGTGTCCCTAATTTGCTGGGAAGTGGCGGTGCGGTCCCCTACGGCACTGCGTAGGATCCTACGGTCTTGGCGTGCATCCGTGCGTCGCTGCGGTCCGGTCCCAGGTCGACGGGAACGTGCACCTTCCGCCGACCACTGGCGACAACATCGATGTACTGTGGAGACCTCACGCCCCACGTGTTGAGCAATTCGGCGGTACGTCCACCCGGCCTCCCGCATGCCCACTATACGCCCTCGCTCAAAGTCCGTCAACTGCACACACGGTTCACGTCCACGCTGTCGCGGCATGCTACCAGTGTTAAAGACTGCGATGGAGCTCCGTATGCCACGGCAAACTGGCTGACACTGACGGCGGCGGTGCACAAATGCTGCGCAGCTAGCGCCATTCGACGGCCAACACCGCGGTTCCTGGTGTGTCCACTGTGCCGTGCGTGTGATCATGGCTTGTACAGCCCTCTCGCAGTGTCCGGAGCAAATATGGTGGGTCTGACACACCGGTGTCAATGTGTTCTTTTTTCCATTTCCAGGAGTATATATATATATATATATATATATATATATATATATATATATATATATATGTTGTGAATAGCAACGGTCCTACGACGCTCCCCTGCGGCTCACATGAAATCACTCTTACTTCGGAAGACTTCTCGCCATTGAGAATGAGATGCTGCGTTCTGTTATCTAGGAACTCTTCTATCCAATCAAACAATTGGTCTGGTAGTCCATATGCTCTTACTTTGTTCATTAAACGACTGTAGAGAACTGTATCAAACGCCTTGCGAAAATCAAGAAACACGGCATCTACCTGGGAACCCGTGTCTATGGCCCTCTGAGTCTCGTGGGCGAATAGCGCGATCTGGGTTTCACACAATCGTCTTTTTCGAAACCCATGCTGATTCCCACAGAGTAGATTTCTAGTCTCCAGAATAGACATTATACTCGAACGCAATACATGTTCCAAAATTCTACAATTGATCGACGTTGGAGATATAGGTCTATAGTTCTGCACATCTGTTCGACGTCCTTTCTTGAAAACGGGGAAGACCTGTGCCCTTTTCCAATATTTTGGAACGCTGCGCTCTTCTAGAGACCTATGGTACACCGCTGCAAGTAGGGGGACACGTTCCTTCGTGTACTCTGTGTAAAATGGAACTGGTATCCCATCAGGTCCAGCGGCCTTTCCTCTTTTGGTCGATTTTAATTGTTTTTCTATCTCTCTGTCATCTATTTCGATATCTACCATTTTGTCATCTGTGCGACAATCTAGAGAAGGAACTACAGTGTAGTCTTCCTCTGTGAAACAGCTTTGGAAAAAGACATTTAGTATTTCGGCCTTTAGTCTGTCATCCTCTATTTTAGTACCATTTTGGTCACAGCGTGTCTGGACATTTTGTTTTGATCCACCTACCACTTTGACAGAAGACCTAAATTTCTTTGGATTTTCTGCCAAGCCAGCACATAGAACTTTACTTCCGAATTCGTTGAACTCCTCTCGCATAGCCCTCCTCACACTACATTTCGCTTCGTGTGATTTTTGTTTGTCTGCAAGGCTTTGGCTATGTTTATGTTTGCTGTGCAGTTCCCTTTGCTTCCGTAGCAGTTTTCTAATTCGGTTGTTGTACCACGGTGGCTCTTTTCCATCTCTTACGATCTGGCTTGGCACATACTCATCTAATGCATATTGTAGATGGTTTTGAACTTTGTCCACTGATCCTCAACACTATCTGTACTTGAGATAAAACTTTTTTGTTGTGCCGTCAAGTACTCTGAAATCTGTTTTTTGTCACTTTTGATAAACAGAAAAATCTCCCTACCTTATTAACAACAGATATAACATAAAGCTGTATTTACAGTTGTAATGTAATATTTATTTAACCAAAATTTGATTTCACAAAAGGGAGAAAGGAAGTGAGTTTAGTCATTTAACACTAAGCTGGCATTCAGTGTCATATTTTTACTGGTTTAAGATGGCTCTGAGCACTATGCGACTCAACTTCTGAGGTCATCAGCCGCCTAGAACTTAGAACTAATTAAACCTAACTAACCTAAGGACATCACACACATCCATGCCCGAGGCAGGATTCGAACCTGCGACCGTAGCGGTCACGCGGTTCCAGACTGAAGCGCCTTTAACCGCACGGCCACACCGGCCGGCAGTTTAAGATGTTTCCATATGGTCATCTCCCTGACTGTCTTGAAAATATTTAACACATGATATTCTACGTCATATTACTGGTTAGCTTCTAAGAGATTTTCGGAAAACGTTGAATCTGTCTTTTTTAATCTCTAACTTCGGTTATATTCACATAACCTAATCGCCATATTTCTGCCTGAGTGATCTACATTACTTTTCCACAGACTTTGCATGTATTTTTTCTTGGGATGTACACTATTGGCCATTAAAATTGCAACACCACGAAGATGACGTGGCTGTAACAGATCGTGCAGCCACGTCTCGATCCCTGAGTCAACACATGCGGACGTTTGCAAGACACCAACCATCTGCACCAACAGTTCGACGACGTTTGCAGCTGCATGGACTACCAGTTCGGAGACCATGGCTGCGGTTACCCTTGACGCTGCATCATAAACAGGAGCACCTGCGCTGGTGTACTCAACGACGAACCTGGGTGCACGAATGGCCAAACGTCATTTTTTTCGGATGAATCCAGGTTCTGTTTACAGCATCATGATGGTCGCAACCGTGTTTGGCGACATCGTGGTGAACGCACATCGGAAGCGTGTATTCGTCATCGCCATAATGGCGTGTCACCCGGCGTGATGGTATGGAGTGCCATTGGTTACACGTCTCGGTCACCTCTTGTTCGCATTGACAGCACTTTGAACAGTGGACGTTACATTTCAGATGTGTTACGACCCATGGCTCTACCCTTCATTCGATCCCTGCGAAACCCTACATTTCACCAGGATAATGCACGACCGCATGTTGCAGGTCCTGTATGGGCCTTTCTGGATACAGAAAATGTTCAGCTACTGCCCTGGTCAGCACATTCTCCAGATCTCTCACCAACTGAAAACGTCTGGTCAATGGTGGCCGAGCAACTGGCTCGTCACAATACGCCAGTCACTACTCTTGGTGAAGTGTGTTATCGTGATGGGCAGCTGTAACTGTACACGCCATCCAAACTCTGTTTGAATCAATGTCCAGGCGTTTCAAGGCCTTTATTACGGCCAGAGGTAGTTGTTCTGGATACTGATTTCTCAGGATCTATACACCCAAATTGCGTGGAAATGTAATCACATGTCAGTTCTAGTATAATACATTTGTCCAATGAATACCCGTTTATCATCTACATTTCCTCTTGGTGTAGCAATATTAATGGCCAGTAGTATATTTATGTAGAGCACAATAGATTAACTATTTGAGTTTTAATAAGCGGTCTTGCACGTCTATCCAACTTCCATATTGCGAACGTTAATTACCTATTGTTTACAGTGGCATCTTTTCGCTAGTTTACTGTTCCGTTAATTGCATTCCTCAGCTGTCCAGTCTATTACTTAACATGAACAAAAATGTCAGTGAATAACACAAGCTGTCAGTATAATTCAGTTTCCCAATAAACTCTGATTAATGTAACACAAACGTATGACAGGAGATACCCCAGACAAACAGATCGTGTTTGCGATAGCAATATTGTGAATTAGAGGTAATGAATTAGAGTGCCGTGGGATACAGTCATATTCGCGGTGGCTCCCACATCGATCCTCATCGATTAGGCCTCAGTCAGAAGAATGTATACCTCGCGTGAAAGCATTTAGACACCTTTCGCTGCATATGCTACCAACGACGGAGCAATGCCAAGCAATACTCGAGAGTTTTAACGTTCAGCTGTTCTTATAACGCAACACACGGTGAGTTTCTCTCACTAGGAGAAGATTAATCTGCCAAAGACATTTCGACCCTTGCTGATCTTCTCATAATGACCAAGAACAGCTTACTTACTGTGGTTGAACCAATGTCTTTACTCTTAAGGATTGGTGGACTAATGCCTGTGAAATATGGAAACCGCTGCAAACAACCATCGTCCGGACTCTATAATCGTGCACAGGCGGCTGCAAATCCATGGCTGCTCATTGTGGTGGTTACCGCTTTTCTAGAAATCTACAGTGTGGTGCCTATTTATCATCGCTTCTCTAAGGTCGTAGTTCTCATTGACATATCCGTGAGACTGGTACAGTATTCCAGAGTAGCGTCGGTTTTCGCTGGAAGTACGCTGTATATGCTAAAAGATCTGAGTCTCTTCCTGAGGGCATTGGAATACTTTGATAACTGTTTGCGGCCGGAAGGGGACAAGGGAAGGAAACTTCTCGGAGTGGCGATCAGTTGTTTGTTTGTCGTCCTGGTGTTGTCCGAATACGTTGGACTCGTCAGTTACGTATGCCCCCAAACAGAGTGGTTGCGCGTGTCGCTATTGGCTTTTTACGCCATTTTTGCACTTTTGGACTGCCTTTCTGTGTTCTACGTCATGGTGCTGGTCATGGAGGTGTGGGTGAGGCTCCGAGCGCTCAACAGGTGCATCACCGCCGTGGTCGCCCGATGCGGAGACCCCCGCCTGTCGCAGCTCCTGTTGGACTGTCCCCGGTCTGACGGCCGGCAGATGGAGCTGCGTCGCATCCGGCTCGCGCACTTGGCCCTCCACCGCGCCGCGGAGCTACTGCAGCGACACGTGGGCACCACCATGGCGATGACGGTGGCCAACACCTTCTGCGGCGCCACCTACAGCGCGTACGGGGTCCTGGAACTGTGGACTCTTCCGGAGAGGGCTCTGGTCTCCGCTGTGAACACTTCGATACCGATGGCTATTCTGTGGACCTTCCTGAACGCGGTGAGGCTGTCCTCTGTGGCACTGCCTAGTTCGGCGGCTGCCAGCCAGGCGGAGAACACGCGCATGCTCGTCATGAGGGCAGCGGCCGTGGGAGTTCCCTGGCCGATGAGGTCGGAGCTGGCGGTTCTCCAGAGCCAGGTCGCCGACACGACGCGGTTCAGTTTCACTGGCGCCGGCTTCATCAGAGTCGACCGCAGCCTGCTCGTCACTGCCCTCAGTACGATCATCACATACCTGGTAATCTTGGGACAGATCTCTCTGTAGTGACAGGTACGTAACTCTAAAAAGCCGTTCAAGAGCTAATATCCCACAAAATATTTTTTTTTAATTCAAGACTACCAGTTTCAACAGTCTTTGCTCTCATCCTCAGGTCTGAAACATCAAAACATGCTCTTTTTTCGTGGAACCTCATGCACAAGATGTCAGGCGAATAAAACTAAGTACATTATAAACGTTTGATATCGCTAAAATATTTAAAAACACAATTCACCTTGTCCAAAAGGTATTGTCCATACATACATTGCTCACTGATGCTTGTTACATGACAAACACGGTACACAATAGCACACCTGTTTACATATGGTGGAGACATTCTCTATTTACACACTGTAGTGTTTACCTACTGAACCTCCAGTTGAGAATCGTGTATCTCTCACTTTCTCCAATGCTGCGGTTTGAAGTTTAAAGTCCTGTAGACGACGTTCCAACTCAGTTAGACAAGGACGAGGAAGGTATTCTGCCCGGACCTCGGTGGGGTAAACATCCTAACACTGCCGGCCGGGATGGCGGAGCGGTTCTAGGCGCTACAGTCTGGAACCGCGCGACCGCTACGGTCGCAGGTTCGAATCCTGCCTCGGGCATGGACGTATGTGATGTCCTTAGGTTAGTTAGGTTTAAGTAGTTCTAAGTTCTAGGGGACTGATGACCTCAGAAGTTAAGTCCCATACTGCTCAGAGCCATTTTGAACCATCCTAACACTAACCTCTTTTCATTCGGGAGATATTTTTATAGTATGAGTCTACGGTCACAAAACACATAAACGATGTCCTTTTACCATTTTATAGGTGGACTTCAAGTATTAATGATTATCTGACTAATCCTGAACATGCTGCACGGGCTATGAACGATAACTGTTTACATCGTACCACAGAGATGTAGGGGAATTCGAGACAAACAATTTGATATCAGATGTTTGTGGTCCATCGAGAGGGGAAACAGCCTCAAATGTGACCTATATAAGCCACCTAACGTACAGATCATGCGCGCTATGCGTGATTTTCGATATCATCTCGCTCTCTTATGGCACTGGCTTAGTTGAATAATTCGTTAACATCACTAGTTTAAAAGTTTCTGTGAGGGTAATGAAAGAAGGAAAACTACTTTCATAAACGTTACGCAAAAACTGTTTACGTTTGCACTTCGATCAAAACTGAACCCTCACAAGCACAGTAGTTTCGTAGTAAGGAAGCAGACAAACAAAACGATTTGCCAAATGTATGCTGCTAAAATTAACAGTATTTTGAGGAACAAATTATGCAAACAACAATTTTACAATTTGTATGTGCAAGAACAAGGGGTTTTTAATATAGACAAGGACGATTTCAATTAAAATCTCTCGCGCGGTGCGTATGTGATGCAGGTTAGGAGGCTTTTGTAGGTCAATTTGAGGCTGTTTCCCGTCCTGATAGAAGACACGTGTCCCATATAAATTTTGCCGTCAAGACCTCTCCCATACCGCTGTGGTATACCGTTAAAAGTTATTGTTTACACCCTGTGCGAGGATGTTAATATCAGGATCATTCAATAAGTAATGCAACGTACTTCTTTGTGAAAGCAGGTTGGTTCTATTCAGGATTCCAATACACCGTATTGTCCCTCACTCTTTTGGCTATAAAACCCTATTTTTCGATACAATTACCGTTCAACGCGATGGCCTTACGCCAACTTACTGGGAAGGTCTTGTAGCGCGCATGGTGCCACTCTAATACTCAACGTCTGAGCCGAAGTCTGAAACGTCCCAATGACAGTGCTGGAAAAACTCTTACGTTATTTGATTTTCAAACAGCTGAGCAAAACTAAACGTACTGAGACTGTTTTATCTTTACTTATTCTGATCATGTCTAAACTGACACACAATATTTTAGCGCAAAGCCGTCTGACTTTCAATAATCCCTACAAAAGAATGGCCCTGACTAACAATAACCTATACCCTTCATGAATCACTTACCTCACAAAAATCTTCGTTACTCGAACTACTGCAATACAGCGAGGGCCAATACTGCCAGCTAAATAAAAGATTCTAACTACTGAAGGCACTAACTACTGATAGGCATAGTTAGAAAATGACACAGTTTGATAGAGAGCAAACAATGTATTTACCTTAATAATGTTGAAAAGTCATTATATAAATTCGTAATATCCAGTTTTACAAATTTCCTTTTTCTGACGGACACACGTCCAGATCGTCCGCTCTAGTAACCTCTCAAAACTCTGATATCTCTCTCCCCACATCCACCACTGCTGGCGGCTCAGCTCCAACAGTCCCAACACTACTGGCTGTTCACATCCAACTGCCCAACACTGCACGAGTAACTTCGAACAACGAGTCCCACCAGCCACAGACAGCACACATCGCAGTCAGCGATTTTAATACAGACCGCTACGTGGCGTTACCAACATTAAAACCGTAACAACCCACTTACAAGTCTTGCAGCATCAATAACCACACTATCACGACCGTCCTGTGGAGTGCATCCTTCATTCGGGCAAACAGATGGAAGGCGGAAGGTGCGAGAGCCGGCCTGCAGGGTGGCTGAGAAAGAAAAGCCCAGTGAAGTTTTATGAGCTCCTCTCGGGTGTACGGACTTGTGTGAGGCCTTGCGTTTTCATGGAGTAGGGGAAGTTTGTTTATATTTTTGCAGCGACGAACAAGCTGTAGTAATTTCTTCAGTTTTCTGAGGATACAGCAGTACACTTCAGAGTTAATCGTTGCACCATGAGGGAGGACATCAAGCAGAATAGCCCCTTCAGAGTTCGAGAAGACCGTCGCCATGACGTTACCGGCTGATGGAGCGGTTCTGATTCTTTTCTTCGGAGGAGAGGTGACGTGGCTCCACTCGATGGACTGCCGTTTTGTTCCCGATTCGAAATGATGAACCCATATTTCATTGTCTGTACCGGTGTTCAACTAAAAATTGTCACGATCAGCCTCGTAATGCTCAAGCAATTCCGCACACAAAAAAATGGTTCAAATGGCTCTGAGCACTATGGGACTCAACATCTGAGGTCATCAGTCCCCTAGAACTTAGAACTACTTAAACCTAACTAACCTAAGGACATCACACACATCCATGTCCGAGGCAGGATTCGAACCTGCGACCGTAGCAGTCACGCGGTTCCGGACTGAAGTGCCTAGAACCGCACGGCCACCACGACCGGCGTTCCACACACAGTGTCCTTCGTTGCTCTTTATAGTCTTTTGTTAAGTGACGAGGAATTCAGCGGGCAGACCGTTTCGTGCACTGAAACTGGTGGAGGTGTGGGCCTCAGCGCTAGTAACAGAGACGTCCAATTGAGCAGCGAGGTGTTTAATTGTGACACGTCGATCATCTCGAATCAGAGTGTCCTCTCCTTCCAGCACTGCAGGAGTCACACATGTGAGCGGTCCACCAGCATGCAGGATATCGGACAGGTTGGCGTAACGCCTCGTCCAACGACTCACCGTGCTCTTGCTCACTGACAGGTATACTTAGACATTCTGCAGGCATTTATGACTATCTGGGGTGCTGTGGTTTTCCACTAAAAGAAACTCAATGAGAGCTCTCTGAATGGAACGCACCTCGTGGCACAGACATCATTTTGAAGACTACGTTTAGCTTCGATACCTATCGGAACTTCATGAAACTGTAAGGAATGAAGAGAGAATATTTCACGATGTCTCGCAACAAATTCCTCATTTTTTCAACCCTAAATCGCCGAGAAAAAAAGTGTTTCATTACTTAACGAACGTCCCTCGTAGAATACCTGAACGGAAATTTGAACGCTTTTCCCCTCCAAAAGGATAGCCAGAAAACGTTATTACACTTTAGTGCCTCTTCGATGCCATAGAAATTAGTGGCACGGTCTATTATTAGATATGGAGGAGAATGGGCTAAGAAATTTGCCACGAACTCTGTGGAGGTGAGATCACTGCATTCGTGTGAAGTGATTTCTGGAAACTCCCATGAAACTGAATCAAGATAACGGGATACAGATATTCACACCATTCTTTCCAAATATCAGTTCAGTGTTTTAACCACTTTGCCTTCTCGAACTATCGAACCTACTCAATACGAATCCAGTAGTTATGACTCATTATGTTATCACGGCGATAGTTCGAAGAGAGAGCTATGGATACATTTTATTAATATTAAATTAGTCTAAAAGTACTTTATTACTTAACAGACTAGAACTCTACAAACTACACATAACGACTGTTAAAAGGGCAAATGTATATGCCTTTCCACGCACTGCAAAGCACGATTTTTTTGATGAAGACAAAAGGTCAGAAGAAACATGTTTTGCGGCAAAACAGTCACTGGAATGTTGCAAGTGTTTCCTGAATCGCCGGTATGTAATACACTATCAACAGCACTTCTGAACATACACGCCGATTTCTTCGTTCCCAAAATGGAGATAATTTACAAGATTTGTGTTGCTGAAAATCTGGAGAACATGCTCAACACAGTACCAAAACTTACTTGCTTCGCAGGAGCTAAACTGTTACCTTTTTTCCTTCTATATCATCTACACTGTTTTCTATAAAAAAAGTTCTGCTTGCCATTTTAAGGATTGGAAGAAAAGTAATACGTGTTGCGCAGCATTCAAGGTCAAGTCTGTTGAAATACTATGAGGCAACTTCGTACTGAATTTAATAAAGTTCAGTGAAACAACTTATACGACCTAAGTACGTTTCCAAGAATGATACTTGCTGAATTTACAGAAATTACGCTACGTTATTTATTTTGAACGAAAAATATTTAGTTAGAACGTTTCTTCGCTGGAAACGACAGTTTCCTGAATTGCGACGACATCGAAAACGTTGTCCAGAAAAAAAATTTGACAGGTAGTCATTCTTTGCCCTGCTAATGCTTTCGATATTCAGTTGAAGGAGTCTGATAGTTGGTCCAATGTTTCTTGTTAATGGACTCTATAAAGAACTGTTTCTGCTGTTTAGTTGATATGTCGTTGCCAGGAGATCCTATGCATAGTCTGTCTGCCTGCAGTCACTGTTGCTCAATAAGCACCACCCAGGAGGCACGTGTAGGGTATTTTAAGGTTAAACCTACGGATATTCAGTTGTAAAGCCAGACTTAAGTTTCTTGTGTGTAAATATGTACATATGTATATGTAATTTAATTTTATAATATGTCTGTATTAGCCATATGCTAAATATTAATATAAATAAATAGTTAGAACGTTTCCCTTTTTTGATAAGGTAAGGAGTAATTCTTATAAGGAGCGTAAGATTATCTTCGGAAATGAAGCTTTGGTTTGGTATTTAAAAGGAAAAAACGCAGATGCTCAGTGTCTTTACAACAATGTGTTTTAACAATATTGGATATACAGATAGATATGGAGCCTTTTACATACAAAGAAACACTGATGCGCTTTCAAATTATGAAACTCGTAATAAGTGACTGTTACAGTCACGTATCCAACATTGCATAAATGTAAATGTCTCAGATGTTACCTAACTCACGACGTAATGATAATAGGTTGTCCATCGGCATCTACTGAAAAAAAATCTCAAGCTTCAGTCGACTTATAAATAATCAGACAGACTGTATGAACTCCAGCAAGCCAGGTTCAGAGGAATTCATGGAGGAGCCAGGCCCCAGGTTATGACTTCATTCATTATTTTTCAAGTGATTCACATTTATTAAACAATTTTTTTAAAAAGAGGAACAACAGTAAAACACAATTATATACTCTTTCTGGAATCGGCAGTTCTTAAGAGAGGGAGTGGAATGCTTTAAATTAAAAGGAGCACAATCGCTTAACCAATTTAACAACGATAGCCAAATGTTTAAACAAATATGATACTTTAAACGTCACAGGCTAACATAGTGGTTTTAAATTACAAACCCAAGATTTTACACGTCCTTTCAGGGATCTGACAAATTTAAAGCAAAATCTTTGAAGGTCAAATGCAACAATAATTAACACAAATCTAGTGACAGTTAAAATGTTTAAACAAATTTAAATGTTCGAAGCTAACAGATGGTTTTAAATTATAGATCAAAATATTTGAAGGTCAAACGTAAAACGACTAACGTAAATTTATTAACAGCAAAACTGTTTAAGCTAACACAATGGTTTTAAATTACAGACCGAAATTTAATACAGTGCTTCGAGGGACTTGACAAATTTAAAACAAGATTTTTAAAAGTCAGACGTAACAACGAATGGGACAAACTTATAAAAATAGTTAAATTAAAATATCCCGAGATTATAGAATGCTTTTAAATTATAAACCATTATTTAACACGATCCTTTGAGAGAGCTGACAAATCTAAGTTAAAATAAGGGCCAGCAAACAGTCTGGCTGACAAGGGAAACGTGACACAGATAGGGCACAGTACCAAAAGGAATCCAAGCCAAAAGACAATAAAATACGCCAACCCTACCATCTCTGAAAAGGCTTAGGCCCACTCGAACCAATGAAGAAAAGACTTCACTTAAGCCGCAGTTAGCGTGCCGTAGAGCATCTTCAGACATCGTAACGGCAGCGGCTAATTCCATATGTCGGCCGGTAATATCATCCCGTCGCTGTGCTCACCCTTGTTAGGCTGGGCCATTTGCGCGCCCAGACTGCAGTAACAGTAGCTGACCCATCAGGCAACAACAGGGTGCTCGTAAAATAACCGCAATGCGACAAGAAACACCAACAGATCAAATAGTACGATAATACCCTTTCAGCAAATAACTGCCTGAACAAGCATTCCAGAATAAGGCACAAAGACAGCCGGAAAACGGCGATTGACGGACTAGACTAAACAGTTCAACCAATGATGGGAACCAAGAATAGTATCGTAATTAATCAAGTAACATACAAATTTTAAGTAGATTTTAATAGATACTAATGGACTCGACCAAATAAGAATATAAAGCACAACTGAAAGAGCACATATTCATAAATGTTTATGACAACAGCAATGTTAGGCATCATTTAGCAAGGAGTAACAGTCTTAACGGAGAAGGATAGCTACCCGAGGTATATTAAAACCGAACAGTAGAAAGCTCTCACGGCAATCGTCACACCCAGGAATCACAACTAAATTATTTTACAGGAAAGCAACACAGGGCGTTCACCGAACTCCGGAGGTGGGCAGGCACAAACAGTTTCTATAAGTGATACAGATCACACTAATGGCGGATGCAAACTTCCCGGGAAGCACAAATTCACCACTCAGGGATAAGTCACACAGGGCAGCTAACACCGCCAAGCTAGATCACGTAACACAGTTCCGTTCCAGGAAAAGGGCCCTTTCAGCTCACCTTTATCATCTAATCACAGTCAAAGTCGTACTCTTTGCAATGATTCCCTTACAGTGAATCGTTCAGGACAACGAGCACCGGAGCGTAAACACACACGGCAATTTTTAAGTGAAGTGATGGGCAGTTTCATGCTTTTGTCTCCTAGAAAGTACTAGTAATCTAAATACAATGGAATACAGTTAATCTACACTCGACAGATTGTGCAAAATATTTGGAAAAGTGATAAACTCTGTGTACATAGATTTTTTTTCAACTAAACGAAATGTCTTCTCGTACGTGTACGTTATCAGTGAAACAGAATATGTAATGAAAAATTAGAATAAGGACGGAAATTGTCCAAACAGAGAGCTGAGGCAGTTCACAATCTGTGAAACTTTGTTTACCTCAGAATATCATTGTACAGGATAAAGCACAAAAATAAATGTGTAGTACATATTACAAAAAAATGTAGCAATGAGAGTAGTTAATATAATATATCTCTATGGTTAGCAACAAGAGGAAAGATGTTTGTAGTATGAAACATGCTGATCTCATCTATTGAACATAATTTCAGTTTATTATTTTCTTGTTAATATGCTGTCAAACTTAATATTTAGATGGTTCTCATAAAATGTTTCGTTTGTTATCCACAGGTATTTCCGTGCCTTCCAAGAGATTCTTAAGTGCCAGGAATCATTTATTGCTACATGAAACAAACAGCATGATGTGTAGCGCCCAGGTGGCCTATGAGGTGATGTGGTAGTAATGTATCCAAACATAACAGTGACTTCAAAGATACTGTCCAGTAGTATCACAGAATATATTTGATTTTCTTTGTAGCTAATATGCAGTTGTAAGAAATTGCATGTTTTTTTATGTTCTTGGTAGTTGTTTCTTCATTATAACTTACATTAAGAAATATTGTATAAATGTTAGATGCAAAATAAATAAATTTATCTGAATTTGTGTACTGATAAACTTGCATTCATCCCTTTTACTGTTGGCATTCTTACAAATTGTGACCCAATATATAATTCTATTTAACTACCTTTAAGTTTAATTTTAGAAGTCACAAAATTACGAATACGAAGCTATGAAACATAGAGAGTAAATTGTTGATTGCAATCAGTGAATCATTAAGCTATTTTAGTATAATTAACTGAACCCACAAACAGCATATCAGTTGTATTATTGGGTGTGTTTGCTCCTGAATGCTTGTCATCTAGGCAAACACGATGAACATGAAGATAACCGCTATCAGCATACTTGGTGTAAAAGAGTTTCAGCTAATGTTCCTAAATACGATGCTGTTGTGAACGATTTAAACGATAATTAGTTCCCATTTCTATTGTTTCACTGGGAAAATCCTTTCTTAACCCCTTCTATGTACGAGCACATACGCTCTGATAAGAAGATAATGTCCTCATGCAGACTTTTCATCTCAGTAGCTTCATAGAAGCTCTCTTGAGTAGTTGTGAAAATTATTTGCCTTCCAACGTTGCATCTAGCACATTTTCATAGTTTGAGGTATGGTAAGCAGTCTATGGATGTCTCCTTTAACGATTTTTCCAATATTAGAAATAATCCATTGACAGTGATCAGCAAAAAGACCTTTGTGTTAAGTACTTCATGATTGTCACATATTATCTCAGAAAGTCAACAAATGAGACTACCTTTCGTAAGTACCAATTATTCCCCATTCAGTAACCTCTTTACCATCACTTTTAGATTGATATTCCAAATTTCTGTATGCTTTTCATTTTATTTGGTATTCTTGTAAGTTGTGTCTTCTGTAGCTGTCACAATTATGACAATCACTCTCTTTATTTTTTTAAAGAAAAACCTAAATTTTATCTTTTGTTACGCTTTTGAAATAATGGTGTTTTCCTGCACATTGAATAAATGGCACAATCGAAATATTAATGTCCAAACCTCTACTTCAATACTTACACTCTACATTATTTATACGCAGACCTTCTATGTCACTTCTCTTGTCACTTCCGTCGTACATAGATAATTTGTACTTCTTGTGTCTTAATATTCCACTTCGCCGGCTAGGATGTCCGAGCGGTTCTAGGCGCTACAGTCTGGAACCGCGCGACTGCTACGGTCGCAGGTTCGAATCCTGCCTCGGGCATGGATGTGTGTGATGTCCTTAGGTTAGTTAGGTTTAAGTAGTTCTAAGTTCTAGGGGACTGATGACCTTAGAAGTGAAGTCCCATAGTGCTCAGAGCCATCTGAACCATTTTTATTCCACTTCAGTTTCCACCAGTTGCGACTTTTTGTTGTCTCGGTTCTCTTTCCCTATGTTATACATGTTTATTGTTTCATTAAACGTTTTATTTAATGTGTATGCAATTAATCATTTGATTGTCATCCCAAATTTTCCTTAAATCTCTTTCAGTGTTCTTTATATGATGCTACGGCGATTTACGTTGCGTAGGAAGCTTTTCTGTGTCATGGGAGTGATACGACTCATTTGTTAATAAACATGTTTGAAAATAAAAATGGTTCATATGGCTCTGAGCACTATGGGACTTAACTTCTGAGGTCATCAGTCCCCTAGAACTTAGAACTACTTAAACCTAACTAACCTAAGGACATCACATACATCCATGCCCGAGGCAGGATTCGAACCTGCGACCGTAGAGGTCGCGCGGTTCCAGACTGTAGCGTCTAGAACCGCGCGGCCACTTCGGCCGGCAAACATGTTTGAGCAAAGAAGTGATAACAATAAAACTATGCTCACATACGTATTGAAAGTGAATGCAGACGCCGAATTGGACTCGGGTCAATACCTCTTCATTAGGTGTTGCATCTATACATATAATCCTTAGCATACTTTTGTAACATCACATCTGAAAAACTTCTATTCTCCTCTTGTCTCTGTTGTTCATTGTTCACGTTTCGCATCCATGTAAATCCATTCCCCAGTCAAATACTTTCAGAACAGAACTTCCCAACAATTAAATTTATCTCGTTTTCACAAAAGCTTTTCTTGACATTGCCAGTCTACATTTTACATCATTTTCACCTCTTCAGTTAGTATGCTGCTAAATACGAAACTCGTCTTCAGTGTTTCATTTTCTTTCACAATTCCCCCAGAATCGACTAATTTTATTCTACTCTTCTCCATTCACGTTGCTTTACTTTTATTCCGTGTTTATCTGATAACCTCTTTTCAAGACAGAACCAATTTTTTAAAGTGATCTTTGAAATCCTAAGCCATTACTGATAGTTTCCTTGTCATCACAAAGCGTAACTTTGTTCAGTTTCTTTAACTTTAACTCTCCTTCCAAATTTCTAACTGGCTTCAGTTACTGCTTGTTCTAAACACAGCTTAAAATGCATGAAGGATCAGTGCAACCTTGTCTCACTCCCTGCTCAATTACTGCTACTCTTTCATGTCCGCAGACTAACTAGAATGTCCTTACAGCGTACATCGTATACAGAATTTGGTTCCCTGTGTTTTAAGATAATAACTTCAGAACATCCTAACAAGTCTTCCTTTTTGTGTCCTCAAAGCTAATACTAGAATATTTAATTTTGCTGGGCTAGTTGCTATTGCTAGCCCAGGTGAGATAGAGGTTCTCTGTAAGGATTTCGATGTTTACAGAATATTTAAGCGTTCTCTTCCCTGGATCTTTCATCCTTAGTTTGTTTTACATGCCCTTAAGAGAGTTCATATGTTTTATCATGAAAATATGAAAAATGATGGGCTATCAGTCGCTGAAGAGTATGATTTTCTTCTTCAAATCTCGGTTTCTATGTGGTGTTAAGTGACTGTAGAGTTGCAGAGTTTTCCACACTGTTGGGACACATTTGTTCCGATGGGGACTTGCTGCGCAGTGTTGCTTATCTTCAGGAGTTCATGTTGTTTCCTAAGATTGCGCTTGTCAGTTTGTTTTCCGCCTCAGTTGCTCAAAGCACTTATTTCCTTCCCAAACATTATGACGCCATACTGGACTATTACGTGCAGTAGTTTCCCAGTTACCAATTTCTGTTTGACGTCTTTTCATGTTATCCTTTAATACCCATACATCTCTGTATCGTTTCTGCCGTCTTCCTAGTTTTCTTTGACGATACTGCAGCTGGGAATATATAATTTGTTTTGGTAGACAGCATCCAGGCATACAGACAATATGGCTTGTCCCACGAGGCTGATGCTTGATGATCTTAACTTCAGTGCTAGTAGAGTTTTCCTCTTCCAGAACACTGCTGTTAGTACGCCGATCTTGCCATTTCACTCTTAGGATCCTCCTTAGACAGCGCTGATGTTACTTTTACAGATACCGTATGTGGCTTTTGTAAGTAGTCCATGCTTTCACCCATATATGAGAGATGGCGAACAGTAGCTTTGTACACATACAGCTTGTTTGCTCGGTATTAACGCTGATACTACGATTATCAGAGATCCTTACCCAAAGATGACCAAAAGATGTACTGGTACAAACTAGATTAACTGAAATTAGATTAATAGTTGTTCCATAGGTCTTGAATATGGCATTTGTAATGATGTGGATCGTGTCTGCTTAATAAAAGTTTCTTTACATGTAATAATTGAACTTTTCTTTATTTTTTATAATTGTGTGATTTCTATTTATCTCCAAAATGTCTTCTGTTGGGTAGGAGGAGTTGTCATTCTGGAATTCTGGAATTGGTTTTTAAATGCTGGTTGGCTCTCTGTCAGACGTTTGATGCTATTTGGTAAGTTACCAAAGACTTTTGTGGCAGCATAATTCATCCCTTTCTGTGCCAAAGCTAGCTTACACCCAGAAGAGTGAAGATAATCCTTCTTCTAGTGTTGTAGCTATGAACATTCATATTGCTTTTAAACTTCGATGAAATATTAACAAAAAAAATTATAAGAATATATTATATACCGTGAAGCTACTGGGAATACCCCTAGTTCATTAAATAAATGTTTGCAAGGTGATGGCAGGTGGGTTCCAGCTACTATTCTCATAATGTGCTTTTGCGCAATGAATACTTTTTCCTTAATAATGAATACATTCGAAAATACGATGCCATATGAAAGCATTAGTAAGCTAATTTCTAATACATTTTTCAGAAAAAATTGCAATTACCCAAATAACATAAGTAGCTGAACTCAAATGTTTCATCAGTGTGTTTCTTCCAATTCAATCTGTCATCAATGGACACACCCAAACATTTGGAATACTCTGCCTTAACTACAGACTTCTTTTCAAACGTTACATTTATAAACGATGTTATGTCATTTACTGTACAGAACTGTATACACTTTATTTTATTAAAATATAATGAGATCCTATTTCCAGAGAACAATTTAATAATTCTCTGATCATTATGTTGCACCAATGGACACTGATCTTAGCCTAAAAAAATAGGCACTCCCACAAGTTTCAGAGCTCTCTGCCTGTAATGACTTTTCTATCGATCCAGGCTACTTACCCTTTCCTTTCCTGTTGACATGCAGGCCATTCCTAGTGAAATCCCATCCACCAATAACATAAACAGGAACCAAACAAATGTCTGACCCAGCAGCCACCCAAAGCAGCTGATCTAACGCCATGTTAACCCTTCTTAAAGAGCTTTCCATCTGGGGCCGATCATACCATATGAAAACAGGCAGCAATCCCATAATTGTGTAGTTTGTTACAGAAGCTATTTTTACCAGGTCACTCTCAATGTTGTAGCCCTGATCCCTATCAATACTGTTTCCTGCTCCACACACTATCAATATGATCTTGCTTTGTTAAGCCCTTGCGCAAGGATCATACATCCTCCACCAGTTGGCTACGGCAAACACTGGACTTGAAAAAGCTTCTGTCTTTGTACCTATCACTTAACTTTTCCTACAAAATCTGGCCCACACTTCTTCCATGGCCACTTTTTAGCAATAGAACTTCCCTCCTACTTCACTTCTTTTCCTAATGAAAGTCTGTTGGGTATCAATTACACCTTGAGCCTCTTCCATACTTAACTAAGGTAGCAAGGCAAATCTGTTTCTTGTGCTAATGATGAAACTATTAACTACTGTTCTCTCTCTGTGGACCATGTTCCCTGTTAAAACTTCTCACTTGTCTTTTCCTTCTCCCCACTTAACCTCATCAGGCGGTGTTGGATTTCAGCAACAATAATAGCATTTGCTGAAAGATGTCTGTCAAGGTATGGGAAGTGTTCTACGTTCTGTGGGACTTTGCCTTAGACTGTGATTGTTGGGCATATGGCGATAGAGTTAGGTGCAGGTTGATGGATGTCTTCTGGATGTTAAGGCTTAGCCCAGTGCTCGTATATGTTTGATCAAATATATTTAGGATTACTTGTAAGTCTTCTTCTGGATTATCAAGAACGGCATTATCATCTGCATATTGAAGTTCAATGATGATTGTAGTGGATTAATTAGTTTTGGCACGTAATCTACTGAGATTGAACAAACAGTCATCAGTCTTATATTCTGTTTCTACGCTCTTTGGCAGTTTCTCAGTTAACAAGATGAAGTATAGTTCCAACAAATTTTGAAAAAAACTACTTTGTTTCATATCTGCTGTGATTTCAAAATTCTCCCTGGGACTATTGTTGACAAGTGACGTCATATTATAGAGCAGCAGTCTACCAACGTTAATAATTCACAGGACAGCATGTTTTAGCTAAGGTCTTTTCTGACTGAGTTGAAGGGGTTCCCAATATCTATGAACCTCATGTACAAAGTATGTTGTTGTTCTTTGCACTTCTCCTGCACTCGCCTGGCACCGAAATTCTTGTTTATGGCACTGCGATTTGTTCGAAATCAACACTGTGTTTCAGGAAAACCATCTTCAGCGGTGGGTATCAGGCAGTTGGACAGAATTGGAGCAATTACTTTTCCAGCAGCAGACAGAAGAGATATTTCATGATAGTTACCACTGTCAGTTCTGTCGTCTGTTTTGAACATCAGTGCAGCTCTGAAATAATGAGAAATGGTTTCTGTGCTCCAAATTTTAACACTGAGCATTCGTATGTGTTCATTGAGGATTCATCCACCTTCGTTGAAATATTTAGCCGGGATTGCACTTGATCCGGTGGCTTTGCTGTTTCTGAGTTGCTTAACAGTTTTCTCAACTACTTGTAGAGAAGGAACTTCACTAAGATGAGGTTTTGTAGGGTTTGCAGAACTGTGGAAAGCGTTGATTCATAGATATCTGGGTCTTTATTCGAGAGTTGGTGGAAATGGTTGTTCCATCGTGCGTTACTGGAACTGTTGTTCTTCAGGAGAGTGGAGTTACCCTAGACTGAAGTGGACTAAGATCTTGAGTTAGTGGGACGTAAATGGTTTTCGTTATGCTGAAAAAAGCTTGAGTGTTGTTAGTTTCCGCTAGATTTGCATTTCTTGAGATATCATCAGCCATCATTTGTTTTTCAGAGTTCGAGTGTTCCTCTGCACTTCTGCCTTCGCTTTTTGATATTCTCTTTTCTTGGTAATTGACTTAGGATTATTTCGCCATGCCTAGAGTGCCTTTCTCTTTATGGTTAGTAGTGCCTGAATTTATTAGCCATCTTCATCAAAGAAGTCCGGGTTTCTCGTCTTGCAGTCTCCAACTAATTCTTCAGAAGCTGAAACTATCGCAGTCTTCATTGTAGCCTAACATTCTTCAGTGATTTCAAGGTATTTATTCCGGAGCCCTTTTTCCAAGAGTTGATTTTTTTATTGCTACTGTCCTTAACATGGTCTGAGTCGATTTTAGATCTTGCTAGTTTCGTGTGTTTCCAACGTTGTGTGTGCATGTAAAGGGTCATAACACACCGTATCAGTCGGTGGTACGTCCAGCAGTCATCGCAATTGTCAATGCCTTCGTAATTATGACACCGCGTTGGTCTCGAGCGCGCACATTTCCATAATCAGTCGTGTGTGAGTCTTTTGACGACTGATGCTGTCATGAGATTTTTAATTTATCCTTCTGTCTGAAGATGGTACTAGTGATAACTAACTAGTGCTCTGAGCATTTCGCGACCGGATGAGTTCCATTAGAAATGGACTTCCATACCCCCTCTCTGGCAATTATTTTTGACCATAGTGTTGAGTCACTACCAACTCGTGCATTGAAGTCTCCCAAGAGAATGATTTTGTCGGTTTGGGTGCTATTGTTAGATGTATTTCAAGAGAGGAGTGGTTGGTTTCCTTTTCATCATTTTGCCCGCATCTCGTGGTCGTGCGGTAGCGTTCTCGCTTCCCACGCCCGGGTTCCCTGGTTCGATTCCCGGCGGGGTCAGGGATTTTCTCTTCCTCGTGATGGCTGGGTGTTGTGTGATGTCCTTAGGTTAGTTAGGTTTAAGTAGTTCTAAGTTCTAGGGGACTGATGACCATAGATGTTAAGTCCCATAGTGCTCAGAGAGATTTTTCATCATTTTCACAAGTGAGGTTCGCGTCATATGCACTGATAACCGTAAATCTTCAGTTATTGGTGAATTTGTGGGATACGCTCATGAGTTTTTCGCTTACGCAAGAGGTACTCATAGTTCATCAAGTTTAGGAACAAATTAGTTCACCATGGGGTTCATGAATTTCTTTTCCTTTCCAAAAGAAAGTGTAGCCACCTCATAGTTCTTTGATTTATCCTTGGCCTGATCTAGTTTCACTCAGTTCTGCGATATCGATCTTAAATTTTCCACGTTCACTTGACACGACAGCTGTTCGCCTTTCTCGTCACTTTATCGTATCATGATCCTTTAGAATTCAGCTGTCCCAAGTAGTTAAGTTTATTTGTATTTTCTGTCGACCGCACATAGTGTACTCTCTGAGTGTGGCTTCCCAGTCGGGTTAACACTTAAGCTGACTACGTTTATGGCTCCTATTGGAGCCGCCTCGCCATTCAGGGCGAACAAAATCACTCCTGAATAGAACTACTCAGTACCGAATCCAGCACACGTGTTTCTTTACAGCCTCTACTCCAGTGAAGTGGTGACTACACATTTGTCACCCGCAAGCCGGTTCGTAACTTTGAGCTCCTAGACCACATGATCTTAGGCCTGTCGCAACTCCCCGATAGCGGGAGAACTAGTGGCGTTGTGCTATGTTCTTCAGAAGACACCTGTGCGTGGTAATACTTAGTGTGGGAATGCTGCTGCACCACAACAACCACACATGTTTTGACAGGCTTGGGAACTGTATCCAGTGGTATAGTAGTTACGACGAGTGCAAATTCCGAAACTGTTGTGCCTGCACCTGGTCTCTTGTTGAGGACCTTCAGCAGCTACAAGTTCATCCACCTTCCTAGTTAGTGTCGTAGAAGGGACTCTTTATATCGAGAGTATACCTAGGATTTACTTTCAGAGCTGGCCTTTGAGGATCCCTCCTCATCCCACAAGACAGTGGGTTCCATCTACATTGGTCCCAGAAAGATGGGTATTTCTTCCGCCAGCTCCGCCGTTCTGAACTCCACATTCTCTGCCTTCACCGCGTTGACGTCTCCACTGTAACCTGGCAAGATGTCCTTGTAGGGAGATAGTCCATTGGGAAGGCGAGAGAAACAAAACGCGACCGCGAGTGCTTAGGAAGCGGTTAAGATCGAGGCATGCGTATTTTGACAGCTAAGATCGGTTTGACAGGAGTACGTGTGTGTGTATGAGGCGGGGGGGGGGGGGGGGGGGGAGCAAGTCACACTTCTTTCCCAATGGCTGTGTTGAGAGAGATTTGCTGCTTCCGGATAGGAGAAACCTGGGTCAGTGAAGAGGGACAATGGAGATCATCTCATGGCCGCATACCTTCTCTTGGTACGAGAAAATTATGGTTATTCAGGAACTAATAACTATTGACTCACATGTGTCACCAAAGGACTAGTAAGCGGAAGAAAGAGACTGTTACGAGAGTGAATACGTGCTTTAGATGTCCGCATTAGATTGAAAATTAAATATTGTGTGTAATTTCTAAACCATAAAAGCAATTATCTCGTCAACGCATCGTGCGATTACAACAAGCAAGACGTCTACAGACACATCTCGTACAGCTGTATAGGACAATCATAGTAGACTCACCAAAAGTGTACACGTTTTTAAATGTCACACCTAAATGCGCAATTCGCCCAATAAAAACAGTTTTTCTAGCTAAATAACTGTAAACATCCTAACAGTAGCGACAGTGCTATAAACTAAAAATAAGTAGGACATTATTAGAATATATAGTTTAAATTACTTGTTAATATTTATTCCTAGAAGAGAATAGAAGCTTCCGAAATGTGGTGCTACAGAAGAATGCTGCAGATTAGACAGGTAGATCACATAACTAATGAGGAGGTATTGAATAGAATTGGGGAGAAGAGGAGTTTGTGGTACAACTTGAATAGAAGAAGGGATCGGTTGGTAGGACAAGTTCTGAGGCATCAAGGGATCACCAATTTAGTACTGGAGGGCAGCGTGGAGGGTAAAAATCGTAGAGGGAGACCAAGAGATGAATACACTAACCAGATTCAGAAGGATGTAGGCTGCAGTAGGTACTGGGAGATGAAGAGGCTTGCACAGGATAGAGTAGCATGGAGAGTTGCATCAAACCAGTCTCAGGACTGAAGACCACAACAACAACATTTATTCCTAAAAACCTGAAAAACCACGGTCAGCCACAAGAAATGTTATTTATAAAGAAACAATGTGAAATAGAAGAGAACGAACTGCAGCATGAGATTTCTCGTAATATTTCCGTATAAACGCACGTATAATAGGTATTTTGAATGTTAAATTGTCTTACTAAGTTTTTGATTTGACTTCAGCTGTCGTAGACCGAGGTCTAATAAGGGCAGCGGTCATCTTTACATGGGGAGTACGGTACAGCTTTGTCTTGTGGGCAGTCTCTGAGAGTCGTTATGTTTGCTGAGTGGTGACATAGACGCCGTTTGTGATCGCTGAATTATTCTGAGTCCCCGACTCTGCACTTAGAGAGTTTCATTGTGTGTCGATTGAGAGCAGGACAAGCTCGTGGAGACTGTATTAATTTTAGATTGTTGCACCCAGCTAGAAGGTGGACTTTGAGTAACTTTACTGGGAAGCCAGAGTTTGATTGTAGTTTGAACTAATGCAGTGGGTCTTTAAGGATTTTATTGGCGAGAATCAGCTGACAGCTTCCGACCTTGCCGTTGGTGGGGCGGCTTGCGTGCCTCAGCAATACGGAAGATAGCCGTACCGTAGGTGCAAGCACAACGAAGGGGTATCTGTTGAGAGGCCAGACAACCGTGTGATCGTCAAGAGGGTCAGCAGCCTTTTCAGTAGTTTCAGGGGCAACAGTCAGATGATTGACTGATCAGGCCTTGTAACGTCAACCAAAACGGCCTTGCTGTGCTGGTACTGCGCACGGCTGAAAGCAATGGGAAACGACAACCGTAATTTTTACGGAAGACATGTAGCTTTAAGTCACTGTTGCAGAATACTGACACGAATTTCTTACAAACGAATGAAAAAACTGGCGGAAGTAAACCTCGGGATTCCGTAGAAATGTTGAAACACCCAAGGCAATACTGACCATACGACGTAACTTAGAAGGTAGGGGAAGGAAAGACAAACCCACGTTTATAGCATTTCTAGACTTAGAGAAAGCTTTTGACAATGTTGGCTGGAATATTCTCTTCCAAATTCTGAAGGTGGCAGGGGTAAAATACAGGGAGCGAAAGGCTGTTAAGAGTTTGTACCGAAACCAGATGGCTGTTATAAGAGTCGAGGGGCATGAAAGTGAAGCGGTGTTTGAGAAAGGAGTGACACAGTTTTTAGCCTATCACCGACGTTGTTTAATCTGTATATTGAGCAAGCAGTAAAGGAAGGGAAAGAAAAAATTGAAGTAGGAATTAAAAGCCATGTAGAAGAAACAAAAACTTTGATGTTTGCCGACGCCATTATAATTCTGTCAGAGACAGCAACTGACCTGGAAGAGCAACTGAACGGAATGGACAGTGTCTTGAAAGTAGGATACTAGATGAACATCAACAAAAGCAAAGGAGGATAATGGCATGTAGCGGAATGAAATCATGTGTTGCTGAGGGAATTCGGTTAGGAAATGAGACACTTAGAGTAGCAGATAAGTTTTGGCATCTGGGAAGCAAATTAACTGATAAGGATCGAAGTAGAGAGGAAATAAAATGTAGACTGGAAATGGCAAGGATAGCGTTTGTGAAGAAGAGAAATTTGTTAACATCGAGTATACATTTAAGTACCAGAAAGTCTTTTCTGAAACTATTTGTATGGATTGTAGATATTTGTGGAAGTGAGACATGGACGATAAACAGTTTAGACAAGAAGAGAATAGAAGCTTTCGAAATATGGTGCTACAGAAGAATGCTGAATATTGGATGGGTAGATCACGTAACTAATGAGAAGGTACTGAACAGAATTGGGGAGAAGAGGAATTTGTGGCACAACTTGACTAGAAGAACAGATAGGTTGGCAGGACACGTTTTGGGCATCAATGGGTCAAGAATTTAGTATTGGAGGGAAGCATGGAGTGTACAAATCATAGAGGGAGGCCAAGAGATCAATAAACTAAGCAGATTCAGAGGGATGTAGGTTGCAGTAGTCACTCGAAGATGAAGAGGTTTGCACAGAATCGAGTAGAATGGAGAGCTACATCAAACCAGTCTATGGACTGAAGATCACAACAACATACTCTGCCATAGTCGGTCGTGACTGCAATAATTGCTCCAGGAACTAACATTCCCCAGCTCTAACAACCCTTGGAAACACTAGACCAAATTTATAAGCTATCATGATTCGTGAAAGTAATAACATTATTACCTCAGATTGTACACAATCCACCCACCAACAGGCGGCAACCCTGTCTGCGGAATCTCGGGGAAGTGGGCAGTCACGAACACAGAGAAAGTCGGAGTTCTCTGGCAGACTTCTGTCCAAAACTATCACTTATACAGGCACAATATCAAGGCCCTAATTCAACCGGGAAAATTACACAACCTAGTACAGGAGACGGACCGACGAAAAATATAGGTTTTAGCCCTTCAAGAAACCCGATTCACAATTGAAGCCACAGCAGATTATGGAAATTATCGCATCTTTATGTGTGAAACAGAATAAAGTATTTATAAAGGTGCTTCGCTTCAGGGAATGGATGTTGTAATACATAAAAATATATCAGACTCTATAAGAGATGGGTGCCCCACAAGCAACCGCCTTATGACAACGCGCGTGCAGTGAGCTATCAAGAAATATACCTTCATAAATGTTCATGCCTCCACCAACGTTGCTAACAGAAAGAGTCCCAAGACTGTGGAGAAATTCTGGACCGATCTTGAGAAAGTAATGGTTAAAATTCCAAAGCAGGACATCAAAATCTTATTGGATGATTTCAGTGCTCAGATTGGCAAAGAAAAACAATACTGGCAAACAGAAAATATCCCGCTCATAAATTTACCAACAGAAACGGAAAAAGGCTTATCGAACTATTCCAACAAAACAACTTTAAAATCATGTCAATATCATTGAAGAACAATCCCCGAAAACAAAAGACCTGGAGATCCCCCGTAAAAGAGCCCGGTGAATGTCAGATTAATCATGTTGCCATCTCGCATCCTCTACAGAAGGAAGTTCATGACATACAAGTCCGTAGAGGTGCAAACATAGGTTCAGACCAGTATCTAACACGGTTAAAAATGATATTCACCCCAAAGAGTGTCCCCTGCAAGAAAGTGCACCAGCAGAAATTTGACACCAGAAGAATTAAAGAAATTAAGCTTTGAGAACAACTGGAAAAAGTTCAGCCAGATATTTGGGAGTAATTTCACAGTAAAATAATCCAGAAGGCTAAAGATATAGTACCCCTGCAGGAAAACACAAAACATCCATGGTGGGATACAGAGTGTGATAAATATTCGGAAAAACGAGAAAAGCCTTTTCTTAACTACAACAGAAAGAAAACACCGGAAAATCGTCAATACTTTTATGAAACTGGCAAAAATGTGGCGAAAATCATCGGGCACACCAAAAGAAAATACCTGTAAAACCAACTGAACTTAATCGTAGGAAACTTCCGCAACTGTAATGCAGAAGATTTTTACAGAACTTTTGAAAAAAAAAATCACGTGTACAGCCCACAAAATTTATTTTCAAAAAATCTGACGGATAACTTGCACTCACTGACTAGGAAAACTTTAAGGAACTGTCGCTTTATTTTTCAACACTCCTTAATTGTCCAGAAGCACCTTCGAGATTCCCTGAAGAAAGACCTACTTACGCACACCCTCAATCATCACCACCAACACAAGAAGAAATTCGCAACACATTATTAAATTAAAAACCATTTCAACATCTGGTGAAATGGGATTATTGCTGAGCTGCTGAAAACTCGCGGACCAAATTTCCTTAGAGACTTGACCCAAATCATTGCTGATATTTGGGAGACAGAAAAATTACCCCAGGAATGGAAATATGCGCTTATTCGTCCATTACACAAAGAAGGAAACAAATTTGATGTAAATAATTATCGAGGCATGTCCCTACTTCAGGTCGCATACAATGTTCTCTCAGCCTCTCTTCTTCAAAGAGCACAAGAGCAAGTGGAAAACAAAACTGGTGAATACCAAGTTGGCTTTCGCCCCAGTAGATCGTGCACACAACAAATTTTCAGTCTTAAGACCGTGCTAAAATACAAAGCAGACAGAAACAGCCCAATAATTTGCACATTTGTTGACTTTTAAAAGGCATACGACATAGTTGTCCGACAAGCAGTTTTTGATATCCTTGAAGAACAAAGGTTTGATCGAGAAACCCTTAACCTCATCAAAGAAACACTGACCGATACCACCTCCAATATGAAATTAATGTGTGAAATATGGAGCCCTTCCTGATCAAAACTGGCTTCTCATAAGGTGATGGTCTGTCTGCTCCCCTATTCCGCCTTGAGCTTGACGAGGTCATCCACGAATGGGAAAAGAAATTGAAGAATAAAAACTGCTGGAAACCTATTCAGATGGGGCGAGTCAAGGATGACATAAGAACTTAATGTTTAGCTTCAATCGAACAGGTTGAAACCCTTAAAGAATCTGCAGAGAAAGTTGGCGTGCAAATATCTGTCCCAAATGTCTGAGTTCATCGCCACAAAAAGTGACACCCAAAACTTGACTACAAAATACGGTCATATCAATAGAGTCCCATATTTTAAATACTTAGATAAGTCTTTGCAACTAAGTGGCGAGAGAAAATAGCACAAAACATTCGCCCCCCAAAACTAAAGAGAGTCTATGGAAGAACCTTCAAGGTGTAAAATAAAAAATGCTTGTCCAAAAACACTAAAATTAGGCACTACAATACAGTATTAAAACCTGAAGTCCTGTATGCCAGTGAAACCCCGACAATCCACATAAAAAGTGACCTAGAAAACTTTTTAAAGGAAGAACGTAAAACAATCAGCAAGGTACTAGGGCCAAAGAAAACAGAAGGGGTCTATAGACTACAATCTCGTCAAACAATTTAGAAATTGTCCAGCCTTGCGGCAGACATTAGAAAAAGGCGATTGAAATTTTATGCGCACGTCTCTAGGCTTCTCAAACAAGACTTAAGCAGAAAATTCTTAAACACATAGAAGGACGTAAAGCTATTCCCCCAATATAAGAGGTCAAAACATACTACAAAAAGCTCAGATAAATTATTCAGATATTTTGGACACAAAGGTATTTAAGCAGAAAGTTGACAGATGGGAAGTTAAGTCAGAGAACGAAGTTCCGAAGAAAGGAGGAACAAAACGGACAGAGGGATGGAAAAGAGCTCATGCAGACAAAATGAAAGCATATATATTCCTGCCTGAATTTATTTAAAAAAAATTTGTGTACATCGTGACAGGCGTGAGTTGGCACCTTGAACATAAAACGCACCTACGTTATTAAGCCTTGCCACATTCTACAAAGGTTCTTTAAATAATGTTGTGCTGGATTGCGTGAGGGTGATATTTTCGTTCATTAGGATGTGGCAGCTCTCACCTGATTAAATGAACTGACTGACACTAATTTTGACAAGTTTTACAAAACATTTCTACGTCACCCAACACAGCATTCGCTAAAGTCCGTGGTATAGTCGCAACCTCACGAGGTACTATCCCCTGGACCAGATGAACCAAGGTTTTTTAGCGAAGTATTACTCCTTCCCAAACCCAAAAATCATTTAATAAGTGCCTTCTAGAATCTCATACATTGACTTTGCTGCAACGCTAGTGCTTTTCGAGCATTATTAAATATTCATCAGAAACGGTCAAGATGTATTTGGGTTCAGAATTCGTTATCTCCAAACAGCGATGCCTTTTTTAAACTGAAGTCCCCCACAGCGGTTTCTGTCGGTATGTTGGAGCTAATCTCAGAAAGTACTGTGGGTAATTTAATACGGCTTTGACCAATAGGTATACTGGTTCATGATGGAGGTTTATGTACCGTACGATAACGAATTAAACTCCCTCCCCCCGCCCCCGCCCCACTGAGAAAACAATATATATATGGTCACCTCTTGTTGGCATTGACGGCACTTTGAACTGTGGAAGTTACATTTCAGTGACTCTACCCTTCATTCGATCCCCGCGAAACTCAACATTTCAGCAAGATAATGCACGACCGCATGTTGCAGGTCCTGTACGGCCCTTTGTGGATACAGAAAATGTTCGACTGCTGCCCTGGCCAGCACATTCTCCAGATCTCTCACCAATTGAAAAGGTCTGGTCCATGGTGGCCGAGCAACTGGCTCGTCACAATACGCCAGTCACTACTTTTGATGAACTGTGGTATTTTGTTGAAGCTGCATGGATGGCTGTACCTGTACACACCATCCAAGCTCTGTTTGACACAATGTCCAGGCGTATGAAGGCCGTTATTACGGCCAGAAGTGGTTGTTCTAGGTACTGATTTCTCAAGATCTATGCACCCAAATTGCGTGAAAATGTAATCACATAAGTTTTCTAGTATAGTATATTTGTCCAATTAATACCCGTGTATCATCTGCATTTCTTCTTGGTGTAGCAATTTTAACGGCCAGTAGTGTAACAACGGTTCGTATCTAGAAATACGGAATGATAAAGACAACGTGGAGAAAATGAAACAATACAACCTGCCCAGTACTTGAGATACATCTCGATAGAAAGGTCCCTGCTCTCTGCCTCATCACTGATGTCCTTAACTGACAATGACCAGGCCTATTCGGAAAGTTGGGTCGGATCGGGAGCTAAATGGAAACCCCAGTGAACATCCGATTCAGCTTTTCACAGATGTGTAGGGCACTGTCTCTAGTACGCCCGTCGATCTCGTGCCGTCCCTCTTTTCAATTCCGAGAGCACAGAGTTCACGTGAAGATGCCTAGAAAATAGTGTCTCCCGCCAAGTATGAGGGCCTAGTGAGAGATTTCGCCTGATGTCATGCAGCCCACACAACACTAATGTCATGCGTCTCCTTCTTGATGACAGTTCTCCATTTTGGCACAGACAACGAGCTGCAGACCAGCATAGAGAATTCTCGGCAAGCACAGGCGGCTACCTTCTATGACGAGAATATTGGAAAGTTGATACAATACTACGACAAATGCCAAAGTCGGAGAGGTGACTATGTAGAGAAGTAGCTGGAAGGTGTAGCAAACTGTGTTACATAAAACATTTTCGATTTTCGCAATTGTTTCCATTTCGTGACCGATCGGACCTTACTTTCTGAACAGCCCTTCTAATTTAGATCAAAATATGTTGATGGTTGTGACTGTATGGACTAGACAGTCTGATCTGGTGGTACATTCTGCGCTACTTTCGTGCGGCTGCGTCTGGCGATGGTCGAAAGTCTGCGGAGCTCACGCCTGCTTACTGTTGTATGGATGCGACAACGATATGAACTGTAAGTACGGTAAATGTGGTAAATAAGAAGACCGTAATGGAGTGTCATGATAGTCGACCAGTTCCGCTTGAAAAGTGGTAGACTAAGGAGCTTCCTGACCGCTCCGAAACAGCTGCATTTCTTTATTTAGTATGCGTGGTGTTATTGTGTCTCGTGCGATGTTGTTCAACCGTGAGCTGGCGTTTGTGCTCGTCTGAGTCCTAAGAAATTAGCCCACGTGGGTTAATCCCGTATGTTTCCCACAAAAAGACAGGCTGGAATTTAAGTTTGACAAGGATACAAGTTCCGTTCAAGTCAACTCTCTACAAGTACACCCTTGGCTAGTAGACACCGCTGTATTAACCATTGATTAAGGTCAAAATCTGGAACAATACCGATTCTTCGTCAAGCTATCGAACCCTGTATTGAGGTAAAATACTACTGCTATAGTATCCATACAAGGCTGAATTCCACCGCCGAAACGGAACGGAACGGTGAGTACTGTTGACATTTCGAATACAGACGTTGAATATGCAAATGTCCGTATTTTCAGTCAGACTCCTGAAAGTGGAAAACTATTTTTATTAAAGGAACCTTGTTGCAATACGGTGACGTCACGAGTATTACGCACGAAACGTACCTATTCAGCTTACATTAAAATGTTTTAGTAGAGTAAAGTAAGTTGGAATCAAATTAAGTTAAATATTCCTTCGGATATTATGGTTCCCGGTTACAGGGTGTAAGAAAGGTATTACGCAACAAGACTGTCGAAAACGGGTAACAGTACTCAGAACTGCCCTCCAGCAACGTTAACTGTTCCGCACATGGTCACTCAGAATCAAACAGTAGCCAGCACGCTACCAGGTCCCGCAGTTACCAAAACGAAGGAGGGTAGACAGAAATTCCCCAATTGCCTTGTAAAACGGAGGTGGATCGCAAACCCTTTAAATGTTTCTTACCTGCAGCAAGAAACAAGAGACGCAAGAACTGTGATGGAAGTAGTCCTGTTTACTAAGCAATAAACTGGACCAGTTTAAAAAGACAGACTTAATAGAACGGAGAGTGACATACCTTTGGCCAGTAATACCGCATGGAATCACACGACATAAGGCCAAAGTTCACAGCCCGAACAGCAGAATGCAGTGTCCCATTTATCGTGTGCACTGCAATCAAACCCTCAGTGCCAGGTACCACAACAAACTGAACAACACGCAACGCCAGTAGTAAACATACACAACAGGGAAGTGAGAGAGCGTCAGTAATCTGTGTCATGGCAATACGAGACAGAAGACAAACTCAGCAAAGCTGAAGCTATACACAACCAACCAGTTGTCATAAGTTCTTATTCTGAAAGTTTAAGAGTAAAATTATAGAAGAATTCTTTTTTTAATTATTAAAAGTATAAGCCTATAACAAGGGAAATATAAACAGCACAACACCCCTTGGCCCACACCTGCTGCCCGAAAAGAATGGAGGAAAGTGGCAATAAACGACCTGAAATCGAGAGTGTACAAGCAACAAATGCGAGAGTAAACGCAGGAACTCATAGGAATAGAAACACGATAAGGCGGGCAAACAAGACGCTGCGAAAGGGAAGCCGAAAGGAAAGTGAGTCAAAGAATTCTACAGAGAAAGTGACCAACCATGGGAGAACGAAATGAAGATACAACCAAATATAAAACGTAGTAAGAGCCAAAGTAAAGATGCGACAAACGATAACGAAAGCCAAGAAATTGACTCTGAAGTTGAAACAAAAATGGACTAGTGTTGAGAGAGTGAAGGCCCGTTATGCTTAAAATAAGCACTGTAAGTGCGTGAATCGAGAATATAAACTGCTGATCGTAAATTAGCAAGCTGAAACCTAACTTGAGACCAGTAAGACTACGGCAAACGAGGACGGGTTTGAGGCTGACGTACCCATTACTACTGGAAGTCATAACTTCCAACCTTGTCTTACCCGGTTTCCAATCGATAGTAAACGTATCCCACGAACTAAATGCAGGCAAGGCTGTGGTGTCACCGCCAGACACCACACATGCTAGGTGGTAGCTCTTAAATCGGCCGCGGTCCGTTAGTATACGTCGGACCCGCGTGTCGCCACTATCAGTGATTGCAGACCGAGCGCCGCCACAAGGCAAGTCTAGAGATACTCCCTAGCAGTCGCCCCAGTTGTACAGCCAACTTTGCTAGCGACGGTTTACTGCCTACATGCGCTCTCATTTGCAGAGACGACAGTTTAGTATAGCCTTCAGCTACGTCATTTGCTACGACCTAGCAAGGCGCCATATTCAGTTTCTATTGATATTGATATTGTGAATCATGTACCTTCAAGAGCGACGTTCATCATTAATGGATTAAAGTTAAGTATCAAAGTAATTACGTCCGCTTTCTGAACTCTAATTCCCTGTCATGTTCCAGACCTCACGTCAGTATATTCCTTCCCTCCTCATGCCAGCCTGCGTGAGCTAAACGCGTGCATTTCGGCCTCCAAAGGCCATTTTGTTCATGAAGGACTTCCCATAGCAGAAGAGGAAAAACTAGAATCCGTTGTAAATGTGTACACATCTTTAAAAAACACATCATCCAACGTCATGATAGGAGGGGATTTTAATTGTGCCGTTCGCCAGAAAGATCAGAGGCCATATTTCAGTTACTGTAAAGAACTATATGACCTTGTTAAAAATTAGACTCAAGAACAAGTGGAAATTGTTTCACCTTACTGATATGAAATTTACATTTTTTGCCCTCCATATCAAGTACCTGCCTCGACAGATTTTTTGCAATGTCTCACTTAAGCGAACGTGTCATCTACCACTGTGCCTACGCCGTGACAGTAAATCTTGTTAAGCAGCCAACAAAACGGCTCAGTGGGATAGTGCATGCGAAATATTATACACTTCCAAGACACAGACTTTGATGAAGTCGTTAGAACAGCTTGCACCGTTTGTTTGCCCTCTATAATCATACACAGGACTAAAATAGAGTGCTGGACCAAGGACGCTAAAAAAATTGAGATTATTTAATCACACACTATAGCCAGAAAGCAAATGGTCAAAAAAGGGACAACAGAATTTCGTTACGCCGTCTTCAGAAAATTATATGAGAAATTCAATGATAGAAATATATGAAAGCAGAAATAAAGATGATAAAGGAAAAACTGATTGAAATTAAGCCAGACCACTAGACGCCTAAAACGTAAATCGAAAGTTAAATCTGTTAATGAAGCAGAAACAGATCGTAGTTCCACCTAATCAAAGCTCGTCCAGCCATGCACGTACTTTCATTAGAAAATTGGCTGCGACGAAAGGTTGCACAAAAAGACGTCGTGCAAGAATTTCATTGTTATTATGACAACTTGAACTCCGCGCACCCAACTGACAAAGTCTGGCGTCTGAAATAATTCAGGTGCCAATTGCAGACGGCACTGCAGAAGAAAACGATGAAATCTTGGCGGACTTCGCAAGTGAAGAAATTTTATGATTAATCACCGAAGCCCAGCAAAAATATCCCTTCAAAAAATGGCTCTGAGCACTATGGGACTTAACATCTATGGTCATCAGTCCCCTAGAACTTAGAACTACTTAAACCTAACTAACCTAAGGACATCACACAACACCCAGTCATCACGAGGCAGAGAAAAATATCCCTTCAGCAGGACGGTCTTCCTAGAGCATTCTTTTTCAAATTCTTTTATATCATTGTGCCCATCCTTACGAAACTACTAAATGAAATCTTGAGAGACACAGACTAGCAGAAAAACTGAAATAAGGTAGTCCAAGTACCAAAAACGCGAGGCCAACACATAAACTACAGCTTCCGGCATATAACACTGTTAAAATTTTGATTACAACATCATAACTAGGGCAATAAATACTGGAATGACGCTGATAGGTTGTAAGGTAATAAAAAATCACTGCCGCAGGTAGCAGTGCGGTCTTAGGCGCCTTGTCACGGTCCGTGCGGCTCCCCCCGTCAGAGGTTCGAGTCCTCCCTCGGGCATGGGTGTGTGTGTTGCCAATATCACAAGTTAGTTTAAGTAGTGTGTAGGCTTAGGGACCGATGACCTAACAAGAGAACCTCCCCATCGCAACCCCCTCAGATTTAGATATAAGTTGGCACAGTGGATAGGTCTTGAAGAACTGAACACAGGTCAATCGAGAAAACAGGAAGAAGTTGTGTGGAACTATGAAAAGAATAAGCAAAATATACAAACTGAGTAGTCTATGTGCAAGATAGGCAACATCTACGAGAATGTGAGCTCACGAGCGCCGTGGTCCCGTGGTTAGCGTGAGGAACTGCGGAACGAGAGGTCCTTCGTTCAAGTCTTCCCTAGCGTGTGAAGTTTACTTTCTTTATTTTTGATCTGTCCGTTCGTTCACTGTAATAAGTTAAGTGTCTCTGTTTTGCGACCGCACCGCAAAACCGTGCGATTAGTAGACGAAAGGACGTGCCTCTCCAATGGGAACCGAAAACATTAGATCGCAAGTTCATAGGTCAACCGATTCCTCCACAGGAAAACAAGTCTGATATATTCTTGTACACTTGGCGAATGGGTAAAAAGATTCTTCTACCTTGCCCGATTCAGGTTTTCTCGTGGATGTGATAATCACTCCCAAAAAAGTGATGAAAACATAAGAGTTTGTCACATAAACTGCAACAAATGAATGCAACAGTT